>NC_138770.1:48591929-48909429 GCF_965119305.1 Pelophylax lessonae
CAATGATTAAAAGACACTTGAGGGGTTCCCAAGCTATTGTGGGTTGGAGGGGATTCACCATAGACAACTTAAGCACACCCAAGATAAGTACAAATTGTCTCCTTCCTTTTTTTTGGGAGAGAGAGATACAATTGTCTTACCTCCAGATAATGTAGGTTGTGGGTCACAGGGTCTTGCTAGCACATAAGAAACATCGATCTATAACATCCAGCAGCCATATTGGCCATGTGCTCCTTTTATAGCTGGCTCACAGGTGTGATAATTAGCGGCCGTTTCTATATATATCTGCGCATTCGCGAATTTGCGCGTTCAAAATGGAGGACGATATCCCAGACGCATTAGATGGTGCAATGCTGGCATTTATTGGTGCCTTGTTTGAGGAGGCCCTGGCACAGGAGGCAGCAGAAGGTGGGGAAGCTGCAGCAGCAGCAGCAGCAGCACCTCCAGCAGCAGCACCTCCAGTCCGTGTGCCCTTACCTCGCCAGCCACGCATTTTTGCTCCAAGGATCTATTTGGACAAGCTGCGGGATTCTGATGTCAGGAGGAAGTTCCGGCTCGAGCGAGGAACTATTCTACACCTCTACCAGCTCATAGCAGAGAAAATTGACCCGGACACACAGCGCGGCCATGCGGTGCCCGGCATGGCCAGATTGCTGGCCACTTTGTATATTTTAGGGCGTGGCAGCTTCCAAGCCACTTCGGGAAGTATCATGGGCATTAGCCAGCCCACAGTTTCAAGGGTGTTCATGTTGGTCATTAATGCCATAGTGGATATAGTGCCCAATTTTATCCACTGGCCACAGAATGAAAATGAGTGGAATGAAGTCAAGTTGGGTTTCTACCGGCGGGCACACATGCCGCAAATCCTAGGGGCAATCGATGGCACCCACATAGCCATTAGGCCCCCAAGGAGCCACGAAAGTGAATACCGGAACCGCAAGCAGTACCACTCTGTGAACGTCCAATTAGTGTGTGACGCCAAACAGCGCATCATGAGTGTCAACACTGGTCACCCAGGGTCGTGCCATGATTCCAGTATGTTAAGAACAAGTACTCTGTACGAGGTGTTTGAAAGTGGACAAATGCCCGAAGGGTGGCTTATTGGTAAAGTATTTTGTCTTAACAACATAAACTGTAAGATTACATAGACATAGGAATAAGCTACATCGGTGTACACCCTGATTTAAGCAAAGCCTACCTAAAATGGATGTGTTATTAGTTGTCAGGCTGTTCACACACAACCAGATCAGCAGCTTAGCAGCTCACAAAAGAAAGATTTGCAAAGTTGTCTTTGAGTCCAATGAAGGTGGTTAACCAATGTGTAAATGGTGTCCTCTAGCCACCCAAAGAAAACCTACAAATGATTCCAATGGTATTGCCATATCCCCAAAGTACTTTGCATAAGTGAGTCAATATTGGTTTCCTCACTCTAGTTGCAGATATATTCCAGAAGTAAGACCTAGGCTAATGTAATAGGAACAAAATAGGGGCCAAGTTGTAACTTGCAAGAGAAACCCACCACTTTGTGTGTCCATTTTCCCATTTGTATTAGTGATTTAGGCAGTTAGACAGAGTTGAGATGTTTCATATGATTTTTTGCAAACAGACGAGCAGGTTGTTTAGTAAAATGCCTAATTGTCTCCCATTTTGAGGAGTCATCTAAAGTCACATGATAGGAAGAACTAATGTATATTTTTCTTATTTTTCAGGGGATGCTGGTTACCCGCAGCTGACGTGGCTGATGGCTCCAATCAGGTACCCCCAGGGCCCAGCAGAGAGGAATTACAACAGGGCCTTGCGGAGAAGCCGGAGTATCATTGAGTTGACCATAGGTCTTCTCAAGTCCCGGTTTCTCTGCTTGGCCCGGCCTGGGGGTGAACTCCTGTACTCTCCTACAAAGGCTTCCAAGATCATCCTGGCGTGCTGCGTGTTGCACAACATGTGCGTTGCCCGGGATGATTCTTGGGAGCTGACGGAGGAGAGGGAGCCAGAGGTCCGTCAGCCGGCGGCCCCCAGGCGGCGGAGCACCGCTGCCGGTATGGCCACCCGGAATACCCTGGTTGCTAGCCACTTTACATGTAAGTACTGTAACCGGTCAAGATAGGGCATGTGTATTAATTAGCTAGTTAGCAGAGGTGCCACTCACAGGGAGACAGAGGGTGATTATCATCTGCCAATGACACTTGCCATTGTAGATAAAGTGTAGTCAACATTGGTAAAATTGTGTTACTTGAGCAAAAACATGCACCTCTAACCATAAACATGTTGGTATTGTGAATAGTGTAAAGGGCTGAGAAGAGCTGGCAGGTGTTTATTTGTGTCTATGCCACCTGTGTAGTTATTGATAACATGAACGGCTGCTTGGTATCTTATGGTGTTGTAATTTTCCAGAACATCAACATCTTGGAATCATGGCACGTACCATGGGAAGCCTGTGGTGATGGGCTGTCTGGCGTCACAGGTGTGTATTCAAATGTTTACATTAATGATTTCTGGTTTGTGTAAGTTGGCATAAAATGTGTTATTTCACTCGTGATGTCGAAATTAAATGAAGTTCAGAATGAAGCAAACAGGCATTAAGATGTGATTTTCATAATGAAATGTCTTATCCTTTGTTTTATTTTTCCAGGAGTGGTACTGCTTGCGGGTGTAGGTGGTAGAAACCCACCTTGATGGACTCCACTCATTTTCTTTTGTGGTCAGTGGATATTTGGTAAGGCACATGGCCAATGACCAACATGAACACCCTGGAACTTCGAAAGTGGCTTGGAAGCTGCCCAGCAACCTTGCCATGCCTGTCCCCTATGAGCTGGTAGAGGTGCAGAATGGATTCTGAACTCTGCCGGAAGTTGTGGAAGACATCAGAATCCCGTAGCCATGGAGCAAAGATCGTGGTCTGGCGCTGTAAAGGCACATGGACTGGAGAGTGACAATATTCTTTTGCTGCATCCCTCCTTCTGCTGTCATTCTCAAATAAATAAATACATTAGAATTGAACATGTGTTTTTTTGTTTTGTGTGGGTGCCTACAGACAAAAGGGCCATCCACACTGTAAGATTTAGAGAAGACTTTATCCTTCCGATTGACATTTTCTATGTAGTGCAAGGGCCTGCCTGATTGCATCCAAATTGAAAGTGTTGAGGTTTGAGCTTCTATTATATGGTTTGGTTAAGTCTACAGGAAAAAGTCTAGACAAATTGTTAGTGTATGGCCCATTAAGCTGCCAAGGCCGGAGTTTTGCACTTTGCATGCTGCTTGTACTGGTGATGTGAGGGGTTGTAATGTAGAGTAGGGATGTGACAGTGTTGTGTTGAGGTGTGAGGCAAATGTAGTGTTGGACTATGAGGGCCTGTGTTGTTGAAATATGGAGAGAGTCCAATATCAGACACCTATGTTTATTGGTCAAGAAATTGTAAGAACCATGGTAAATATGTAAAGAATTGCATCTCGATAAAACTAGGACCACACTCATAAAATCAAAATTGTGTTGTTTCCATTGATGTGCTTGAAATTTGGGTAGGACACCCCCCTCCCCCCCCAAATTCAAGATAGTTTAAAAAAACTGTTTAAAAAAATGAGAGTGAAAAGAGATCCCAAGTGTAGTGATGTGATTTGAACCCATGACGTTGTGAACTGCAGTGAAGTTGCAAAGCACTTAGCTATTGTGCAGAATAAAGCTGTATGGTGGAAAAAATGGAGTGTGTTAAGGCTAAAAAGCACATATAGCTAAAGAACTAAACATTGTATGGAATGTGGGAAGAAGACCATGGTAAAATTGTGAGGTTTCATCTTGCCCTGAAGTAGGGTAGGGGTTTGGTCACTTGCCTTTGGTACTTTCCTTCGGTACTTTCCTTCATAAGATCGATTCGACACACAGACAAGATCAAAAAAACACTTAAAATGGTGTAAGCTTGCAAGCGCTTCTGAGTGTAACATTATTTAGCAATATATATGATGTAATCCGTTACATTTTAGCAATATAAACAAAAAAAGAAAATAAAAAAAGTAGGTGGAGATGGTAAGCCTCGAACCTACAGCAGAGGGAGATGAATTACAGACATGTGATGTGTGCACTAATCCACTAGCCCACATCGCTATGTGAAACTGCTATAAGCACGAAGACATAAGTTTGCGAATTGGCGAAGCCGCGATCGTAAGTGAATCCCGCTGACGGCGGAATTCATTATTGCTGTTTTACTCGCCAATTCGCCGCAGCGCCAGTTAATTGATTTGAACGCGGCGAAACTGAAACACGTCATAGAGGTTTGAAGCTGCAGTTTCTTTAAATCCGGCCCCCCGTGTAGTTATTCTAATCTGTGGTCACTCTCTAAGTACACTATTACAATTCAATGTGTTTTTACTGTTGCTGAACGCAATCCTCTAGCATACATATGCATTTATTTGCATATGTATGTGCGGCTTGTGTTCCAGATCCTGAGAGCTGAACTAAACCTAAATGTTTATTTATATATATTTATACTGTATGTATATATATATATATATATATATATATATATATACTGTATATAATTTTGCAAGCAGGTGTGTTTTCATTGTGTTGAGCATCAAGATGATGTTACAGTTATTACAAAGGTTTAAGGAGGGAACTGTACATGAAATACTTGTACAGCTTTTAAATTGTTAGGAGTAGTGTTGAGTAGTGTTGAGCGAACACGGACTGTATTATTCGTGTTCGTACCGAATAATTGGATTTTTTGTACCCGAACACGGACACGGACACTTTACTGTATGTTCGGGTAAAAATCCGTGTTCGGTCGTTTTATTTCCGGGTTTTGCATGCTTTGGCGCTCTTTTCATGGCGGGCTTTCAACAGCCAATCAACAATCGTTTAACTGGTGTGCCTTAAGCCATCCCAGCCATGCCTGCAAATGTCTCAGTAGCTGTGATTGGCCGTCTGAAGCATGTGACCAAGTCTTTATAAGTTCGAGGCAGCCGCAGCGGCGTCATTATGCTGCTTAGATTCAGGGACAGAGCACACATCAACGTGCTGGCTGCTGATTAGGGAAAGATAGGCAGGAAAAAACCATTTGTGTCCGGATAGAATTGAGGGACAGGTCGGAGTGTTTAGGCAGGGCGAGTTGTAGGCATTTTAGGGATAGAGTCTGCTGAATTATAGGGTCAGTGTCTTCTTCAAACTACAATCGATATTGCTGTGTGGGGGGTGGGGTCTGCACTCAATCCTGATCTACGATCTCTTCTCAATCCTGTTAGGGACAGAGTCTGCTGAATTTTAGGGAAACTGTGTTCTACAAACTACAATCGATATTGCTGTGTGGTGTGGGATTGGAGATAGGCAGGTGTCAGTGATCCACATCCATTTTTCTGTGTGTGAGCTGCAGTGAACACAATCTTTTTGGGCTGCAGTGAACACAATCTTTTTGGGCTGCAGTGAACACAATCTTTTTGGGCTGCAGTGAACACAATCTTTTTGGGCTGCAGTGAACACAATCTTTTTGGGCTGCAGTGAACACAATCTTTTTGGGGTGCAGTGAACAAAATCTTTTTGGGGTGCAGTGAACACAATCCTTTTTGGTGTGCAGTGAACACAATCTTTGTGGGGTGCAGTGAACAAAATCCTTTGTGGGGTGCAGTGAACAGAATCTTTTTGGGGTGCAGTGAACAAAATCCTTTTTGGGGTGCAGTGAACAACATCCTTTTTGGGGTGCAGTGAACACAATCTTTTTGGGGTGCAGTGAACAAAATCCTTTGTGGGGTGCAGTGAACACAATCTTTTTGGGGTGCAGTGAACACAATCTTTTTGGGGTGGAGTGAACAACATCCTTTTTGGGGTGCAGTGAACAAAATCTTTTTGGGGTGCAGTGAACAAAATCATTTTTGGGGTGCAGTGAACACAATCTTTTTGGGGTGCAGTGAACACAATCTTTGTGGGGTGCAGTGAACACAATCTTTTTGGGGTGGAGTGAACAACATCCTTTTTGGGGTGCAGTGAACAACATCCTTTTTGGGGTGCAGTGAACACAATCTTTTTGGGGTGCAGTGAACACAATCTTTGTGGGGTACAGTGAACATAATCTTTGTGGGGTGCAGTGAACACAATCTTTGGGGGGTACAGTGAACACAATCTTTGTGAGGTGCAGTGAACACAATCTTTGTGGGGTGCAGTGAACACAATCATTGTGGGGTGCAGTGAACTCAATCTTTGTGGGGTACAGTGAACACAATCTCATACTTCTGAAGGTTTGAGGGTGCTGCCTGTTCCATACTCCCCCTACTCCTCATCTAGCCTTTTAGGGGTACAAACAATAGTAATTGGGGCCTAGTGTGGTTGTGTACGTGTGATATACATACACTTTTTTGGGATCATATTTTCTATTCCGCTATTTAATCAAAAACCTTTGGGGATCAGTTAAATTGGGGGATAGTCTGTGTTGGTACGTGTGAGAGAGATCCACCTTTCCAAGTTGTTGGGGTTCATCTCATACTTCTGAAGGTTTGAGGGTGCTGCCTGTTCCATACTCCCCCTACTCCTAGCCTTTTAGGGGTACAAACAATAGTAATTGGGGCCTAGTGTGGTTGTGTACGTGTGATATACATACACTTTTTTGGGATCATATTTTCTATTCCGCTATTTAATCAAAAACCTTTGGGGATCAGTTAAATTGGGGGATAGTCTGTGTTGGTACGTGTGAGAGAGATCCACCTTTCCAAGTTGTTGGGGTTCATCTCATACTTCTGAAGGTTTGAGGGTGCTGCCTGTTCCATACTCCCCCTACTCCTAGCCTTTTAGGGGTACAAACAATAGTAATTGGGGCCTAGTGTGGTTGTGTACGTGTGATATACATACACTTTTTTGGGATCATATTTTCTATTCCGCTATTTAATCAAAAACCTTTGGGGATCAGTTAAATTGGGGGATAGTCTGTGTTGGTACGTGTGAGAGAGATCCACCTTTCCAAGTTGTTGGGGTTCATCTCATACTTCTGAAGGTTTGAGGGTGCTGCCTGTTCCATACTCCCCCCTACTCCTAGCCTTTTAGGGGTACAAACAATAGTAATTGGGGCCTAGTGTGGTTGTGTACGTGTGATATACATACACTTTTTTGGGATCATATTTTCTATTCCGCTATTTAATCAAAAACCTTTGGGGATCAGTTAAATTGGGGGATAGTCTGTGTTGGTACGTGTGAGAGAGATCCACCTTTCCAAGTTGTTGGGGTTCATCTCATACTTCTGAAGGTTTGAGGGTGCTGCCTGTTCCATACTCCCCCTACTCCTAGCCTTTTAGGGGTACAAACAATAGTAATTGGGGCCTAGTGTGGTTGTGTACGTGTGATATACATACACTTTTTTGGGATCATATTTTCTATTCCGCTATTTAATCAAAAACCTTTGGGGATCAGTTAAATTGGGGGATAGTCTGTGTTGGTACGTGTGAGAGAGATCCACCTTTCCAAGTTGTTGGGGTTCATCTCATACTTCTGAAGGTTTGAGGGTGCTGCCTGTTCCATACTCCCCCTACTCCTAGCCTTTTAGGGGTACAAACAATAGTAATTGGGGCCTAGTGTGGTTGTGTACGTGTGATATACATACACTTTTTTGGGATCATATTTTCTATTCCGCTATTTAATCAAAAACCTTTGGGGATCAGTTAAATTGGGGGATAGTCTGTGTTGGTACGTGTGAGAGAGATCCACCTTTCCAAGTTGTTGGGGTTCATCTCATACTTCTGAAGGTTTGAGGGTGCTGCCTGTTCCATACCCCCCCTACTCCTCATCTAGCCTTTTAGGGGTAAAAACAATAGTAATTGGGGCCTAGTGTGGTTGTGTACGTGCGAGATACATACACTTTTTTTGATCATATTTCCTATTCCGCTATTCAATAAAAACCTTTGAGGATCAATTGAATTGCGGGATAGTCTGTGTCGGTACGTGTGAGAGAGATCCACCTTTCCAAGTTGTTGGGGTTCATCTCATACTTCTGAAGGTTTGAGGGTGCTGCCTGTTCCATACTCCCCCTACTCCTCATCTAGCCTTTTAGGGGTACAAACAATAGTAATTGGGGCCCAGTGTGGTTGTGTACGTGTGATATACATACACTTTTTTGGGATCATATTTTCTATTCCGCTATTTAATCAAAAACCTTTGGGGATCAGTTAAATTGGGGGATAGTCTGTGTCGGTACGTGTGAGAGAGATCCACCTTTCCAAGTTGTTGGGGTTCATCTCATACTTCTGAAGGTTTGAGGGTGCTGCCTGTTCCATACCCCCCCTACTCCTCATCTAGCCTTTTAGGGGTACAAACAATAGTAATTGGGGCCTAGTGTGGTTGTGTACGTGCGAGATACATACACTTTTTTTGATCATATTTCCTATTCCGCTATTCAATAAAAACCTTTGAGGATCAATTGAATTGCGGGATAGTCTGTGTCGGTACGTGTGAGAGAGATCCACCTTTCCAAGTTGTTGGGGTTCATCTCATACTTCTGAAGGTTTGAGGGTGCTGCCTGTTCCATACTCCCCCTACTCCTCATCTAGCCTTTTAGGGGTACAAACAATAGTAATTGGGGCCTAGTGTGGTTGTGTACGTGTGATATACATACACTTTTTTTGGATCATATTTTCTATTCCGCTATTTAATCAAAAACCTTTGGGGATCAGTTAAATTGGGGGATAGTCTGTGTTGGTACGTGTGAGAGAGATCCACCTTTCCAAGTTGTTGGGGTTCATCTCATACTTCTGAAGGTTTGAGGGTGCTGCCTGTTCCATACCCCCCCTACTCCTCATCTAGCCTTTTAGGGGTACAAACAATAGTAATTGGGGCCTAGTGTGGTTGTGTACGTGTGATATACATACACTTTTTTTGGATCATATTTTCTATTCCGCTATTTAATCAAAAACCTTTGGGGATCAGTTAAATTGGGGGATAGTCTGTGTTGGTACGTGTGAGAGAGATCCACCTTTCCAAGTTGTTGGGGTTCATCTCATACTTCTGAAGGTTTGAGGGTGCTGCCTGTTCCATACTCCCCCTACTCCTAGCCTTTTAGGGGTACAAACAATAGTAATTGGGGCCTAGTGTGGTTGTGTACGTGTGATATACATACAGTTTTTTGGGATCATATTTTCTATTCCGCTATTTAATCAAAAACCTTTGGAGATCAGTTAAATTGGGGGATAGTCTGTGTTGGTACGTGTGAGAGAGATCCACCTTTCCAAGTTGTTGGGGTTCATCTCATACTTCTGAAGGTTTGAGGGTGCTGCCTGTTCCATACCCCCCCTACTCCTCATCTAGCCTTTTAGGGGTACAAACAATAGTAATTGGGGCCTAGTGTGGTTGTGTACGTGTGATATACATACACTTTTTTTGGATCATATTTTCTATTCCGCTATTTAATCAAAAACCTTTGGGGATCAGTTAAATTGGGGGATAGTCTGTGTCGGTACGTGTGAGAGAGATCCACCTTTCCAAGTTGTTGGGGTTCATCTCATACTTCTGAAGGTTTGAGGGTGCTGCCTGTTCCATACCCCCCCTACTCCTCATCTAGCCTTTTAGGGGTACAAACAATAGTAATTGGGGCCTAGTGTGGTTGTGTACGTGCGAGATACATACACTTTTTTTGATCATATTTCCTATTCCGCTATTCAATAAAAACCTTTGAGGATCAATTGAATTGCGGGATAGTCTGTGTCGGTACGTGTGAGAGAGATCCACCTTTCCAAGTTGTTGGGGTTCATCTCATACTTCTGAAGGTTTGAGGGTGCTGCCTGTTCCATACTCCCCCTACTCCTCATCTAGCCTTTTAGGGGTACAAACAATAGTAATTGGGGCCCAGTGTGGTTGTGTACGTGTGATATACATACACTTTTTTGGGATCATATTTTCTATTCCGCTATTTAATCAAAAACCTTTGGGGATCAGTTAAATTGGGGGATAGTCTGTGTCGGTACGTGTGAGAGAGATCCACCTTTCCAAGTTGTTGGGGTTCATCTCATACTTCTGAAGGTTTGAGGGTGCTGCCTGTTCCATACCCCCCCTACTCCTCATCTAGCCTTTTAGGGGTACAAACAATAGTAATTGGGGCCTAGTGTGGTTGTGTACGTGCGAGATACATACACTTTTTTTGATCATATTTCCTATTCCGCTATTCAATAAAAACCTTTGAGGATCAATTGAATTGCGGGATAGTCTGTGTCGGTACGTGTGAGAGAGATCCACCTTTCCAAGTTGTTGGGGTTCATCTCATACTTCTGAAGGTTTGAGGGTGCTGCCTGTTCCATACTCCCCCTACTCCTCATCTAGCCTTTTAGGGGTACAAACAATAGTAATTGGGGCCTAGTGTGGTTGTGTACGTGTGATATACATACACTTTTTTTGGATCATATTTTCTATTCCGCTATTTAATCAAAAACCTTTGGGGATCAGTTAAATTGGGGGATAGTCTGTGTTGGTACGTGTGAGAGAGATCCACCTTTCCAAGTTGTTGGGGTTCATCTCATACTTCTGAAGGTTTGAGGGTGCTGCCTGTTCCATACCCCCCCTACTCCTCATCTAGCCTTTTAGGGGTACAAACAATAGTAATTGGGGCCTAGTGTGGTTGTGTACGTGTGATATACATACACTTTTTTTGGATCATATTTTCTATTCCGCTATTTAATCAAAAACCTTTGGGGATCAGTTAAATTGGGGGATAGTCTGTGTCGGTACGTGTGAGAGAGATCCACCTTTCCAAGTTGTTGGGGTTCATCTCATACTTCTGAAGGTTTGAGGGTGCTGCCTGTTCCATACCCCCCCTACTCCTCATCTAGCCTTTTAGGGGTACAAACAATAGTAATTGGGGCCTAGTGTGGTTGTGTACGTGCGAGATACATACACTTTTTTTGATCATATTTCCTATTCCGCTATTCAATAAAAACCTTTGAGGATCAATTGAATTGCGGGATAGTCTGTGTCGGTACGTGTGAGAGAGATCCACCTTTCCAAGTTGTTGGGGTTCATCTCATACTTCTGAAGGTTTGAGGGTGCTGCCTGTTCCATACTCCCCCTACTCCTCATCTAGCCTTTTAGGGGTACAAACAATAGTAATTGGGGCCCAGTGTGGTTGTGTACGTGTGATATACATACACTTTTTTTGGATCATATTTTCTATTCCGCTATTTAATTTAACTGGGCCTCCATGCGAGACCTGTGTGCCTTGTTGCGCTGTTTTGAGTACTCCACCAACATGGCCAGTGGCAATGACGCCGTTCTCAGCTTAACTATCCCACTTCTATGCCTCCTTGAAAAAACAATTCGGGCGATGATGGAAGAGGATGTGGCACAGGATGAGGAGGAGGAGGAGGATGAAGAGGTAACATTTCCAAGGCTTTCAGGGCAGTCATTCGCAAGGGGCTCCGAGGGTGGGTTCCTGCACACGCAAACGCCAGGGACGCAATTGTCCAGCAGGGGCACAGTTCTGGAGGATGAGGAGGATGAGGAGGAGGAGGAGCTGGAGGAGGAGATGGAACCATGTTCACAGCAGGGTGGCACCCAGGCCAGCTCATGGCCATCACTGGTGCGTGGCTGGGGGGATACAGAGGACACGGACGATACACCTCCCACAGAGGACAGCCTTTCGTCGCCTCTGGGCAGCCTGGCACACATGAGCGATTACATGCTGCAGTGTCTCCACAACGACCGCCGAGTTGCCCACATTCTAACTTGTGCTGATTACTGGGTGGCCACGCTGCTGGATCCCCGTTACAAGGACAACGTACCGTCCTTAATTCACTCACTGGAGCGCGATCGCAAGATGCGCGAGTACAAGCGCACGCTGGTAGACGCCATGCTGCTGGCATTCCCATCTGACAGCGGGGCCACAGTGGAAGCACAAGGCAGAGGAGGAGGAGGAGGAGGTCGCCAACGCAACCAGGGCACCGCCAGCACCTCAGAAGGCAGGGTTAGCATGGCCGAAATGTGGAAAAGCTTTGTCAGCACGCCACAACAAACAGCAGCACCAGCAGCTCAGATGGAACGTCTTAGCAGGAGGCAGCATTTTACCAACATGGTGGAGCAGTATGTGTGCACACGCCTACATGTAGTGAATGACGGGTCTGCCCCCTTCAACTTCTGGGTCTCCAAATTGGGCACATGGCTTGAGCTTGCCCTTTACGCCTTGGAGGTGCTGGCGTGCCCTGCAGCCAGTGTATTATCTGAACGGGTATTTAGCACGGCTGGGGGCGTTATAACAGACAAGCGCAGCCGCCTGTCCAGAGACAATGTGGACAAGCTCACGTTCATTAAAATGAACCAGGCATGGATCCCACGGGACTTTTCCGTACCTTATGCAGAATAGCAATGGATACCGACCTTACCCACCCATTGTTCCATTTTTGCTCTTTCTCACTCTTTTGGGGTGTACCCTCATTTAAAATTTTTGAAAAGAAGCAGTGTTGGCTACCTCGTCCTCCTCCTCAGGGCCAGATTAATGTAGGGGCTATTGGAGCTGCAGCTCCAGGCCCCTACCTTTTATATAGGCCCCGGGTTGGCCATATTCACTGTTACCGCTCTTCTGTCACTTGTAAACACAGAAGTCTGGCTTCTATGCTCGCTTCCCCAGGCAGCACCCTCAGAACCTCCCCACACAGCGTGAAGGCCGGACAAGGAGGGACAGTTGGCGATGCATGGATGTGTTTATGGGCTTCAGAGACAGCATCCCATGTTGAATTAGGCATGCATGGCTGCACCCTTCCTCCTCTGGGTGCATGGCAAGGCACGGCCCTTAAGGCCCTTCAAAATCCTCAGCACCAAGCCCATGATGCTGTTAATCCGGCCCTGGTCCTCCTCCACCGCCGCTTCCACCTACACCGCCCATAGGTGTGCGCAGCCTATTGCATTAAGGTGTGCACCCCAAAGTTGAAATACACATGCATGTGTTTGCCAGCAGGGAGAGTAATGTATCGGGGCCATGTACCTGTAGGCAAGGAGAAATAGAGCAGAGCAGGTCCCAGGGAGATCTTTCCCATCTCCTCACTGGCAATGCTATGTGCCCTAGGTGATTAGGGTGTGCCCAGGCACACCCAGCACACCCTGTGCGCACGCCTATGTCACCGCCACATCCACCACCACCTCAACCTCCCTCCTACTCCATATGGGCCTCGTCCTTCAGAGATGAAGAAGAACATTGTTTTATTTTTCAGTTTTTTTTTTGTTGTTTTAAGTTATTTCCCTATCCACATTTGTTTGCAGAGCACTTGCCATGCTCTTAATTACGTTTTGCTGCCATTTGCAGCACTCTAGCCCTTTCCTTTGGTGTTTTAGAGCCATTTTAGTGCCTTAAAGTTCGGGTCCCCATTGACTTCAATGGGGTTCGGTGTCCGGGAAAAGTTCGGTAAAAGTCCGGGACACGGACCCGGACTTTTTTTTAAAGTTCGGCCGAACCCGTCGAACACGGACTATATTATTCGTGTTCGTACCGAATAATTGAATTTTTTGTACCCGAACACGGACACGGACACTTTACTGTATGTTCGGGTAAAAATCCGTGTTCGGTCGTTTTATTTCTGGGTTTTGCATGCTTTGGCGCTCTTTTCATGGCGGGCTTTCAACAGCCAATCAACAATCGTTTAACTGGTGTGCCTTAAGCCATCCCAGCCATGCCTGCAAATGTCTCAGTAGCTGTGATTGGCCGTCTGAAGCATGTGACCAAGTCTTTATAAGTTCCAGGCAGCCGCAGCGTCTTCATTCTGCTGCTTAGATCAGGGACAGAGCACACATCAACGTGCTGGCTGCTGATTAGGGAAAGACAGGCAGGAAAAAAACATTTGTGTCCGGATAGAATTGAGGGACAGGTCGGAGTGTTTAGGCAGGGCGAGTTGTAGGCATTTTAGGGATAGAGTCTGCTGAATTATAGGGTCAGTGTCTTCTACAAAGTACAATCGATATTGCTGTGTGGGGGGTGGGGTGACTCTGCACTCAATCCTGATCTACGATCTCTTCTCAATCCTGTTAGGGAGAGACTGCTGCTGCTGAATTTTAGGGAAACTGTGTTCTACAAACTACAATCGATATTGCTGTGTGGTGTGGGATAGGAGATAGGCAGGTGTCAGTGATCCACATCCATTTTTCTGTGTGTGAGCTGCAGTGAACACAATCTTTTTGGGCTGCAATGAACACAAACTTTTTGGGGTGCAGTGAACAACGTCCTTTTTGGGGTGCAGTGAACAAAATCTTTTTGGGGTGCAGTGAACAACATCCTTTTTGGGGTGCAGTGAACACAATCTTTTTGGGGTGGAGTGAACAAAATCCTTTGTGGGGTGCAATGAACACAATCTTTGTGGGGTGCAGTGAACAAAATCCTTTTTGGGGTGCAGTGAACACAATCTTTTTGGGGTGCAGTGAACAAAATCCTTTGTGGGGTGCAGTGAACACAATCTTTGTGGGGTGCAGTGAACACAATCTTTTTGGGGTGCAGTGAACAAAATCCTTTTTGGGGTGCAGTGAACAACATCCTTTTTGGGGTGCAGTGAACAAAATCCTTTTTGGGGTGCAGTGAACACAATCTTTTTGGGGTGCAGTGAACAAAATCCTTTGTGGGGTGCAGTGAACACAATCTTTGTGGGGTACAGTGAACAGAATCTTTGTGGGGTGCAGTGAACACAATCTTTGTGGGGTGCAGTGAACACAATCTTTTTGGGGTGCAGTGAACACAATCTTTTTGGGGTGCAGTGAACAAAATCCTTTGTGGGGTGCAGTGAACACAATCTTTGTGGGGTGCAGTGAACACAATCTTTTTGGGGTGCAGTGAACAAAATCCTTTTTGGGGTGCAGTGAACAACATCCTTTTTGGGGTGCAGTGAACACAATCTTTTTGGGGTGCAGTGAACAAAATCCTTTGTGGGGTGCAGTGAACACAATCTTTGTGGGGTACAGGGAACAGAATCTTTGTGGGTGCAGTGAACACAATCTTTGGGGGGTACAGTGAACACAATCTTTTTGGGGTGCAGTGAACAAAATCCTTTTAGGGTGCAGTGAACACAATCTTTGTGGGGTGCAGTGAACAAAATCCTTTTTGAGGTGCAGTGAACACAATCTTTGTGGGGTGCAGTGAACACAATCTTTGTGGGGTACAGTGAACACAATCTCATACTTCTGAAGATTTGAGGGTGCTGCCTGTTCCATACTCCTCCTCCTACTCCTCAACCATCCTTTTAGGGGTACAAACAATAGTAATTGGGGCCTAGTGTGGTGGTGTACGTGTGAGATACATACACTTTCTTTTTGATCATATTTTCTATTCCGCTATTCAATTAAAACCTTTGGGGATCAATTAAATTGCGTGATAGTCTGTGTCGGTACGTGTGAGATCCACCTTTCCAAGTTTTTGGGGTTCATCTCATACTTCTGAAGATTTGAGGGTGCTGCCTGTTCCATACTCCTCCTCCTACTGCTCAACCATCCTTTTAGGGGTACAAACAATAGTAATTGGGGCCTAGTGTGGTGGTGTACGTGTGAGATAAATACACTTTCTTTTTGATCATATTTTCTATTCCGCTATTCAATTAAATCCTTTGGGGATCAATTAAATTGCGTGATAGTCTGTGTCGGTACGTGTGAGATCCACCTTTCCAAGTTTTTGGGGTTCATCTCATACTTCTGAAGATTTTAGGGTGCTGCCTGTTCCATACTCCTCCTCCTACTGCTCAACCATCCTTTTAGGGGTACAAACAATAGTAATTGGGGCCTAGTGTGGTGGTGTACGTGTGAGATACATACACTTTCTTTTTGATCATATTTTCTATTCCGCTATTCAATTAAAACCTTTGGGGATCAATTAAATTGCGTGATAGTCTGTGTCGGTACGTGTGAGATCCACCTTTCCAAGTTTTTGGGGTTCATCTCATACTTCTGAAGATTTGAGGGTGCTGCCTGTTCCATACTCCTCCTCCTACTCCTCAACCATCCTTTTAGGGGTACAAACAATAGTAATTGGGGCGTAGTGTGGTGGTGTACGTGTGAGATACATACACTTTCTTTTTGATCATATTTTCTATTCCGCTATTCAATTAAAACCTTTGGGGATCAATTAAATTGCGTAATAGTCTGTGTCGGTACGTGTGAGATCCACCTTTCCAAGTTTTTGGGGTTCATCTCATACTTCTGAAGATTTGAGGGTGCTGCCTGTTCCATACTCCTCCTCCTACTCCTCAACCATCCTTTTAGGGGTACAAACAATAGTAATTGGGGCCTAGTGTGGTGGTGTACGTGTGAGATACATACACTTTCTTTTTGATCATATTTTCTATTCCGCTATTCAATTAAAACCTTTGGGGATCAATTAAATTGCGTGATAGTCTGTGTCGGTACGTGTGAGATCCACCTTTCCAAGTTTTTGGGGTTCATCTCATACTTCTGAAGATTTGAGGGTGCTGCCTGTTCCATACTCCTCCTCCTACTCCTCAACCATCCTTTTAGGGGTACAAACAATAGTAATTGGGGCCTAGTGTGGTGGTGTACGTGTGAGATACATACACTTTCTTTTTGATCATATTTTCTATTCCGCTATTCAATTAAAACCTTTGGGGATCAATTAAATTGCGTGATAGTCTGTGTCGGTACGTGTGAGATCCACCTTTCCAAGTTTTTGGGGTTCATCTCATACTTCTGAAGATTTGAGGGTGCTGCCTGTTCCATATTCCTCCTCCTACTGCTCAACCATCCTTTTAGGGGTAAAAACAATAGTAATTGGGGCCTAGTGTGGTGGTGTACGTGTGAGATACATACACTTTCTTTTTGATCATATTTTCTATTCCGCTATTCAATTAAAACCTTTGGGGATTAATTAAATTGCGTGATAGTCTGTGTCGGTACGTGTGAGATCCACCTTTCCAAGTTTTTGGGGTTCATCTCATACTTCTGAAGATTTGAGGGTGCTGCCTGTTCCATACTCCTCCTCCTACTCCTCAACCATCCTTTTAGGGGTACAAACAATAGTAATTGGGGCCTAGTGTGGTGGTGTACGTGTGAGATACATACACTTTCTTTTTGATCATATTTTCTATTCCGCTATTCAATTAAAACCTTTGGGGATCAATTAAATTGCGTGATAGTCTGTGTCGGTACGTGTGAGATCCACCTTTCCAAGTTTTTGGGGTTCATCTCATACTTCTGAAGATTTGAGGGTGCTGCCTGTTCCATACTCCTCCTCCTACTGCTCAACCATCCTTTTAGGGGTACAAACAATAGTAATTGGGGCCTAGTGTGGTGGTGTACGTGTGAGATACATATACTTTCTTTTTGATCATATTTTCTATTCCGCTATTCAATTAAAACCTTTGGAGATCAATTAAATTGCGTGATAGTCTGTGTCGGTACGTGTGAGATCCACCTTTCCAAGTTTTTGGGGTTCATCTCATACTTCTGAAGATTTGAGGGTGCTGCCTGTTCCATACTCCTCCTCCTACTCCTCAACCATCCTTTTAGGGGTACAAACAATAGTAATTGGGGCCTAGTGTGGTGGTGTACGTGTGAGATACATACACTTTCTTTTTGATCATATTTTCTATTCCGCTATTCAATTAAAACCTTTGGGGATCAATTAAATTGCGTGATAGTCTGTGTCGGTACGTGTGAGATCCACCTTTCCAAGTTTTTGGGGTTCATCTCATACTTCTGAAGATTTGAGGGTGCTGCCTGTTCCATATTCCTCCTCCTACTGCTCAACCATCCTTTTAGGGGTACAAACAATAGTAATTGGGGCCTAGTGTGGTGGTGTACGTGTGAGATACATACACTTTCTTTTTGATCATATTTTCTATTCCGCTATTCAATTAAAACCTTTGGGGATTAATTAAATTGCGTGATAGTCTGTGTCGGTACGTGTGAGATCCACCTTTCCAAGTTTTTGGGGTTCATCTCATACTTCTGAAGATTTGAGGGTGCTGCCTGTTCCATACTCCTCCTTCTACTCCTCAACCATCCTTTTAGGGGTACAAACAATAGTAATTGGGGCCTAGTGTGGTGGTGTACGTGTGAGATACATACACTTTCTTTTTGATCATATTTTCTATTCCGCTATTCAATTAAAACCTTTGGGGATCAATTAAATTGCGTGATAGTCTGTGTCGGTACGTGTGAGATCCACCTTTCCAAGTTTTTGGGGTTCATCTCATACTTCTGAAGATTTGAGGGTGCTGCCTGTTCCATACTCCTCCTCCTACTCCTTAACCATCCTTTTAGGGGTACAAACAATAGTAATTGGGGCCTAGTGTGGTGGTGTACGTGTGAGATACATACACTTTCTTTTTGATCATATTTTCTATTCCGCTATTCAATTAAAACCTTTGGGGATCAATTAAATTGCGTGATAGTCTGTGTCGGTACGTGTGAGATCCACCTTTCCAAGTTTTTGGGGTTCATCTCATACTTCTGAAGATTTGAGGGTGCTGCCTGTTCCATACTCCTCCTCCTACTGCTCAACCATCCTTTTAGGGGTACAAACAATAGTAATTGGGGCCTAGTGTGGTGGTGTACGTGTGAGATACATACACTTTCTTTTTGATCATATTTTCTATTCCGCTATTCAATTAAATCCTTTGGGGATCAATTAAATTGCGTGATAGTCTGTGTCGGTACGTGTGAGATCCACCTTTCCAAGTTTTTGGGGTTCATCTCATACTTCTGAAGATTTGAGGGTGCTGCCTGTTCCATACTCCTCCTCCTACTGCTCAACCATCCTTTTAGGAGTACAAACAATAGTAATTGGGGCCTAGTGTGGTGGTGTACGTGTGAGATACATACACTTTCTTTTTGATCATATTTTCTATTCCGCTATTCAATTAAAACCTTTGGGGATCAATTAAATTGCGTGATAGTCTGTGTCGGTACGTATGAGATCCACCTTTCCAAGTTTTTGGGGTTTATCTCATACTTCTGAAGATTTGAGGGTGCTGCCTGTTCCATACTCCTCCTCCTACTGCTCAACCATGCTTTTAGGGGTACAAACAATAGTAATTGGGGCCTAGTGTGGTGGTGTACGTGTGAGATACATACACTTTCTTTTTCATCATATTTTCTATTCCGCTATTCAATTAAATCCTTTGGGGATCAATTAAATTGCGTGATAGTCTGTGTCGGTACGTGTGAGATCCACCTTTCCAAGTTTTTGGGGTTCATCTCATACTTCTGAAGATTTGAGGGTGCTGCCTGTTCCATACTCCTCCTCCTACTGCTCAACCATCCTTTTAGGGGTACAAACAATAGTAATTGGGGCCTAGTGTGGTGGTGTACGTGTGAGATACATACACTTTCTTTTTGATCATATTTTCTATTCCGCTATTCAATTAAAACCTTTGGGGATCAATTAAATTGCGTGATAGTTAGTGTTGAGCGAACACGGACTGTATTATTCGTGTTCGTACCGAATAATTGGATTTTTTTTACCCGAACACGGACACGGACACTTTACTGTATGTTCGGGTAAAAATCCGTGTTCGGTCGTTTTATTTCCTGGTTTTGCATGCTTTGGCGCTCTTTTCATGGCGGGCTTTCAACAGCCAATCAACAATCGTTTAACTGGTGTGCCTTAAGCCATCCCAGCCATGCCTGCAAATGTCTTAGTAGCTGTGATTGGCCGTCTGAAGCATGTGACCAAGTCTTTATAAGTTCGAGGCAGCCGCCGCAGCAGCGTCATTCTGCTGCTTAGCTAAGGGACAGAGCACACATCAATGTGCTGGCTGCTGATTAGGGAAAGATAGGCAGGAAAAAACCATTTGTGTCCGGATAGAATTGAGGGACAGGTCGGAGTGTTTAGGCAGGGCGAGTTGTAGGCATTTTAGGGATAGAGTCTGCTGAATTATAGGGTCAGTGTCTTCTACAAACTACAATCGATATTGCTGTGTGGGGGGTGGGGTGAATCTGCACTCAATCCTGATCTACGATCTCTTCTCAATCCTGTTAGGGACAGAGTCTGCTGAATTTTAGGGAAACTGTGTTCTACAAACTACAATCGATATTGCTGTGTGGTGTGGGATTGGAGATAGGCAGGTGTCAGTGATCCACATCCATTTTTCTGTGTGTGAGCTGCAGTGAACACAATCTTTTTGGGCTGCAGTGAACACAATCTTTTTGGGCTGCAGTGAACACAATCTTTTTGGGCTGCAGTGAACACAATCTTTTTGGGGTGCAGTGAACAAAATCTTTTTGGGGTGCAGTGAACACAATCCTTTTTGGTGTGCAGTGAACACAATCTTTGTGGGGTGCAGTGAACAAAATCCTTTGTGGGGTGCAGTGAACACAATCTTTTTGGGGTGCAGTGAACAAAATCCTTTTTGGGGTGCAGTGAACAACATCCTTTTTGGGGTGCAGTGAACACAATCTTTTTGGGGTGCAGTGAACAAAATCCTTTGTGGGGTGCAGTGAACACAATCTTTTTGGGGTGCAGTGAACACAATCTTTTTGGGGTGGAGTGAACAACATCCTTTTTGGGGTGCAGTGAACAAAATCCTTTTTGGGGTGCAGTGAACAAAATCATTTTTGGGGTGCAGTGAACACAATCTTTTTGGGGTGCAGTGAACACAATCTTTGTGGGGTGCAGTGAACACAATCTTTTTGGGGTGGAGTGAACAACATCCTTTTTGGGGTGCAGTGAACAACATCCTTTTTGGGGTGCAGTGAACACAATCTTTTTGGGGTGCAGTGAACACAATCTTTGTGGGGTACAGTGAAAAGAATCTTTGTGGGGTGCAGTGAACACAATCTTTGGGGGGTACAGTGAACACAATCTTTTTGGGGTGCAGTGAACACAATCTTTGTGGGGTGCAGTGAACACAATCTTTTTGGGGTGGAGTGAACAAAATCATTTTTGGGGTGCAGTGAACAACATCCTTTTTGGGGTGCAGTGATCAAAATCCTTTTTGGGGTGCAGTGAACACAATCTTTTTGGGGTGCAGTGAACAAAATCCTTTGTGGGGTGCAGTGAACAGAATCTTTGTGGGGTGCAGTGAACACAATCTTTGGGGGGGTACAGTGAACACAATCTTTTTGGGGTGCAGTGAACACAATCTTTGTGGGGTACAGTGAACAGAATCTTTGTGGGGTGCAGTGAACACAATCTTTGGGGGGTACAGTGAACACAATCTTTTTGGGGTGCAGTGAACACAATCTTTGGGGGGTACAGTGAACACAATCTTTTTGGGGTGCAGTGAACACAATCTTTGTGGGGTGCAGTGAACGCAATCTTTGGGGGGGTACAGTGAACACAATCTTTTTGGGGTGCAGTGAACAACATCCTTTTAGGGTGCAGTGAACACAATCTTTGTGGGGTGCAGTGAACAACATCCTTTTAGGGTGCAGTGAACACAATCTTTGTGGGGTACAGTGAACAGAATCTTTGTGGGGTGCAGTGAACACAATCTTTGGGGGGTACAGTGAACACAATCTTTGTGAGGTGCAGTGAACACAATCTTTGTGGGGTGCAGTGAACACAATCATTGTGGGGTGCAGTGAACTCAATCTTTGTGGGGTACAGTGAACACAATCTCATACTTCTGAAGATTTGAGGGTGCTGCCTGTTCCATACTCCCCCTACTCCTCATCTAGCCTTTTAGGGGTACAAACAATAGTAATTGGGGCCTAGTGTGGTTGTGTACGTGTGATATACATACACTTTTTTTGGATCATATTTTCTATTCCGCTATTTAATCAAAAACCTTTGGGGATCAGTTAAATTGGGGGATAGTCTGTGTTGGTACGTGTGAGAGAGATCCACCTTTCCAAGTTGTTGGGGTTCATCTCATACTTCTGAAGGTTTGAGGGTGCTGCCTGTTCCATACTCCCCCTACTCCTAGCCTTTTAGGGGTACAAACAATAGTAATTGGGGCCTAGTGTGGTTGTGTACGTGTGATATACATACACTTTTTTTGGATCATATTTTCTATTCCGCTATTTAATCAAAAACCTTTGGGGATCAGTTAAATTGGGGGATAGTCTGTGTTGGTACGTGTGAGAGAGATCCACCTTTCCAAGTTGTTGGGGTTCATCTCATACTTCTGAAGGTTTGAGGGTGCTGCCTGTTCCATACCCCCCCTACTCCTCATCTAGCCTTTTAGGGGTACAAACAATAGTAATTGGGGCCTAGTGTGGTTGTGTACGTGTGATATACATACACTTTTTTTGGATCATATTTTCTATTCCGCTATTTAATCAAAAACCTTTGGGGATCAGTTAAATTGGGGGATAGTCTGTGTTGGTACGTGTGAGAGAGATCCACCTTTCCAAGTTGTTGGGGTTCATCTCATACTTCTGAAGGTTTGAGGGTGCTGCCTGTTCCATACTCCCCCTACTCCTCATCTAGCCTTTTAGGGGTACAAACAATAGTAATTGGGGCCCAGTGTGGTTGTGTACGTGTGATATACATACACTTTTTTTGGATCATATTTTCTATTCCGCTATTTAATCAAAAACCTTTGGGGATCAGTTAAATTGGGGGATAGTCTGTGTTGGTACGTGTGAGAGAGATCCACCTTTCCAAGTTGTTGGGGTTCATCTCATACTTCTGAAGGTTTGAGGGTGCTGCCTGTTCCATACTCCCCCTACTCCTCATCTAGCCTTTTAGGGGTACAAACAATAGTAATTGGGGCCCAGTGTGGTTGTGTACGTGTGATATACATACACTTTTTTTGGATCATATTTTCTATTCCGCTATTTAATCAAAAACCTTTGGGGATCAGTTAAATTGGGGGATAGTCTGTGTTGGTACGTGTGAGAGAGATCCACCTTTCCAAGTTGTTGGGGTTCATCTCATACTTCTGAAGGTTTGAGGGTGCTGCCTGTTCCATACCCCCCCTACTCCTCATCTAGCCTTTTAGGGGTACAAACAATAGTAATTGGGGCCTAGTGTGGTTGTGTACGTGTGATATACATACACTTTTTTTGGATCATATTTTCTATTCCGCTATTTAATCAAAAACCTTTGGGGATCAGTTAAATTGGGGGATAGTCTGTGTTGGTACGTGTGAGAGAGATCCACCTTTCCAAGTTGTTGGGGTTCATCTCATACTTCTGAAGGTTTGAGGGTGCTGCCTGTTCCATACCCCCCCTACTCCTCATCTAGCCTTTTAGGGGTACAAACAATAGTAATTGGGGCCTAGTGTGGTTGTGTACGTGTGATATACATACACTTTTTTTGGATCATATTTTCTATTCCGCTATTTAATCAAAAACCTTTGGGGATCAGTTAAATTGGGGGATAGTCTGTGTTGGTACGTGTGAGAGAGATCCACCTTTCCAAGTTTTTGGGGTTCATCTCATACTTCTGAAGATTTGAGGGTGCTGCCTGTTCCATACCCCCCCTACTCCTCATCTAGCCTTTTAGGGGTACAAACAATAGTAATTGGGGCCTAGTGTGGTTGTGTACGTGTGATATACATACACTTTTTTTGGATCATATTTTCTATTCCGCTATTTAATCAAAAACCTTTGGGGATCAGTTAAATTGGGGGATAGTCTGTGTTGGTACGTGTGAGAGAGATCCACCTTTCCAAGTTGTTGGGGTTCATCTCATACTTCTGAAGGTTTGAGGGTGCTGCCTGTTCCATACCCCCCCTACTCCTCATCTAGCCTTTTAGGGGTACAAACAATAGTAATTGGGGCCTAGTGTGGTTGTGTACGTGTGATATACATACACTTTTTTTGGATCATATTTTCTATTCCGCTATTTAATCAAAAACCTTTGGGGATCAGTTAAATTGGGGGATAGTCTGTGTTGGTACGTGTGAGAGAGATCCACCTTTCCAAGTTGTTG
This sequence comes from Pelophylax lessonae, assembly GCF_965119305.1. Lineage (NCBI taxonomy): Eukaryota > Metazoa > Chordata > Amphibia > Anura > Ranidae > Pelophylax > Pelophylax lessonae. Next base: position 48,615,683 of record NC_138770.1, read on the forward strand.
GGGTTCATCTCATACTTCTGAAGGTTTGAGGGTGCTGCCTGTTCCATACTCCCCCTACTCCTGATCTAGCCTTTTAGGGGTACAAACAATAGTAATTGGGGCCTAGTGTGGTTGTGTACGTGTGATATACATACACTTTTTTTGGATCATATTTTCTATTCCGCTATTTAATCAAAAACCTTTGGGGATCAGTTAAATTGGGGGATAGTCTGTGTTGGTACGTGTGAGAGAGATCCACCTTTCCAAGTTGTTGGGGTTCATCTCATACTTCTGAAGGTTTGAGGGTGCTGCCTGTTCCATACTCCCCCTACTCCTCATCTAGCCTTTTAGGGGTACAAACAATAGTAATTGGGGCCCAGTGTGGTTGTGTACGTGTGATATACATACACTTTTTTTGGATCATATTTTCTATTCCGCTATTTAATCAAAAACCTTTGGGGATCAGTTAAATTGGGGGATAGTCTGTGTTGGTACGTGTGAGAGAGATCCACCTTTCCAAGTTGTTGGGGTTCATCTCATACTTCTGAAGGTTTGAGGGTGCTGCCTGTTCCATACTCCCCCTACTCCTCATCTAGCCTTTTAGGGGTACAAACAATAGTAATTGGGGCCCAGTGTGGTTGTGTACGTGTGATATACATACACTTTTTTTGGATCATATTTTCTATTCCGCTATTTAATCAAAAACCTTTGGGGATCAGTTAAATTGGGGGATAGTCTGTGTTGGTACGTGTGAGAGAGATCCACCTTTCCAAGTTGTTGGGGTTCATCTCATACTTCTGAAGGTTTGAGGGTGCTGCCTGTTCCATACCCCCCCTACTCCTCATCTAGCCTTTTAGGGGTACAAACAATAGTAATTGGGGCCTAGTGTGGTTGTGTACGTGTGATATACATACACTTTTTTTGGATCATATTTTCTATTCCGCTATTTAATCAAAAACCTTTGGGGATCAGTTAAATTGGGGGATAGTCTGTGTTGGTACGTGTGAGAGAGATCCACCTTTCCAAGTTGTTGGGGTTCATCTCATACTTCTGAAGGTTTGAGGGTGCTGCCTGTTCCATACTCCCCCTACTCCTCATCTAGCCTTTTAGGGGTACAAACAATAGTAATTGGGGCCCAGTGTGGTTGTGTACGTGTGATATACATACACTTTTTTTGGATCATATTTTCTATTCCGCTATTTAATCAAAAACCTTTGGGGATCAGTTAAATTGGGGGATAGTCTGTGTTGGTACGTGTGAGAGAGATCCACCTTTCCAAGTTGTTGGGGTTCATCTCATACTTCTGAAGGTTTGAGGGTGCTGCCTGTTCCATACTCCCCCTACTCCTCATCTAGCCTTTTAGGGGTACAAACAATAGTAATTGGGGCCTAGTGTGGTTGTGTACGTGTGATATACATACACTTTTTTTGGATCATATTTTCTATTCCGCTATTTAATCAAAAACTTTTGGGGATCAGTTAAATTGGGGGATAGTCTGTGTTGGTACGTGTGAGAGAGATCCACCTTTCCAAGTTTTTGGGGTTCATCTCATACTTCTGAAGATTTGAGGGTGCTGCCTGTTCCATACCCCCCCTACTCCTCATCTAGCCTTTTAGGGGTACAAACAATAGTAATTGGGGCCTAGTGTGGTTGTGTACGTGTGATATACATACACTTTTTTTGGATCATATTTTCTATTCCGCTATTTAATCAAAAACCTTTGGGGATCAGTTAAATTGGGGGATAGTCTGTGTTGGTACGTGTGAGAGAGATCCACCTTTCCAAGTTGTTGGGGTTCATCTCATACTTCTGAAGGTTTGAGGGTGCTGCCTGTTCCATACTCCCCCTACTCCTCATCTAGCCTTTTAGGGGTACAAACAATAGTAATTGGGGCCTAGTGTGGTTGTGTACGTGTGATATACATACACTTTTTTTGGATCATATTTTCTATTCCGCTATTTAATCAAAAACCTTTGGGGATCAGTTAAATTGGGGGATAGTCTGTGTTGGTACGTGTGAGAGAGATCCACCTTTCCAAGTTGTTGGGGTTCATCTCATACTTCTGAAGGTTTGAGGGTGCTGCCTGTTCCATACTCCCCCTACTCCTAGCCTTTTAGGGGTACAAACAATAGTAATTGGGGCCTAGTGTGGTTGTGTACGTGTGATATACATACACTTTTTTTGGATCATATTTTCTATTCCGCTATTTAATCAAAAACCTTTGGGGATCAGTTAAATTGGGGGATAGTCTGTGTTGGTACGTGTGAGAGAGATCCACCTTTCCAAGTTGTTGGGGTTCATCTCATACTTCTGAAGGTTTGAGGGTGCTGCCTGTTCCATACCCCCCCTACTCCTCATCTAGCCTTTTAGGGGTACAAACAATAGTAATTGGGGCCTAGTGTGGTTGTGTACGTGTGATATACATACACTTTTTTTGGATCATATTTTCTATTCCGCTATTTAATCAAAAACCTTTGGGGATCAGTTAAATTGGGGGATAGTCTGTGTTGGTACGTGTGAGAGAGATCCACCTTTCCAAGTTGTTGGGGTTCATCTCATACTTCTGAAGGTTTGAGGGTGCTGCCTGTTCCATACTCCCCCTACTCCTCATCTAGCCTTTTAGGGGTACAAACAATAGTAATTGGGGCCCAGTGTGGTTGTGTACGTGTGATATACATACACTTTTTTTGGATCATATTTTCTATTCCGCTATTTAATCAAAAACCTTTGGGGATCAGTTAAATTGGGGGATAGTCTGTGTTGGTACGTGTGAGAGAGATCCACCTTTCCAAGTTGTTGGGGTTCATCTCATACTTCTGAAGGTTTGAGGGTGCTGCCTGTTCCATACTCCCCCTACTCCTCATCTAGCCTTTTAGGGGTACAAACAATAGTAATTGGGGCCTAGTGTGGTTGTGTACGTGTGATATACATACACTTTTTTTGGATCATATTTTCTATTCCGCTATTTAATCAAAAACCTTTGGGGATCAGTTAAATTGGGGGATAGTCTGTGTTGGTACGTGTGAGAGAGATCCACCTTTCCAAGTTTTTGGGGTTCATCTCATACTTCTGAAGATTTGAGGGTGCTGCCTGTTCCATACCCCCCCTACTCCTCATCTAGCCTTTTAGGGGTACAAACAATAGTAATTGGGGCCTAGTGTGGTTGTGTACGTGTGATATACATACACTTTTTTTGGATCATATTTTCTATTCCGCTATTTAATCAAAAACCTTTGGGGATCAGTTAAATTGGGGGATAGTCTGTGTTGGTACGTGTGAGAGAGATCCACCTTTCCAAGTTGTTGGGGTTCATCTCATACTTCTGAAGGTTTGAGGGTGCTGCCTGTTCCATACTCCCCCTACTCCTCATCTAGCCTTTTAGGGGTACAAACAATAGTAATTGGGGCCTAGTGTGGTTGTGTACGTGTGATATACATACACTTTTTTTGGATCATATTTTCTATTCCGCTATTTAATCAAAAACCTTTGGGGATCAGTTAAATTGGGGGATAGTCTGTGTTGGTACGTGTGAGAGAGATCCACCTTTCCAAGTTGTTGGGGTTCATCTCATACTTCTGAAGGTTTGAGGGTGCTGCCTGTTCCATACTCCCCCTACTCCTAGCCTTTTAGGGGTACAAACAATAGTAATTGGGGCCTAGTGTGGTTGTGTACGTGTGATATACATACACTTTTTTTGGATCATATTTTCTATTCCGCTATTTAATCAAAAACCTTTGGGGATCAGTTAAATTGGGGGATAGTCTGTGTTGGTACGTGTGAGAGAGATCCACCTTTCCAAGTTGTTGGGGTTCATCTCATACTTCTGAAGGTTTGAGGGTGCTGCCTGTTCCATACCCCCCCTACTCCTCATCTAGCCTTTTAGGGGTACAAACAATAGTAATTGGGGCCTAGTGTGGTTGTGTACGTGTGATATACATACACTTTTTTTGGATCATATTTTCTATTCCGCTATTTAATCAAAAACCTTTGGGGATCAGTTAAATTGGGGGATAGTCTGTGTTGGTACGTGTGAGAGAGATCCACCTTTCCAAGTTGTTGGGGTTCATCTCATACTTCTGAAGGTTTGAGGGTGCTGCCTGTTCCATACTCCCCCTACTCCTCATCTAGCCTTTTAGGGGTACAAACAATAGTAATTGGGGCCCAGTGTGGTTGTGTACGTGTGATATACATACACTTTTTTTGGATCATATTTTCTATTCCGCTATTTAATCAAAAACCTTTGGGGATCAGTTAAATTGGGGGATAGTCTGTGTTGGTACGTGTGAGAGAGATCCACCTTTCCAAGTTGTTGGGGTTCATCTCATACTTCTGAAGGTTTGAGGGTGCTGCCTGTTCCATACCCCCCCTACTCCTCATCTAGCCTTTTAGGGGTACAAACAATAGTAATTGGGGCCTAGTGTGGTTGTGTATGTGTGATATACATACACTTTTTTTGGATCATATTTTCTATTCCGCTATTTAATCAAAAACCTTTGGGGATCAGTTAAATTGGGGGATAGTCTGTGTTGGTACGTGTGAGAGAGATCCACCTTTCCAAGTTTTTGGGGTTCATCTCATACTTCTGAAGATTTGAGGGTGCTGCCTGTTCCATACTCCTCCTCCTACTGCTCAACCATCCTTTTAGGGGTACAAACAATAGTAGTTGGGGCCTAGTGTGGTGGTGTACGTGCGAGATACATACACTTTCTTTTTGATCATATTTTCTATTCCGCTATTCAATTAAAACCTTTGGGGATCAATTCAATTGCGAGATAGTCTGTGTCGGTACGTGTGAGATCCACCTTTCCAAGTTGTTGGGGTTCATCTCATACTTCTGAAGATTTGAGGGTGCTGCCTGTTCCATACTCCTGCTCCTACTGCTCAACCATCCTTTTAGGGGTACAAACAATAGTAATTGGGGCCTAGTGTGGTTGTGTACGTGCGAGATACATACACTTTTTTTGATCATATTTCCTATTCCGCTATTCAATAAAAACCTTTGAGGATCAATTGAATTGCGGGATAGTCTGTGTCGGTACGTGTGAGATCCACCTTTCCAAGTTTTTGGGGTTCATCTCATACTTCTGAAGATTTGAGGGTGCTGTCTGTTCCATACTCCTCCTACTCCTCATCCATCCTTTTAGGGGTAGAAACAATAGTAATTGGGGCCTAGTGTGGTTTTGTACGTGCGAGATACATACACTTTTTTGGATCATATTTCCTATTCCGCTATTCAATAAAAACCTTTCTAGGGCAAGATCTTAAATTACAGAAATATGAGGAGACCGTCAAATAAGGGCCGTGGCCTGGGTCGTGGTGCTGCTGGTAGAGCTCCTGTTGCAAGGAGAGGACGTGGTCGATCTGTGCCAGCTACACGCACAAGTGAAACACCTTCCTCAAGTGTGAGTAGGCGACAGAACCTGCATCAGTATTTGGTAGGGCATCAAACGCCCCTAGAAGTGATGAGGCCAGAACAAGTTGAGGCGATAGTAGATTGGTTTGCTGCTGACAGTGCCTCCAGTTCCTTCACATTGTCTCCCACCCAGTCTACTGCAGAAAGGTCAGAGTTGGCACCTGCAGCCAATGTCCAACCGTCTTTCACCTCACCCCCTTGCAAATCAGGCCAGCAGTCTGAGCCCCAAGCCATACAGCAGTCTCTTATTCTTTTTGAGGACTCTGTCAGCAGGGTTTCCCAGGGCCATCCACCTAGCCCTGCCCCAGAAGTGGAAGAGATTGAGTGCAGCGATGCCCAACCACTTATTTCTCAAGATGAGTACATGCAAGGATCATCGCAGCACGTCTCCGATGATGACGAAACGCAGGTGCCAACTGCTGCGGCGTTCAGCATTGTGGAGACCGACAAGGAGGGCAGGGGTGAAGACTGGGTGGAAGATGATGTGGAGGACGATGAGGTCCTCGACCCCACATGGAATGAACGTCATGCAGGTGACCTGAGTAGTTTGGAGGAAGAGGCGGTGGTCGCACAGAGCCACCAGCACAGCAGAAGAGGGAGCAGGGTGCAGAAGCGGAGCGGCCGTGCCCTAGACACTACGCCCGCTACTGCCCAACGCAGCAAGGGAACGAGCGCACCAAAGTCAGCTCAAAGGAGTTCTCTAGCGTGGAAGTTCTTTAGAAAATGTGCTGATGACAGGACACGAGTGGTTTGCACCCTGTGCAATCAGAGCTTGAAGCGAGGCATAAACCTTCTCAACCTGAGCACAACCTGCATGATCAGGCATCTAAGTGCAAAGCACGAGCTGCAGTGGAGTACACACCTTCAAAACCAAGAAACGTCTCTGGCTCATCCTGCTTCCTCTTCTGCTGCAGTCTCGGCCGCTCCAGCCACATCTGTAGTGATACCGGCACCTGCCACCCCGCAAACAGACGATCTGTCAGCAACACCACCACCTGGGTCACCAACAACCATCTCCACAATGTCCCGTGGAAGCGTTCAGCTTTACATCTCCCAAACACTTGAGAGGAAGAGGAAGTACCCCCCTACCCACCCGCGATCCCTGGCCCTGAATGCCAGCATTTCAAAATTATTGGCCTTTGAAATGCTGTCATTCCGTCTGGTGGAGACGCACAGTTTTAAAAACCTTATGTCGGTGGCTGTCCCACAGTACGTCGTGCCCAGCCGCCACTACTTTTCCAGGCAAGCCATCCCTTCCCTGCACAACCAAGTGGGGGAAAATATCAGGTGTGCACTGCGCAACGCCATCTGTGCCAAGGTCCACCTAACTACCGATACGTGGACCAGTAAGCACGGTCAGGGGCGTTATATCTCCCTAACGGCACACTGGGTAAATGCAGTGGCGGATGGGCCTGAGGCGGATAGCAATTTGGCGCATGTCCTTCCACCACCGAGGATTGCAGGGCGCTTCAGTTTGCCTCCTGTTCCTAACTCCTCCTACTCCGCTTCCTCATCCTCTACCGCCTCCTCATCCGGACAGCGTAACACCTTCACCACCAACTTCAGCACGGCCAGGGGTAAACGACAGCAGGCAGTTTTACAACTTGCCTGTTTGGGGGACAAACCACACACCGCGCAGGAGTTGTGGAGGAGCATGGAACAGCAGACAAATGAGTGGTTGCTGCCAGCGAGCCTCAAGCCCGGCCTGGTGGTGTGCGATAACGGGCGAAATCTCATAGCAGCTCTGGGCCTAGCCGGTTTGACGCACATCCCTTGCCTGGCGCATGTGCTGAATTTGGTGGTGCAGAGGTTCCTTAAAAACTACCCCGATATGTCAGAGCTGCTGCAGAAAGTGCGGGCCGTTTGTGCGCACTTTCGGCGTTCTCACCCTCCTGCTGCTCGCCTGGCAGCGCTGCAGCGTAACTTCGGCCTTCCCGCTCACCGCCTCATATGTGACGTGCCCACAAGGTGGAACTCCACCTTGCACATGCTGGAAAGACTGTGCGAGCAGCAGCAGGCCATAGTGGAGTTTCAGCTGCAGCACGCACGCGTGAGTCGCTCTGCGGAACAGCACCACTTCACCACCAATAACTGGGCCTCCATGCGAGACCTGTGTGCCTTGTTGCGCTGTTTTGAGTACTCCACCAACATGGCCAGTGGCAATGACGCCGTTCTCAGCTTAACTATCCCACTTCTATGCCTCCTTGAAAAAACAATTCGGGCGATGATGGAAGAGGATGTGGCACAGGATGAGGAGGAGGAGGAGGATGAAGAGGTAACATTTCCAAGGCTTTCAGGGCAGTCATTCGCAAGGGGCTCCGAGGGTGGGTTCCTGCACACGCAAACGCCAGGGACGCAATTGTCCAGCAGGGGCACAGTTCTGGAGGATGAGGAGGATGAGGAGGAGGAGGAGCTGGAGGAGGAGATGGAACCATGTTCACAGCAGGGTGGCACCCAGGCCAGCTCATGGCCATCACTGGTGCGTGGCTGGGGGGATACAGAGGACACGGACGATACACCTCCCACAGAGGACAGCCTTTCGTCGCCTCTGGGCAGCCTGGCACACATGAGCGATTACATGCTGCAGTGTCTCCACAACGACCGCCGAGTTGCCCACATTCTAACTTGTGCTGATTACTGGGTGGCCACGCTGCTGGATCCCCGTTACAAGGACAACGTACCGTCCTTAATTCACTCACTGGAGCGCGATCGCAAGATGCGCGAGTACAAGCGCACGCTGGTAGACGCCATGCTGCTGGCATTCCCATCTGACAGCGGGGCCACAGTGGAAGCACAAGGCAGAGGAGGAGGAGGAGGAGGTCGCCAACGCAACCAGGGCACCGCCAGCACCTCAGAAGGCAGGGTTAGCATGGCCGAAATGTGGAAAAGCTTTGTCAGCACGCCACAACAAACAGCAGCACCAGCAGCTCAGATGGAACGTCTTAGCAGGAGGCAGCATTTTACCAACATGGTGGAGCAGTATGTGTGCACACGCCTACATGTAGTGAATGACGGGTCTGCCCCCTTCAACTTCTGGGTCTCCAAATTGGGCACATGGCTTGAGCTTGCCCTTTACGCCTTGGAGGTGCTGGCGTGCCCTGCAGCCAGTGTATTATCTGAACGGGTATTTAGCACGGCTGGGGGCGTTATAACAGACAAGCGCAGCCGCCTGTCCAGAGACAATGTGGACAAGCTCACGTTCATTAAAATGAACCAGGCATGGATCCCACGGGACTTTTCCGTACCTTATGCAGAATAGCAATGGATACCGACCTTACCCACCCATTGTTCCATTTTTGCTCTTTCTCACTCTTTTGGGGTGTACCCTCATTTAAAATTTTTGAAAAGAAGCAGTGTTGGCTACCTCGTCCTCCTCCTCAGGGCCAGATTAATGTAGGGGCTATTGGAGCTGCAGCTCCAGGCCCCTACCTTTTATATAGGCCCCGGGTTGGCCATATTCACTGTTACCGCTCTTCTGTCACTTGTAAACACAGAAGTCTGGCTTCTATGCTCGCTTCCCCAGGCAGCACCCTCAGAACCTCCCCACACAGCGTGAAGGCCGGACAAGGAGGGACAGTTGGCGATGCATGGATGTGTTTATGGGCTTCAGAGACAGCATCCCATGTTGAATTAGGCATGCATGGCTGCACCCTTCCTCCTCTGGGTGCATGGCAAGGCACGGCCCTTAAGGCCCTTCAAAATCCTCAGCACCAAGCCCATGATGCTGTTAATCCGGCCCTGGTCCTCCTCCACCGCCGCTTCCACCTACACCGCCCATAGGTGTGCGCAGCCTATTGCATTAAGGTGTGCACCCCAAAGTTGAAATACACATGCATGTGTTTGCCAGCAGGGAGAGTAATGTATCGGGGCCATGTACCTGTAGGCAAGGAGAAATAGAGCAGAGCAGGTCCCAGGGAGATCTTTCCCATCTCCTCACTGGCAATGCTATGTGCCCTAGGTGATTAGGGTGTGCCCAGGCACACCCAGCACACCCTGTGCGCACGCCTATGTCACCGCCACATCCACCACCACCTCAACCTCCCTCCTACTCCATATGGGCCTCGTCCTTCAGAGATGAAGAAGAACATTGTTTTATTTTTCTGTTTTTTTTTGTTGTTTTAAGTTATTTCCCTATCCACATTTGTTTGCAGAGCACTTGCCATGCTCTTAATTACGTTTTGCTGCCATTTGCAGCACTCTAGCCCTTTCCTTTGGTGTTTTAGAGCCATTTTAGTGCCTTAAAGTTCGGGTCCCCATTGACTTCAATGGGGTTCGGTGTCCGGGAAAAGTTCGGTAAAAGTCCGGGACACGGACCCGGACTTTTTTTTAAAGTTCGGCCGAACCCGTCGAACACGGACATCTAGGTGTCCGCTCAACCCTAGTGATAGTCTGTGTCGGTACGTGTGAGATCCACCTTTCCAAGTTTTTGGGGTTCATCTCATACTTCTGAAGATTTGAGGGTGCTGCCTGTTCCATACTCCTCCTCCTACTGCTCAACCATGCTTTTAGGGGTACAAACAATAGTAATTGGGGCCTAGTGTGGTGGTGTACGTGTGAGATACATACACTTTCTTTTTCATCATATTTTCTATTCCGCTATTCAATTAAAACCTTTGGGGATCAATTAAATTGCGTGATAGTCTGTGTCGGTACGTGTGAGATCCACCTTTCCAAGTTTTTGGGGTTCATCTCATACTTCTGAAGATTTGAGGGTGCTGCCTGTTCCATACTCCTCCTCCTACTGCTCAACCATCCTTTTAGGGGTACAAACAATAGTAATTGGGGCCTAGTGTGGTGGTGTACGTGTGAGATACATACACTTTCTTTTTCATCATATTTTCTATTCCGCTATTCAATTAAATCCTTTGGGGATCAATTAAATTGCGTGATAGTCTGTGTCGGTACGTGTGAGATCCACCTTTCCAAGTTTTTGGGGTTCATCTCATACTTCTGAAGATTTGAGGGTGCTGCCTGTTCCATACTCCTCCTCCTACTGCTCAACCATCCTTTTAGGGGTACAAACAATAGTAATTGGGGCCTAGTGTGGGGTTGTACGTGTGAGATACATACACTTTCTTTTTGATCATATTTTCTATTCCGCTATTCAATTAAAACCTTTGGGGATCAATTAAATTGCGTGATAGTCTGTGTCGGTACGTGTGAGATCCACCTTTCCAAGTTTTTGGGGTTCATCTCATACTTCTGAAGATTTGAGGGTGCTGCCTGTTCCATACTCCTCCTCCTACTCCTCAACCATCCTTTTAGGGGTACAAACAATAGTAATTGGGGCCTAGTGTGGTGATGTACGTGTGAGATACATACACTTTCTTTTTGATCATATTTTCTATTCCGCTATTCAATTAAAACCTTTGGGGATCAATTAAATTGCGTGATAGTCTGTGTCGGTACATGTGAGATCCACCTTTCCAAGTTTTTGGGGTTCATCTCATACTTCTGAAGATTTGAGGGTGCTGCCTGTTCCATACTCCTCCTACTCCTCAACCATCCTTTTAGGGGTACAAACAATAGTAATTGGGGCCTAGTGTGGTGGTGTACGTGTGAGATACATACACTTTCTTTTTGATCATATTTTCTATTCCGCTATTCAATTAAAACCTTTGGGGATCAATTCAATTGCGTAATAGTCTGTGTCGGTACGTGTGAGATCCACCTTTCCAAGTTTTTGGGGTTCATCTCATACTTCTGAAGATTTGAGGGTGCTGCCTGTTCCATACTCCTCCTCCTACTGCTCAACCATCCTTTTAGGGGTACAAACAATAGTAATTGGGGCCTAGTGTGGTGGTGTACGTGTGAGATACATACACTTTCTTTTTGATCATATTTTCTATTCCGCTATTCAATTAAAACCTTTGGGGATTAATTAAATTGCGTGATAGTCTGTGTCGGTACGTGTGAGATCCACCTTTCCAAGTTTTTGGGGTTCATCTCATACTTCTGAAGATTTGAGGGTGCTGCCTGTTCCATACTCCTCCTCCTACTCCTCAACCATCCTTTTAGGGGTACAAACAATAGTAATTGGGGCCTAGTGTGGTGGTGTACGTGTGAGATACATACACTTTCTTTTTGATCATATTTTCTATTCCGCTATTCAATTAAAACCTTTGGGGATCAATTAAATTGCGTGATAGTCTGTGTCGGTATGTGTGAGATCCACCTTTCCAAGTTTTTGGGGTTCATCTCATACTTCTGAAGATTTGAGGGTGCTGCCTGTTCCATACTCCTCCTCCTACTGCTCAACCATCCTTTTAGGGGTACAAACAATAGTAATTGGGGCCTAGTGTGGTGGTGTACGTGTGAGATACATACACTTTCTTTTTGATCATATTTTCTATTCCGCTATTCAATTAAAACCTTTGGGGATCAATTAAATTGCGTGATAGTCTGTGTCGGTACGTGTGAGATCCACCTTTCCAAGTTTTTGGGGTTCATCTCATACTTCTGAAGATTTGAGGGTGCTGCCTGTTCCATACTCCTCCTCCTACTGCTCAACCATCCTTTTAGGGGTACAAACAATAGTAATTGGGGCCTAGTGTGGTGGTGTACGTGTGAGATACATACACTTTCTTTTTGATCATATTTTCTATTCCGCTATTCAATTAAAACCTTTGGGGATCAATTAAATTGCGTGATAGTCTGTGTCGGTACGTGTGAGATCCACCTTTCCAAGTTTTTGGGGTTTATCTCATACTTCTGAAGATTTGAGGGTGCTGCCTGTTCCATACTCCTCCTCCTACTCCTCAACCATCCTTTTAGGGGTACAAACAATAGTAATTGGGGCCTAGTGTGGTGGTGTACGTGTGAGATACATACACTTTCTTTTTGATCATATTTTCTATTCCGCTATTCAATTAAAACCTTTGGGGATCAATTAAATTGCGTGATAGTCTGTGTCGGTACGTGTGAGATCCACCTTTCCAAGTTTTTGGGGTTCATCTCATACTTCTGAAGATTTGAGGGTGCTGCCTGTTCCATACTCCTCCTCCTACTGCTCAACCATCCTTTTAGGGGTACAAACAATAGTAATTGGGGCCTAGTGTGGTGGTGTACGTGTGAGATACATACACTTTCTTTTTGATCATATTTTCTATTCCGCTATTCAATTAAATCCTTTGGGGATCAATTAAATTGCGTGATAGTCTGTGTCGGTACGTGTGAGATCCACCTTTCCAAGTTTTTGGGGTTCATCTCATACTTCTGAAGATTTGAGGGTGCTGCCTGTTCCATACTCCTCCTCCTACTGCTCAACCATCCTTTTAGGGGTACAAACAATAGTAATTGGGGCCTAGTGTGGTGGTGTACGTGTGAGATACATACACTTTCTTTTTGATCATATTTTCTATTCCGCTATTCAATTAAAAACCTTTGGGGATCAATTAAATTGCGTGATAGTCTGTGTCGGTACGTGTGAGATCCACCTTTCCAAGTTTTTGGGGTTCATCTCATACTTCTGAAGATTTGAGGGTGCTGCCTGTTCCATACTCCTCCTCCTACTGCTCAACCATCCTTTTAGGGGTACAAACAATAGTAATTGGGGCCTAGTGTGGTGGTGTACGTGTGAGATACATACACTTTCTTTTTGATCATATTTTCTATTCCGCTATTCAATTAAAACCTTTGGGGATTAATTAAATTGCGTGATAGTCTGTGTCGGTACGTGTGAGATCCACCTTTCCAAGTTTTTGGGGTTCATCTCATACTTCTGAAGATTTGAGGGTGCTGCCTGTTCCATACTCCTCCTCCTACTCCTCAACCATCCTTTTAGGGGTACAAACAATAGTAATTGGGGCCTAGTGTGGTGGTGTACGTGTGAGATACATACACTTTCTTTTTGATCATATTTTCTATTCCGCTATTCAATTAAAACCTTTGGGGATCAATTAAATTGCGTGATAGTCTGTGTCGGTACGTGTGAGATCCACCTTTCCAAGTTTTTGGGGTTCATCTCATACTTCTGAAGATTTGAGGGTGCTGCCTGTTCCATACTCCTCCTCCTACTGCTCAACCATCCTTTTAAGGGTACAAACAATAGTAATTGGGGCCTAGTGTGGTGGTGTACGTGTGAGATACATACACTTTCTTTTTGATCATATTTTCTATTCCGCTATTCAATTAAATCCTTTGGGGATCAATTAAATTGCGTGATAGTCTGTGTCGGTACGTGTGAGATCCACCTTTCCAAGTTTTTGGGGTTCATCTCATACTTCTGAAGATTTGAGGGTGCTGCCTGTTCCATACTCCTCCTCCTACTGCTCAACCATCCTTTTAGGGGTACAAACAATAGTAATTGGGGCCTAGTGTGGTGGTGTACGTGTGAGATACATACACTTTCTTTTTGATCATATTTTCTATTCCGCTATTCAATTAAAACCTTTTGGGGATCAATTAAATTGCGTGATAGTCTGTGTCGGTACGTGTGAAATCCACCTTTCCAAGTTTTTGGGGTTCATCTCATACTTCTGAAGATTTGAGGGTGCTGCCTGTTCCATACTCCTCCTCCTACTGCTCAACCATCCTTTTAGGGGTACAAACAATAGTAATTGGGGCCTAGTGTGGTGGTGTACGTGTGAGATACATACACTTTCTTTTTGATCATATTTTCTATTCCGCTATTCAATTAAATCCTTTGGGGATCAATTAAATTGCGTGATAGTCTGTGTCGGTACGTGTGAGATCCACCTTTCCAAGTTTTTGGGGTTCATCTCATACTTCTGAAGATTTGAGGGTGCTGCCTGTTCCATACTCCTCCTCCTACTGCTCAACCATCCTTTTAGGGGTACAAACAATAGTAATTGGGGCCTAGTGTTGATGTTTACGTGTGAGATACATACACTTTCTTTTTGATCATATTATCATATTTTCTATTCCGCTATTCAATTAAAACCTTTGGGGATCAATTAAATTGCGTGATAGTCTGTGTCGGTACGTGTGAGATCCACCTTTCCAAGTTTTTGGGGTTCATCTCATACTTCTGAAGATTTGAGGGTGCTGCCTGTTCCATACTCCTCCTCCTACTGCTCAACCATCATTTTAGGGGTACAAACAATAGTAATTGGGGCCTAGTGTGGTGGTGTACGTGTGAGATACATACACTTTCTTTTTGATCATATTTTCTATTCCGCTATTCAATTAAATCCTTTGGGGATCAATTAAATTGCGTGATAGTCTGTGTCGGTACGTGTGAGATCCACCTTTCCAAGTTTTTGGGGTTCATCTCATACTTCTGAAGATTTGAGGGTGCTACCTGTTCCATACTCCTCCTCCTACTGCTCAACCATCCTTTTAGGGGTACAAACAATAGTAATTGGGGCCTAGTGTGGTGGTGTACGTGTGAGATACATACACTTTCTTTTTGATCATATTTTCTATTCCGCTATTCAATTAAAACCTTTGGGGATCAATTAAATTGCGTGATAGTCTGTGTCGGTACGTGTGAGATCCACCTTTCCAAGTTTTTGGGGTTCATCTCATACTTCTGAAGATTTGAGGGTGCTGCCTGTTCCATACTCCTCCTCCTACTCCTCAACCATCCTTTTAGGGGTACAAACAATAGTAATTGGGGCCTAGTGTGGTGGTGTACGTGTGAGATACATACACTTTCTTTTTGATCATATTTTCTATTCCGCTATTCAATTAAAACCTTTGGGGATCAATTAAATTGCGTGATAGTCTGTGTCGGTACGTGTGAGATCCACCTTTCCAAGTTTTTGGGGTTCATCTCATACTTCTGAAGATTTGAGGGTGCTGCCTGTTCCATACTCCTCCTCCTACTGCTCAACCATCCTTTTAGGGGTACAAACAATAGTAATTGGGGCCTAGTGTGGTGGTGTACGTGTGAGATACATACACTTTCTTTTTGATCATATTTTCTATTCCGCTATTCAATTAAATCCTTTGGGGATCAATTAAATTGCGTGATAGTCTGTGTCGGTACGTGTGAGATCCACCTTTCCAAGTTTTTGGGGTTCATCTCAAACTTCTGAAGATTTGAGGGTGCTGCCTGTTCCATACTCCTCCTCCTACTGCTCAACCATCCTTTTAGGGGTACAAACAATAGTAATTGGGGCCTAGTGTGGTGGTGTACGTGTGAGATACATACACTTTCTTTTTGATCATATTTTCTATTCCGCTATTCAATTAAATCCTTTGGGGATCAATTAAATTGCGTGATAGTCTGTGTCGGTACGTGTGAGATCCACCTTTCCAAGTTTTTGGGGTTCATCTCATACTTCTGAAGATTTGAGGGTGCTGCCTGTTCCATACTCCTCCTCCTACTCCTCAACCATCCTTTTAGGGGTACAAACAATAGTAATTGGGGCCTAGTGTGGTGGTGTACGTGTGAGATACATACACTTTCTTTTTGATCATATTTTCTATTCCGCTATTCAATTAAAACCTTTGGGGATAAATTAAATTGTGTGATAGTCTGTGTCGGTACGTGTGAGATCCACCTTTCCAAGTTTTTGGGGTTCATCTCATACTTCTGAAGATTTGAGGGTGCTGCCTGTTCCATACTCCTCCTCCTACTGCTCAACCATCCTTTTAGGGGTACAAACAATAGTAATTGGGGCCTAGTGTGGTGGTGTACGTGTGAGATACATACACTTTCTTTTTGATCATATTTTCTATTCCGCTATTCAATTAAATCCTTTGGGGATCAATTAAATTGCGTGATAGTCTGTGTCGGTACGTGTGAGATCCACCTTTCCAAGTTTTTGGGGTTCATCTCATACTTCTGAAGATTTGAGGGTGCTGCCTGTTCCATACTCCTCCTCCTACTCCTCAACCATCCTTTTAGGGGTACAAACAATAATAATTGGGGCCTAGTGTGGTGGTGTACGTGTGAGATACATACACTTTCTTTTTGATCATATTTTCTATTCCGCTATTCAATTAAAACCTTTGGGGATCAATTAAATTGCGTGATAGTCTGTGTCGGTACGTGTGAGATCCACCTTTCCAAGTTTTTGGGGTTCATCTCATACTTCTGAAGATTTGAGGGTGCTGCCTGTTCCATACTCCTCCTCCTACTGCTCAACCATCCTTTTAGGGGTACAAACAATAGTAATTGGGGCCTAGTGTGGTGGTGTACGTGTGAGATACATACACTTTCTTTTTGATCATATTTTCTATTCCGCTATTCAATTAAATCCTTTGGGGATCAATTAAATTGCGTGATAGTCTGTGTCGGTACGTGTGAGATCCACCTTTCCAAGTTTTTGGGGTTCATCTCATACTTCTGAAGATTTGAGGGTGCTGCCTGTTCCATACTCCTCCTCCTACTGCTCAACCATCCTTTTAGGGGTACAAACAATAGTAATTGGGGCCTAGTGTGGTGGTGTACGTGTGAGATACATACACTTTCTTTTTGATCATATTTTCTATTCCGCTATTCAATTAAATCCTTTGGGGATCAATTAAATTGCGTGATAGTCTGTGTCGGTACGTGTGAGATCCACCTTTCCAAGTTTTTGGGGTTCATCTCAAACTTCTGAAGATTTGAGGGTGCTGCCTGTTCCATACTCCTCCTCCTACTGCTCAACCATCCTTTTAGGGGTACAAACAATAGTAATTGGGGCCTAGTGTGGTGGTGTACGTGTGAGATACATACACTTTCTTTTTGATCATATTTTCTATTCCGCTATTCAATTAAATCCTTTGGGGATCAATTAAATTGCGTGATAGTCTGTGTCGGTACGTGTGAGATCCACCTTTCCAAGTTTTTGGGGTTCATCTCATACTTCTGAAGATTTGAGGGTGCTGCCTGTTCCATACTCCTCCTCCTACTCCTCAACCATCCTTTTAGGGGTACAAACAATAGTAATTGGGGCCTAGTGTGGTGGTGTACGTGTGAGATACATACACTTTCTTTTTGATCATATTTTCTATTCCGCTATTCAATTAAAACCTTTGGGGATAAATTAAATTGTGTGATAGTCTGTGTCGGTACGTGTGAGATCCACCTTTCCAAGTTTTTGGGGTTCATCTCATACTTCTGAAGATTTGAGGGTGCTGCCTGTTCCATACTCCTCCTCCTACTGCTCAACCATCCTTTTAGGGGTACAAACAATAGTAATTGGGGCCTAGTGTGGTGGTGTACGTGTGAGATACATACACTTTCTTTTTGATCATATTTTCTATTCCGCTATTCAATTAAATCCTTTGGGGATCAATTAAATTGCGTGATAGTCTGTGTCGGTACGTGTGAGATCCACCTTTCCAAGTTTTTGGGGTTCATCTCATACTTCTGAAGATTTGAGGGTGCTGCCTGTTCCATACTCCTCCTCCTACTCCTCAACCATCCTTTTAGGGGTACAAACAATAATAATTGGGGCCTAGTGTGGTGGTGTACGTGTGAGATACATACACTTTCTTTTTGATCATATTTTCTATTCCGCTATTCAATTAAAACCTTTGGGGATCAATTAAATTGCGTGATAGTCTGTGTCGGTACGTGTGAGATCCACCTTTCCAAGTTTTTGGGGTTCATCTCATACTTCTGAAGATTTGAGGGTGCTGCCTGTTCCATACTCCTCCTCCTACTGCTCAACCATCCTTTTAGGGGTACAAACAATAGTAATTGGGGCCTAGTGTGGTGGTGTACGTGTGAGATACATACACTTTCTTTTTGATCATATTTTCTATTCCGCTATTCAATTAAATCCTTTGGGGATCAATTAAATTGCGTGATAGTCTGTGTCGGTACGTGTGAGATCCACCTTTCCAAGTTTTTGGGGTTCATCTCATACTTCTGAAGATTTGAGGGTGCTGCCTGTTCCATACTCCTCCTCCTACTGCTCAACCATCCTTTTAGGGGTACAAACAATAGTAATTAGGGCCTAGTGTGGTGGTGTACGTGTGAGATACATACACTTTCTTTTTGATCATATTTTCTATTCCGCTATTCAATTAAAACCTTTGGGGATCAATTAAATTGCGTGATAGTCTGTGTCGGTACGTGTGAGATCCACCTTTCCAAGTTTTTGGGGTTCATCTCATACTTCTGAAGATTTGAGGGTGCTGCCTGTTCCATACTCCTCCTCCTACTCCTCAACCATCCTTTTAGGGGTACAAACAATAGTAATTGGGGCCTAGTGTGGTGGTATACGTGTGAGATACATACACTTTCTTTTTGATCATATTTTCTATTCCGCTATTCAATTAAAACCTTTGGGGATCAATTAAATTGCGTGATAGTCTGTGTCGGTACGTGTGAGATCCACCTTTCCAAGTTTTTGGGGTTCATCTCATACTTCTGAAGATTTGAGGGTGCTGCCTGTTCCATACTCCTCCTCCTACTGCTCAACCATCCTTTTAGGGGTACAAACAATAGTAATTGGGGCCTAGTGTGGTGGTGTACGTGTGAGATACATACACTTTCTTTTTGATCATATTTTCTATTCCGCTATTCAATTAAAACCTTTGGGGATCAATTAAATTGTGTGATAGTCTGTGTCGGTACGTGTGAGATCCACCTTTCCAAGTTTTTGGGGTTCATCTCATACTTCTGAAGATTTGAGGGTGCTGCCTGTTCCATACTCCTCCTCCTACTCCTCAACCATCCTTTTAGGGGTACAAACAATAGTAATTGGGGCCTAGTGTGGTGGTGTACGTGTGAGATACATACACTTTCTTTTTGATCATATTTTCTATTCCGCTATTCAATTAAAACCTTTGGGGATAAATTAAATTGTGTGATAGTCTGTGTCGGTACGTGTGAGATCCACCTTTCCAAGTTTTTGGGGTTCATCTCATACTTCTGAAGATTTGAGGGTGCTGCCTGTTCCATACTCCTCCTCCTACTGCTCAACCATCCTTTTAGGGGTACAAACAATAGTAATTGGGGCCTAGTGTGGTGGTGTACATGTGAGATACATACACTTTCTTTTTGATCATATTTTCTATTCCGCTATTCAATTAAATCCTTTGGGGATCAATTAAATTGCATGATAGTCTGTGTCGGTACGTGTGAGATCCACCTTTCCAAGTTTTTGGGGTTCATCTCATACTTCTGAAGATTTGAGGGTGCTGCCTGTTCCATACTCCTCCTCCTACTCCTCAACCATCCTTTTAGGGGTACAAACAATAGTAATTGGGGCCTAGTGTGGTGGTGTACGTGTGAGATACATACACTTTCTTTTTGATCATATTTTCTATTCCGCTATTCAATTAAAACCTTTGGGGATCAATTAAATTGCGTGATAGTCTGTGTCGGTACGTGTGAGATCCACCTTTCCAAGTTTTTGGGGTTCATCTCATACTTCTGAAGGTTTGAGGGTGCTGCCTGTTCCATATTCCTCCTCCTACTGCTCAACCATCCTTTTAGGGGTACAAACAATAGTAATTGGGGCCTAGTGTGGTGGTTTACGTGTGAGATACATACACTTTCTTTTTGATCATATTTTCTATTCCGCTATTCAATTAAAACCTTTGGGGATCAATTAAATTGTGTGATAGTCTGTGTCGGTACGTGTGAGATCCACCTTTCCAAGTTTTTGGGGTTCATCTCATACTTCTGAAGATTTGAGGGTGCTGCCTGTTCCATACTCCTCCTCCTACTGCTCAACCATCCTTTTAGGGGTACAAACAATAGTAATTGGGGCCTAGTGTGGTGGTGTACGTGTGAGATACATACACTTTCTTTTTGATCATATTTTCTATTCCGCTATTCAATTAAAACCTTTGGGGATCAATTAAATTGCGTGATAGTCTGTGTCGGTACGTGTGAGATCCACCTTTCCAAGTTTTTGGGGTTCATCTCATACTTCTGAAGATTTGAGGGTGCTGCCTGTTCCATACTCCTCCTCCTACTCCTCAACCATCCTTTTAGGGGTACAAACAATAGTAATTGGGGCCTAGTGTGGTGGTGTACGTGTGAGATACATACACTTTCTTTTTGATCATATTTTCTATTCCGCTATTCAATTAAAACCTTTGGGGATCAATTAAATTGCATGATAGTCTGTGTCCGTACGTGTGAGATCCACCTTTCCAAGTTTTTGGGGTTCATCTCATACTTCTGAAGATTTGAGGGTGCTGCCTGTTCCATACTCCTCCTCCTACTCCTCAACCATCCTTTTAGGGGTACAAACAATAGTAATTGGGGCCTAGTGTGGTGGTATACGTGTGAGATACATACACTTTCTTTTTGATCATATTTTCTATTCCGCTATTCAATTAAATCCTTTGGGGATCAATTAAATTGCGTGATAGTCTGTGTCGGTACGTGTGAGATCCACCTTTCCAAGTTTTTGGGGTTCATCTCAAACTTCTGAAGATTTGAGGGTGCTGCCTGTTCCATACTCCTCCTCCTACTGCTCAACCATCCTTTTAGGGGTACAAACAATAGTAATTGGGGCCTAGTGTGGTGGTGTACGTGTGAGATACATACACTTTCTTTTTGATCATATTTTCTATTCCGCTATTCAATTAAATCCTTTGGGGATCAATTAAATTGCGTGATAGTCTGTGTCGGTACGTGTGAGATCCACCTTTCCAAGTTTTTGGGGTTCATCTCATACTTCTGAAGATTTGAGGGTGCTGCCTGTTCCATACTCCTCCTCCTACTCCTCAACCATCCTTTTAGGGGTACAAACAATAGTAATTGGGGCCTAGTGTGGTGGTGTACGTGTGAGATACATACACTTTCTTTTTGATCATATTTTCTATTCCGCTATTCAATTAAAACCTTTGGGGATAAATTAAATTGTGTGATAGTCTGTGTCGGTACGTGTGAGATCCACCTTTCCAAGTTTTTGGGGTTCATCTCATACTTCTGAAGATTTGAGGGTGCTGCCTGTTCCATACTCCTCCTCCTACTGCTCAACCATCCTTTTAGGGGTACAAACAATAGTAATTGGGGCCTAGTGTGGTGGTGTACGTGTGAGATACATACACTTTCTTTTTGATCATATTTTCTATTCCGCTATTCAATTAAATCCTTTGGGGATCAATTAAATTGCGTGATAGTCTGTGTCGGTACGTGTGAGATCCACCTTTCCAAGTTTTTGGGGTTCATCTCATACTTCTGAAGATTTGAGGGTGCTGCCTGTTCCATACTCCTCCTCCTACTCCTCAACCATCCTTTTAGGGGTACAAACAATAATAATTGGGGCCTAGTGTGGTGGTGTACGTGTGAGATACATACACTTTCTTTTTGATCATATTTTCTATTCCGCTATTCAATTAAAACCTTTGGGGATCAATTAAATTGCGTGATAGTCTGTGTCGGTACGTGTGAGATCCACCTTTCCAAGTTTTTGGGGTTCATCTCATACTTCTGAAGATTTGAGGGTGCTGCCTGTTCCATACTCCTCCTCCTACTGCTCAACCATCCTTTTAGGGGTACAAACAATAGTAATTGGGGCCTAGTGTGGTGGTGTACGTGTGAGATACATACACTTTCTTTTTGATCATATTTTCTATTCCGCTATTCAATTAAATCCTTTGGGGATCAATTAAATTGCGTGATAGTCTGTGTCGGTACGTGTGAGATCCACCTTTCCAAGTTTTTGGGGTTCATCTCATACTTCTGAAGATTTGAGGGTGCTGCCTGTTCCATACTCCTCCTCCTACTGCTCAACCATCCTTTTAGGGGTACAAACAATAGTAATTAGGGCCTAGTGTGGTGGTGTACGTGTGAGATACATACACTTTCTTTTTGATCATATTTTCTATTCCGCTATTCAATTAAAACCTTTGGGGATCAATTAAATTGCGTGATAGTCTGTGTCGGTACGTGTGAGATCCACCTTTCCAAGTTTTTGGGGTTCATCTCATACTTCTGAAGATTTGAGGGTGCTGCCTGTTCCATACTCCTCCTCCTACTCCTCAACCATCCTTTTAGGGGTACAAACAATAGTAATTGGGGCCTAGTGTGGTGGTATACGTGTGAGATACATACACTTTCTTTTTGATCATATTTTCTATTCCGCTATTCAATTAAAACCTTTGGGGATCAATTAAATTGCGTGATAGTCTGTGTCGGTACGTGTGAGATCCACCTTTCCAAGTTTTTGGGGTTCATCTCATACTTCTGAAGATTTGAGGGTGCTGCCTGTTCCATACTCCTCCTCCTACTGCTCAACCATCCTTTTAGGGGTACAAACAATAGTAATTGGGGCCTAGTGTGGTGGTGTACGTGTGAGATACATACACTTTCTTTTTGATCATATTTTCTATTCCGCTATTCAATTAAAACCTTTGGGGATCAATTAAATTGCGTGATAGTCTGTGTCGGTACGTGTGAGATCCACCTTTCCAAGTTTTTGGGGTTCATCTCATACTTCTGAAGATTTGAGGGTGCTGCCTGTTCCATACTCCTCCTCCTACTCCTCAACCATCCTTTTAGGGGTACAAACAATAGTAATTGGGGCCTAGTGTGGTGGTGTACGTGTGAGATACATACACTTTCTTTTTGATCATATTTTCTATTCCGCTATTCAATTAAAACCTTTGGGGATAAATTAAATTGTGTGATAGTCTGTGTCGGTACGTGTGAGATCCACCTTTCCAAGTTTTTGGGGTTCATCTCATACTTCTGAAGATTTGAGGGTGCTGCCTGTTCCATACTCCTCCTCCTACTGCTCAACCATCCTTTTAGGGGTACAAACAATAGTAATTGGGGCCTAGTGTGGTGGTGTACATGTGAGATACATACACTTTCTTTTTGATCATATTTTCTATTCCGCTATTCAATTAAATCCTTTGGGGATCAATTAAATTGCATGATAGTCTGTGTCGGTACGTGTGAGATCCACCTTTCCAAGTTTTTGGGGTTCATCTCATACTTCTGAAGATTTGAGGGTGCTGCCTGTTCCATACTCCTCCTCCTACTCCTCAACCATCCTTTTAGGGGTACAAACAATAGTAATTGGGGCCTAGTGTGGTGGTGTACGTGTGAGATACATACACTTTCTTTTTGATCATATTTTCTATTCCGCTATTCAATTAAAACCTTTGGGGATCAATTAAATTGCGTGATAGTCTGTGTCGGTACGTGTGAGATCCACCTTTCCAAGTTTTTGGGGTTCATCTCATACTTCTGAAGGTTTGAGGGTGCTGCCTGTTCCATACTCCTCCTCCTACTGCTCAACCATCCTTTTAGGGGTACAAACAATAGTAATTGGGGCCTAGTGTGGTGGTTTACGTGTGAGATACATACACTTTCTTTTTGATCATATTTTCTATTCCGCTATTCAATTAAAACCTTTGGGGATCAATTAAATTGTGTGATAGTCTGTGTCGGTACGTGTGAGATCCACCTTTCCAAGTTTTTGGGGTTCATCTCATACTTCTGAAGATTTGAGGGTGCTGCCTGTTCCATACTCCTCCTCCTACTGCTCAACCATCCTTTTAGGGGTACAAACAATAGTAATTGGGGCCTAGTGTGGTGGTGTACGTGTGAGATACATACACTTTCTTTTTGATCATATTTTCTATTCCGCTATTCAATTAAAACCTTTGGGGATCAATTAAATTGCGTGATAGTCTGTGTCGGTACGTGTGAGATCCACCTTTCCAAGTTTTTGGGGTTCATCTCATACTTCTGAAGATTTGAGGGTGCTGCCTGTTCCATACTCCTCCTCCTACTCCTCAACCATCCTTTTAGGGGTACAAACAATAGTAATTGGGGCCTAGTGTGGTGGTGTACGTGTGAGATACATACACTTTCTTTTTGATCATATTTTCTATTCCGCTATTCAATTAAAACCTTTGGGGATCAATTAAATTGCATGATAGTCTGTGTCCGTACGTGTGAGATCCACCTTTCCAAGTTTTTGGGGTTCATCTCATACTTCTGAAGATTTGAGGGTGCTGCCTGTTCCATACTCCTCCTCCTACTGCTCAACCATCCTTTTAGGGGTACAAACAATAGTAATTGGGGCCTAGTGTGGTGGTGTACGTGTGAGATACATACACTTTCTTTTTGATCATATTTTCTATTCCGCTATTCAATTAAAACCTTTGGGGATCAATTAAATTGCGTGATAGTCTGTGTCGGTACGTGTGAGATCCACCTTTCCAAGTTTTTGGGGTTCATCTCATACTTCTGAAGATTTGAGGGTGCTGCCTGTTCCATACTCCTCCTCCTACTGCTCAACCATCCTTTTAGGGGTACAAACAATAGTAATTGGGGCCTAGTGTGGTGGTGTACGTGTGAGATACATACACTTTCTTTTTGATCATATTTTCTATTCTGCTATTCAATTAAAACCTTTGGGGATCAATTAAATTGCGTGATAGTCTGTGTCGGTACGTGTGAGATCCACCTTTCCAAGTTTTTGGGGTTCATCTCATACTTCTGAAGATTTGAGGGTGCTGCCTGTTCCATACTCCTCCTCCTACTGCTCAACCATCCTTTTAGGGGTACAAACAATAGTAATTGGGGCCTAGTAAGGTGGTGTACATGCGAGATACATACACTTTTTTTGATCATATTTCCTATTCCGCTATTCAATAAAAACCTTTGAGGATCAATTGAATTGCGGGATAGTCTGTGTCGGTACGTGTGAGATCCACCTTTCCAAGTTTTTGAGGTTCATCTCATACTTCTGAAGATTTGAGGGTGCTGTCTGTTCCATACTCCTCCTACTCCTCATCCATCCTTTTAGGGGTAGAAACAATAGTAATTGGGGCCTAGTGTGGTTTTGTACGTGCGAGATACATACACTTTTTTGGATCATATTTCCTATTCCGCTATTCAATAGAAACCTTTCTAGGGCAAGATCTTAAATTACAGAAATATGAGGAGACCGTCAAATAAGGGCCGTGGCCTGGGTCGTGGTGCTGCTGGTAGAGCTCCTGTTGCAGGGAGAGGACGTGGTCGATCTGTGCCAGCTACACGCACAAGTGAAACACCTTCCTCAAGTGTGAGTAGGCGACAGAACCTGCATCAGTATTTAGTAGGGCATCATACGCCCCTAGAAGTGATGAGGCCAGAACAAGTGGAGGCGATAGTAGATTGGTTTGCTGCTGACAGTGCCTCCAGTTCCTTCACATTGTCTCACACTCAGTCTACTGCAGAAAGGTCACAGTTGGCACCTGCAGCCGATGTCCAACCGTCTTTCACCTCACCCCCTTGCAAATCAGGCAAGCAGTCTGAGCCCCAAGCCATACAGCAGTCTCTTCTTCTTTTTGATGACTCTGTCAGCAGGGTTTCCCAGGGCCATCCACCTAGCCCTGCCCCAGAAGTGGAAGAGATTGAGTGCAGCGATGCCCAACCACTTATTTCTCAAGATGAGTACATGCAAGGATCATCGCAGCACGTCTCCGATGATGACGAAACGCAGGTGCCAACTGCTGCGGCGTTCAGCATTGTGGAGACCGACAAGGAGGGCAGGGGT
The DNA here is from genome assembly GCF_965119305.1 of Pelophylax lessonae. Classification (NCBI taxonomy): domain Eukaryota; kingdom Metazoa; phylum Chordata; class Amphibia; order Anura; family Ranidae; genus Pelophylax; species Pelophylax lessonae. The sequence continues at coordinate 48,641,438 of NC_138770.1, forward strand.
GAAGACTGGGTGGAAGATGATGTGGAGGACGATGAGGTCCTCGACCCCACATGGAATGAACGTCATGCAGGTGACCTGAATAGTTTGGAGGAAGAGGCGGTGGTCGCACAGAGCCACCAGCACAGCAGAAGAGGGAGCAGGGTGCAGAAGCGGAGCGGCCGTGCCCTAGACACTACGCCCGCTACTGCCCAACGCAGCAAGGGAACGAGCGCACCAAAGTCAGCTCAAAGGAGTTCTCTAGCGTGGAAGTTCTTTAGAAAATGTGCTGATGACAGGACACGAGTGGTTTGCACCCTGTGCAATCAGAGCTTGAAGCGAGGCATAAACCTTCTCAACCTGAGCACAACCTGCATGATCAGGCATCTAAGTGCAAAGCACGAGCTGCAGTGGAGTACACACCTTCAAAACCAAGAAACGTCTCTGGCTCATCCTGCTTCCTCTTCTGCTGCAGTCTCGGCCGCTCCAGCCACATCTGTAGTGATACCGGCACCTGCCACCCCGCAAACAGAGACGATCTGTCAGCAACACCACCACCTGGGTCACCAACAACCATCTCCACAATGTCCCGTGGAAGCGTTCAGCTTTCCATCTCCCAAACACTTGAGAGGAAGAGGAAGTACCCCCCTACCCACCCGCGATCCCTGGCCCTGAATGCCAGCATTTCAAAATTATTGGCCTTTGAAATGCTGTCATTCCGTCTGGTGGAGACGCACAGTTTTAAAAACCTTATGTCGGTGGCTGTCCCACAGTACGTCGTGCCCAGCCGTCACTACTTTTCCAGGCAAGCCATCCCTTCCCTGCACAACCAAGTGGGGGAAAAAATCAGGTGTGCACTGCGCAACGCCATCTGTGCCAAGGTCCACCTAACTACCGATACGTGGACCAGTAAGCACGGTCAGGGGCGTTATATCTCCCTAACGGCACACTGGGTAAATGCAGTGGCGGATGGGCCTGAGGCGGATAGCAATTTGGCGCATGTCCTTCCACCACCGAGGATTGCAGGGCGCTTCAGTTTGCCTCCTGTTCCTAACTCCTCCTACTCCGCTTCCTCATCCTCTACCGCCTCCTCATCCGGACAGCGTAACACCTTCACCACCAACTTCAGCACGGCCAGGGGTAAACGACAGCAGGCAGTTTTACAACTTGCCTGTTTGGGGGACAAACCACACACCGCGCAGGAGTTGTGGAGGAGCATGGAACAGCAGACAAATGAGTGGTTGCTGCCAGCGAGCCTCAAGCCCGGCCTGGTGGTGTGCGATAACGGGCGAAATCTCATAGCAGCTCTGGGCCTAGCCGGTTTTTCCCTTGCCTGGCGCATGTGCTGAATTTGGTGGTGCAGAGGTTCCTTAAAAACTACCCCGATATGTCAGAGCTGCTGCAGAAAGTGCGGGCCGTTTGTGCGCACTTTCGGCGTTCTCACCCTGCTGCTGCTCGCCTGGCAGCGCTGCAGCGTAACTTCGGCCTTCCCGCTCACCGCCTCATATGTGACGTGCCCACAAGGTGGAACTCCACCTTGCACATGCTGGAAAGACTGTGCGAGCAGCAGCAGGCCATAGTGGAGTTTCAGCTGCAGCACGCACGCGTGAGTCGCTCTGCGGAACAGCACCACTTCACCACCAATAACTGGGCCTCCATGCGAGACCTGTGTGCCTTGTTGCGCTGTTTTGAGTACTCCACCATTATGGCCAGTGGCAATGACGCCGTTCTCAGCTTAACTATCCCACTTCTATGCCTCCTTGAAAAAACAATTCGGGCGATGATGGAAGAGGATGTGGCACAGGATGAGGAGGAGGAGGAGGATGAAGAGGTAACATTTCCAAGGCTTTCAGGGCAGTCATTCACAAGGGGCTCCGAGGGTGGGTTCCTGCACACACAAACGCCAGGGACACAATTGTCCAGCAGGGGCACAGTTCTGGAGGATGAGGAGGATGAGGAGGAGGAGGAGCTGGAGGAGGAGATGGAACCATGTTCACAGCAGGATGGCACCCAGGCCAGCTCATGGCCATCACTGGTGCGTGGCTGGGGGGATACAGAGGACACGGACGATACACCTCCCACAGAGGACAGCCTTTCGTTGCCTCTGGGCAGCCTGGCACATATGAGCGATTACATGCTGCAGTGTCTCCACAATGACCGCCGAGTTGCCCACATTCTAACTTGTGCTGATTACTGGGTGGCCACGCTGCTGGATCCCCGTTACAAGGACAACGTACCGTCCTTAATTCACTCACTGGAGCGCGATCGCAAGATGCGCGAGTACAAGCGCACGCTGGTAGACGCCATGCTGCTGGCATTCCCATCTGACAGCGGGGCCGCAGTGGAAGCACAAGGCAGAGGAGGAGGAGGTCGCCAACGCAACCAGGGCACCGCCAGCACCTCAGAAGGCAGGGTTAGCATGGCCGAAATGTGGAAAAGCTTTGTCAGCACGCCACAACAAACAGCAGCACCAGCAGCTCAGATGGAACGTCTTAGCAGGAGGCAGCATTTTACCAACATGGTGGAGCAGTATGTGTACACACGCCTACATGTAGTGAATGAGGGGTCTGCCCCCTTCAACTTCTGGGTCTCCAAATTGGGCACATGGCCTGAGCTTGCCCTTTACGCCTTGGAGGTGCTGGCGTGCCCTGCAGCCAGTGTATTATCTGAACGGGTATTTAGCACGGCTGGGGGCGTTATAACAGACAAGCGCAGCCGCCTGTCCAGAGACAATGTGGACAAGCTCACGTTCATTAAAATGAACCAGGCATGGATCCCACGGGACTTTTCCGTACCTTGTGCAGAATAGCAATGGATACCGACCTTACCCACCCATTGTTCCATTTTTGCTCTTTCTCACTCTTTTGGGGTGTACCCTCATTTAAAATTTGTGAAAAGAAGCAGTGTTGGCTACCTCGTCCTCCTCCTCAGGGCCAGATTAACGTAGGGGCTATTGGAGCTGCAGCTCCAGGCCCCTACCTTTTATATAGGCCCCGGGTTGGCCATATTCACTGTTACCGCTCTTCTGTCACTTGTAAACACAGAAGTCTGGCCTCAGAACCTCCCCACACAGCGCGAAGGCCGGACAAGGAGGGACAGCTGCCGATGCATGGATGTGTTTATGGGCTTCAGAGACAGCATCCCATGTTGAATTAGGCATGCATGGCTGCACCCTTCCTCCTCTGGGTGCATGGCAAGGCACGGCCCTTAAGGCCCTTCAAAATCCCATGATGCTCTTAATCCGGCCCTGGTCCTCCTCCACCGCCGCTTCCACCTACACCGCCCATAGGTGTGCGCAGCCTATTGCATTAAGGTGTGCACCCCAAAGTTGAAATACACATGCATGTGTTTGCCAGCAGGGAGAGTAATGTATCGGGGCCATGTACCTGTAGGCAAAGAGAAATAGAGCAGAGCAGGTCCGAGGGAGATCTTTCCCATCTCCTCACTGGCAATGCTATGTGCCCTAGGTGATTAGGGTGTGCCCAGGCACACCCGGCACACCCTGTGCGCATGCCTATGTCACTGCCACATCCACCACCACCTCAACCTCCCTCCCACTCCATATGGGCCTCGTCCTTCAGAGATGAAGAAGAACATTGTTTTATTTTTCTGTTTTTTTTTGTTGTTTTAAGTTATTTCCCTATCCACATTTGTTTGCAGAGCACTTGCCATGCTCTTAATTACGTTTTGCTGCCATTTGCAGCACTCTAGCCCTTTCCTTTGGTGTTTTAGAGCCATTTTAGTGCCTTAAAGTTCGGGTCCCCATTGACTTCAATGGGGTTCGGTGTCCGGGAAAAGTTCGGTAAAAGTCCGGGACACGGACCCGGACTTTTTTTTAAAGTTCGGCCGAACCCGTCGAACACGGACATCTAGGTGTCCGCTCAACCCTAGTTAGGAGGTCTGTTTAGAAAAAAAACATGCTGACCGAATGACACAAGCGTTTGCCCAGCTGTTTCAAACTCTTACCACCAGTTCAATCTAGTGACCATAACCACTTGCTAACAAAGCCTTTTCTGGCATTTTTTGTTTACAAGTTTAAATCAATACTGTATATATATATATATATATATATATATATATATATATATATTATCTCACAAAAGTGAGTACACCCCTCACATTTTTGTAAATAACTTATTATATCTTTTCATGTGAAATGACACTTTGCTACAATGTAAAGTAGTGAGTGTACAGCTTGTATAACAATGTAAATTTGCTGTCCCCTCAAAATAACTCAACACACAGCCATTAATGTCCATTGCGCTGGCAACAAAAGTGAGTATACCCCTAAGTGAAAATGTCCAAATTGGACCCTGGTGTCAAGTGACTCGTTAGTGTTACAAGGACTCAAGTGTGTTAAATTTGGTGTTATCGTTCTCACTCTCTCATACTAGTCACTGGAAGCTCAACATGGCACCTCATGGCAAAGAAGGGTCTGAAAAAAAGAATTGTTGCTCTACATAAAGATGGCCTAGGCAATAAGAAGATTGCCAAGACCCTAAAACTTTGCTGTAGCACGGTGACCAAGATTAGTGATGGACGAACATCGGCTGGGGCAAAAGTCAGCGAACCGCAAGTTCGCGACGGGCCCCATTGACTTTAATGGGAGGCGAACTTTAAAAACCTTTAGGTCATATTTGCAGCCACAAAAGACGTACTAGCTGTACACAAATAGTCCCAGCACATGGACAATGTCATAACAGAAGTATTGCAATTGGAAAAGTTGTCCTAAATTTTTTTTTTTTTTTACAGGAAAAATTATTTTATTTTTTTTCATAAATCAGCCAGAACTGACAGCAGCCAGTAAATAAATGTCAAATACATATAGGGTCCATTCACACATCTGTAAAATGGGTCCGCATCCATTCCACAATTTGGCGGAACCTTTACAGACCCATTGATTTTCAATTCCAGTCTGAAAAATTAGGCATTCACAGGATAAAGAAGTAAGTGTCGGCCATTCCAGGCCCCAAAAATTAGCCCACATGCGTTTACCTGACAGCTAAGAACGTTGTATTCTGTGGCTGAAGGTACAATAGGCATTCACAGGATACAGAATAAAGTGTCAGCCATTCCAGATCCCAAAAATTAGCCCACATGCATTTACCTGACAGCAAAGAACATAGTATTCTGTGGCTGAAGGTACATTAGGCATTCACAGAATAAATAAGTAAGTGTCGGCCAGTATTGGCCCCATAAATTAGCCCACATGGGTTTACCTGACAGTTAAGAATGTTGTGTTTGGTGGCTGGAGGTACATTAGGCATTCACAGGATACACAAGTAAGTGTCGGCCTGTATAGGCCCAAAAAAATAAGCCCACATGGGTTTACCTGACAGCAAAGAAAGTTGTATTCTGTGGCTGGAGGTACACTAGTGTAATGTTCCGGTACCTTTGGTACCCTAAATTACACTTTCCACAAGTGTATGCGCCCCACCATTTACTTTTGGAAAGGTGCGCATACACCTTTAAGACTGGAGCTGTCATCACCCAGCGCCGGACTAGATGGCTATTTAAAGCGCCGGTTCTCACTCACATGTGTTCGTTCAAACACCCTTACCTGGATGCTAACCTTGCTTGAAGCTTCCATGCTTGCAAGCTTACCTCGCTGACGGAACCTCGCCGCGCTGATCCCTGTATCCCGCTACTGGATCATCCGCCTCTCCTGAACCACCCTTCGGCTGTATCGCTAATAGTGCTAAGTACCCCGCAGGGGAATTCTCTATAAACTTATACTAAGCTTACACTATCTAGCTCTGCATAGTAAAGACTGTTTATCACATCTGCATAACTAGATTGCTAGCTCTTGAGACTAATGCTACTTTTCTGCACTGGGTTGATCTCTTTTGTATGTCCACCTGCTATTCTGTCATCTGCTACCATACAACATTGCTAAACCTTCCTGCATCCATCTGCTACTGTCTCACCTTCAAGTGTCTATCACCTACCACCTCCACTCAACCTATCCCTCAACCTTCATCATTGTGTTACCACATACATAAAGTCATTCTAGGAACCAGCTTGCTAATTGTGTGTATTTACTGGCTGAAATAAGACCTTCCACACATGATGAGTCATTGAGGTTGGGAATGGTATCTCAGCATATCTCTTACATGACTACTGACGTGGAACTATTTCTGCAGCTGAAAATCCACACCATATAAGAAACGCAGGAGCGTTACAGATTGAACGAACCAAAAAATGGATTCAGCAGAAATAACCACTCAGGTGACACAATTAAAACAGCAAGTATCTGCGTTAATACACGCACTTGCTGAATTAAAAGAAGACAATCAGGCTCTGTCGCAGCAGGTAATTAGACTGACACAACTTACCTCTGCTCAGTCCCCTGAACCCAAGATAAATCCCCCTTTGGTATTTACAGGCGATCGCAAAAAAATTTCTGAATTTAAAAACGCATGTGAGTTACTTTTTTTGCTAAAACCTCGTACCTACCTTACTGATCACATTAAGGTTTGTACTATTATTTCTTACCTATCAAGCGATCCTCGAGCCTGGGCAGATTCTCTTTTTGAGAAAAACGACCAGCTTCTCAACTCCTATGCCTTGTTCCTGGCAGAGCTCACTAGCCTATATGATGACCCCAATAGGCAGAGTACTGCTGATCTTCAGTTAAGATCCTTGAAACAAGGAAGGAGGCCTGTAGAAGACTTTGTCGCAGAGTTCAAGAGATGGACCCTTGATTCAGAATGGAATGATGCATCTCTGAAAACCCAATTTAGGCTTGGCCTATCAGAAGCCGTTAAGGACGAGCTCGCCCGAGCGGATCTGCTAAAAACCCTGGATGCATTAATACAACTCAGTATTACCATAGATAGAAGACTAGGAGACAGAAAGGCTGAAAAGATGGGAATGCCATTATCCGTTTCCTCTCGGAGTCTGGCCGTTCCTATGGAGGTAGGAACCATACGCACACCGCTATCAACTATGGAAAAAGCCAAAAGACGAAATGAAAATCTCTGCTTGTACTGTGCATCCCCGGATCACAAGATAAACGTCTGTCCCCTAGTCAACAAAAAGAAGGGTGAGTGTTCACATGTCTCCCTAGGAGGATTGACAACTTCATTCACTAACCCCTACATTTCTGTTTTTTTGACATTACAGTGGGACCAGAACAGGATTACTACTAAGGCCATGATTGACACAGGATCTTGTGGAAATTATATGGATATATGTTTTGCTGCTTTAAATAAAATTCCTATTATTTCTAAACTCAAACCTGTCTCAGTAAGTCTTATTACCGGTGTTCCGTTATCCTCTGGTCCGATCACCGATCAGACACAAGCACTTCTAGTCACTATTAACGAGTCTCATAGGGAGACTTCTACCTTCGATTTAATACCATCACCCCACTTTCCCATTGTGTTGGGACTTCCCTGGTTGCACACACACCAACCAACCATAGATTGGAAGAAATGGTCCTTGACCTTCCCTTCTTGTTATTGCGAGGAAACGTGTAACCTCCCGTTTTCCGGGAAGATTCTGTCTGTGGTGACAGATGAGATTGCACCACTATGTTATCAGGATCTTTCTGAGGTTTTTCTTGAGAAAAATGCTCAAGCATTACCTCCTCATCGAGACTATGATTGTAGCATTGATCTACTCCCAAATAGCAAATTGCCGTTCGGTCATGTTTATCCTCTTTCACAGGATGAACTTGCCCATCTCAAAACCTATTTGGATGAGAACTTGGAAAAAGGTTTTATTAGACCTTCCACTTCTTCCACAGCAGCAGGACTCTTTTTTGTTCGCAATAAAGATTCAAGTCTCAGACCTATCATCGACTACAGGAAATTGAATGCTATCACAATTAAAGATCGCTATCCTCTACCGCTTATCCCTGAGCTCATTGAGCAGGTGCGTGGAGCTACCTATTTTTCAAAATTAGACCTGAAAGGAGCATACAATCTCATTCGAATCCGTGATGGACACGAGTGGAAGACTGCATTCAGAACTAGATACGGATTGTTCGAATATCTTGTGATGCCATTCGGCCTATGCAATGCCCCTGCAGTTTTCCAGCGATTTATAAACGATATTTTTAAAGACTTACTAGATGTCTGTGTTGTGGTGTATCTGGACGATATACTTATATATTCACGGACCCTGTCTGAACACATAAGACATGTAAGACTTGTATTATCGAGATTGCTTGCACATAATCTTTATGTGAAGCTGAAGAAATGCTTGTTCCATAAAGATGAGGTACTCTTTCTAGGCTACATCATATCCAAAACAGGAATCGAGATGGACATGAGTAAAATATCCTGCATTCAGGATTGGCCTACACCAACTACACGCAAGGCGCTACAGCGATTCCTGGGATTTTCAAATTTCTACAGGAAGTTCATAAAAAACTTTTCTGCTATTGTGAGACCCCTCACACAGCTCACTAGCATAAAAATACCATTTAAATGGTCAGAAGAAGCAAATAAGGCTTTCCACTTGTTAAAGACAAGGTTTACTTCCACTCCCATATTACGCCATCCAGACCCATCCCTCCAATACATTCTGGAGGTAGATGCGTCAAACATGGCAGTAGGAGCAATACTCTCCCAACGACCTACCCACACTTCACCACTTCATCCAGTCGCTTTTTTTTCTAAATCCCTGAGCAGTCCCGAGATAAATTACCCCGTGGGTGAAAAGGAACTGCTTGCTATAAAATTGGCTCTGGAGAATTGGCGACATTTACTCGAAGGCACCCAATTACCAATAATTATATACACGGACCATAAAAACCTCCAATATCTTCAGACTAGCAAAACTCTCTCGCATCGACAGGTATGATGGTCACTATTCTTTCTAAGGTTTAACTTCCTAGTGACCTACACACCTGCAGATAAGAACAAAAAGGCGGATGCACTATCACGACTAACTGAAGAAAACTACTTTGAAATCCCTTCCGTTCCTATAATACCTCACAAACGCATTATTGGAGTTGTCCGTTCCTTAAAGGAAGAGGTTCTGCATGGTATAAGTTTGGATTCACCCCCACCACAACTAAATACTGATGCAGAAGGCTTCCTCTACTACAACGACAAACTTTACATACCACCTACCCTACGCACCAAGATCTTGGAATTATCGCATGATGTGCCTATGGCAGGACATATGGGTATGACAAAGACTTTCAATTTGATTTCTCGACAATTCTGGTGGCCTGACATGAAAACATCTATACAAAAATTCGTCTCTTCATGCAATGTCTGTGCCAGGTCCAAAATTGACACTACGAGACCATCCGGTCTACTATGCAGTCTACCAATACCCCAAACTCCATGGGAGGTTTTGTCATTGGACTTCATCGTAGAATTGCCTCCTTCCAAAGGATTTAATACCATCTTGGTGTCAGTGGACCATCTGACAAAGATGGCACATTTCATTGCTATTCGCAGACTACCTTCGTCCAAACAAACGGCAGTACTCCTGATGAAACATGTCTTCAGATTACATGGTATCCCAAAAACTCTTCTGTCTGACCGTGGATCCCAATTTATTTCTAAATTCTGGCAAGAACTATGTCACATACTACGGATTGAGCAGAAGCTCACTTCTCCTTACCATCCGCAGACCAACGGACAGACTGAAAGAGTCAACCAATGCATCGAGCAGTATTTACGTTGTTACACTTCTTACCAACAGGATGATTGGTTGGATCTTCTCCCCCTGGCAGAATTTGCCTACAACAACGCAACTCACAGTACAACCAAGCAGAGTCCGTTCTACTTGAACTATGGGTTCCATCCCTCTATTCTCCCTCCACGCATCCTTCCTTCAAATAACCCAGTAGCCTCAGACTATCTTACCCAAATAAAGGATTCTCTGGGTTTACTAAATACTACCATTGCACACGCTCACAGTCAACAAAAGAAGTACTATGATCTTCGTAGAAGACCTTCTCCACAGTATACTATCGGGGACCTCGTTTGGCTCTCAACAAAAAACTTGAGACTGAAGATCCCTAGCAAAAAGCTTGGACCTCTGTTCTTGGGACCTTTCCCAATCAAGAAACTTATTGGAAAAGCTGCAGTGCAGCTTACATTGCCAATGGACCTAAAAATCCATCCCATTTTCCATGTGTCGCTACTAAAACCCCATGTTCCGGACCAAGGAATAAGGCCTAATATTCCACCTCCCCCTCCTGTACAAGTTGAAGGTGGAGAAGAATACGAGATAAAAGAGATTCTGGATTCTCGTATCTACAGAAGAAGACTTCAGTACTTGGTTAGATGGAAGAACTATGGGCCCCAAGACGACACCTGGCTAAACACCTCTGACATACATGCCCCTAGATTAATCCGCAATTTTCATGCGAGATACCCAGACAAACCAGCTCCAGAGGCCTTCAGGAGCAGGCCTTAAGGGGGGGGGGGTATTGTAATGTTCCGGTACCTTTGGTACCCTAAATTACACTTTCCACAAGTGTATGCGCCCCACCATTTACTTTTAAGACTTTTTAAGACTGGAGCTGTCATCACCCAGCGCCGGACTAGATGGCTATTTAAAGCGCCGGTTCTCACTCACATGTGTTCGTTCAAACACCCTTACCTGGATGCTAACCTTGCTTGAAGCTTCCATGCTTGCAAGCTTACCTCGCTGACGGAACCTCGCCGCGCTGATCCCTGTATCCCGCTACTGGATCATCCGCCTCTCCTGAACCACCCTTCGGCTGTATCGCTAATAGTGCTAAGTACCCCGCAGGGGAATTCTCTATAAACTTATACTAAGCTTACACTATCTAGCTCTGCATAGTAAAGACTGTTTATCACATCTGCATAACTAGATTGCTAGCTCTTGAGACTACTGCTACTTTTCTGCACTGGGTTGATCTCTTTTGTATGTCCACCTGCTATTCTGTCATCTGCTACCATACAACATTGCTAAACCTTCCTGCATCCATCTGCTACTGTCTCACCTTCAAGTGTCTATCACCTACCACCTCCACTCAACCTATCCCTCAACCTTCATCATTGTGTTACCACATACATAAAGTCATTCTAGGAACCAGCTTGCTAATTGTGTGTATTTACTAGCTGAAATAAGACCTTCCACACATGATGAGTCATTGAGGTTGGGAATGGTATCTCAGCATATCTCTTACATGACTACTAACGTGGAACTATTTCTGCAGCTAAAAAACCACACCATATAAGAAACGCAGGAGCGTTACAATTAGGCATTCACAGAAAAAATAATTGTGGGCCCTGAAAGGCCCCAAAAAATTGCCATTCACTGGACATGAAATGCCTTTTATGCTGCTGTATTTTGCGAAGACAAGGACCAGGAATTGTTGTGGGTGGGTGGATGGCGGTCTGGCGGATATTTGTGGCCTGGCATGAGGAATTTCAATGAAACATGGTCTACTGGTCACATGTGTTGAATTCCTCAGAGATCCATGCATCATTCCTTTTTATAAATGTGAGGTAGTCAACACTGTCGTGAGCTAGGCGAGTGCGCTTATCGGTCACTATCTCCCCTGCTGTGCTGAACGCCCTTTCGGACAGGACACTGGACTGGGGGCAAGCCAACATTTCCATTGCAAATTGTGCAAGCTCTGGCCAGAGGTCAAGCCTGCCCTCCCAGTAGTCCAGGGGTTCATCACTCCTCAGAGCGTCCACATCAGCCGTTAACCCGATGTAGTCAGACACCTATCGGTCTAGGCGTTCCCTGATGCTGGATCCGAAGTACAGCTGTCGATGGGTCGGCTGAAAGAAGGATCTCATATCTGAAGTGACCAAGACATCTTCCAACCGCTCTCTTCTTGCAGGCGCTGTTGGATTGCTAACCCCAACTGTCTCTCTGTGAGTGGAAATTCCTCTGCCAGTGCACGCAAAAGCAGAATGAAGCATTTCCCAGAGCAAGGCCTGCAAGTGCTGCATTCTGACCGCCCTCTGTGATGGTGGTAACATTTTCGCCATTTTTTGTTTATACCGGGGGTCTAAGTACGTTGCCACCCAGTACTGGTCCTTGGCCTTTATGCTTTTTATACGGGGGTCCCCCTTTAAACACTGGAGCATGAAGGCCCCCATTTGCACTAAACTGGAAGCAGTGCAGTGGCCTGCTTCCAGCTCATCATCCAGGATAATGTCGTCCTCGTTCTCCTCCCCCCATCCATAACACCAGGGATCCCAGAAAGGTTTAAAGCATGCTCTTCTTGCTACTCCTCATCCCCCTCGGCACCATCCTCCTCTAACTCCTCTTCAGACTCCTGCTGTTGACTTGTCTCAGATGGAGTAGCACCCACTGGGAATTCATCCAACATTGCGACTTCCTCATCTTCCTGCTCCTGCTCCTCGACGGCTTGATCAATGACACGACGCAATGCATGCTCCAGAAAGAAGGCGTAAGGTATGATGTCACTGATGGCGCCTTGGCCGTGACTGACCAGTTTGGTGATCTCATCGAATGGCCGCAGGAAGTCTGCATGCGTCCCGCATGAGCAGCCACTGGCGAGGTGAAAAAAAAACAAGCTCCCCAGAACCTGTCCTGCCGCAGAGTTCGTACAGGTAGTCGTTAACTGCACGTTTCTGCTGGAGCAGCCTATCAAGCATATGCAACACTGAGTTCCATCGCGTCGGGCAGTCACAAGACGCCTGACAGGCAGGTTGTGTCACCGCTGAATGTCAGCAAGGCGAGCCATGGCTGTGTAAGATCTTCTGAAATGGCCCAAGAATTTCCAAGCCTGCCGCAAGACGTCCTGGACCCCAGAGTATTTGGCAATGAATCACTGCACCACCAAGTTCAGGACGTGTGCCATGCATGGCACGTGTGTTATTTTGCCCTGTTTCAGCGCGCTCAGGAGATTGCCACTGTTGTCGCACACCACTTTACCAACTGTCAAATTTAGCTGCGTCAGCCACTGATTTGCCTGTGAATGCAAAGCTGAAAGGAGTGCAGGACCAGTGTGGCTCTTGGCTTCCAGGGACAACAGACGCAGCACAGCATGGCAACGTCTCACCTGGCATGTGGAATAGGTTCTGGGGATCTTGGGCGGTGCAGCGGAAAAGACGGTAGCAGTGGAAAAGGAGGAGTCAGCCGAGGAGGAGAGGGAGGATGGAGGAGGAGGAGGAGAAGAAGAGGCAGGCCTGCATGCAATCCGTGGCGGTACAACCAAATCTACACGGGTGCCACGGGTTACATGCTTGACGCCCGTCAGAAGGTTCACGCAGTGGGCAGTAAAAGTGATATACCTTCCCTGCCCGTGTTTGCTAGTCTGTGGTAAGATGTATCTTGGCACCAACACTGTGTGCCAGAGATTTATTCACTTGCCACTGAACATGGCCATACAGCTCTGGAATGCCCTTCTGCAAGAAATATTTCCTGCCTGGGACCTTCCATTGTGGTGTTCCAATGGCCACAAATTTACGAAAGGCCTCCGAGTCCACCAGTTGATATGGCAGTAGTTGGCAGGCTATCAGTTCCGACAAGCCAGCAGTCAAACGTTGGGCAAGAGGGTTATTCGGCGTCATCATTTTTTTACGCTCCAACATTTGGGCCACAGAAGCCTGCCTTTTTCCAGAACAACGTGACGACGGCATCATGGAAGGTGGAGTGGAGGACAAATATGAGGAGAGAGGAGAAGGAGAAGAGGCTGGACGGTGAGAGCCTGGAGTGTGGCTTTGTAGGTTCTGACGGTGATGCTCCCACTGGGCTCGGTGATGGGAGTTCAGGTGCCTTGTTAAGGCGATCGTACCTAGGTGAGTTTTGGGCTTACCGCAACTTATGCGTTGACTGCAAAGGCTGCAGATGGCAACACTGTTGTCAGCAACAGGCACATTAAAAAAAAGCCCACACTTCGGAGCCATGTGCTGGCGTCCTGGGAGCACCAGATGTGACTGTACATGGTTGATGGCTCGCTCCTGTTACATTTGCACTCTGCTTTGTACCTCTTTTGCAATGCATGTTCTGCCTTCCTCTCCTCCCGATCTGCCGGTCCATCTCTCCCTCTGAACTCGCCTCCTCTTCCTTTCTTGTGGGCACCCATGTGACATCCATAGACACGTCATCATCCACGTCACCTTCCCCACCACTAACATTCTAGATCTCGGAGTATGCAGCAACAGCGGGGACCAACTTCCTTGGGCTGATCTGGGTGCTGTCGTCAGACTGCTGTTGCTACCGCCTCTTCCTGATCCAATGCCAACAATGTCTGCGCATCGCAAATGTCTTGTGATGGATCAGAAAATGATTCCAGTGACTCAAGCGGAGGGTATGTGGTTGTGGTTGTGGTGGTGTATTTGGGGGTGCACATAGCAGAGAGTGAAGAGGGTGCAGACAGAGAGGATGAGGAGGGTGCAGAAGAGGAAAGCTGAGTGAGCCACTCAACCAAGTCTGGTGCGTCCTTTGACGTAATCGAACGTGCATTCTGAAACTTCACCCTTTGGCTCCGGCCTACTGCTCATGCCCTACCCCTACCACCTCTGCGTAAGTGTCTGCCTCTTCCTCTGCCTGTCATGTTTTTAAATTACCCTGTGACAAAAGTCTCTAGAGAATCGCAGTATATCTAGAAAAAAAGATATATAACACCCTGCTTCAGTCTGTGGTATTGGGGGGGCCACAGGTTTATCACACCAGTTCTACAAATAATTGGCCAGTAACTGTTGTCACTGTGTTAAGCACAGTTAACACAGCAAAAGAGGCCAAATTTGTGCAGGACTAAAATACAATCTTAGAAAAGTATACTGTTAAATAACACCCCACTTCAATATGTGATATTGGGGGCCACAGTTTTAGCACACCAGTTATACAAATAATTGGCCAGTAACTGTTGTCACTGTGTGTAGCACAGTTAACACAGCAAAATAGGCCAAATTTTTGCAGGACTAAAATACACTCTTAGAAAAGTATAATGTTAAATAACACCCCACTTCAATATGTGGTATTGGAGGGACACTAGTTTATCACACCGGTTGTTCAAAAAATTAGCCAGGGAGTTTGGCACTGTGTTTATCAGAGTTAACACAGCAAAAGAGGCAATATTGTTGCAGGACACAAATACACTTATGAAAGTATACTCAGATGACACCCCACTTCAATATGTGGTATTGGGGGGCCACTGGTTTATCGCACCAGTTGTTCAAAAATTAGCCAGGGAGTTTGGCACTGTGTGTATCAGACTTGACACAGCAAAAGAGGCAATATTGTTGCAGGACACAAATACACTTATGAAAGTATACTCAGATAACACCCCGCTTCAATCTGTAGTATTGGGGGGCCACAGGTTCATTACACCAGTTCTACAACTAATTGGCCAGTAACTGTTGTCACTGTGTGTAGCAGAGTTAACACAGCAAAAGAGGCCAAATTTTTGCAGGACTAAAATACACTTTTAGAAAAGTATACTGTTAAATAACACCCCACCTCAATATGTGGTGTTGGGGGGCCACTGGTCTATCACACCAGTTGTTCAAAATATTGGCCAGTTAGTTTGGCACTGTGTGTAGCAGAGTTAACACAGCAAAAGAGGCAATATTGTTGCAGGACAAAAAAACACTTGTAAAAGTATACTCAGATAACACCCCACTTCAATATGTGGTATTGTGGGGGGGGGGGCACTGGTCTATCACACTAGTTATAATACATTAAAAGTGCTTTTGTCACTGTTTGTAGTATTGCTGCAGCAACGCTCACCACACCAGTCACAATGCTGCACAGTGCGCAATAGAAATCCACTATAATATGCTTTCTATAAAGTATATTATACCGTGGATTACACCCCTATATAGTGCACTGCACAGCAATACCAAAAAAATTCCAGCCCTTTAAATTACTTTTGTGGACATTAACAGAGCGATTTGTGTCACTGCAGATCTGTCCCTAGAGAACACTGGATACCTGTCCCTATACTGAACAGAGACTGTACACCTATACCAAACAAATACCAGCCCTTTAAATTACTTTTGTGGACATTAACAGAGCGATTTGTGTCACTGTCTGCTGATCTCTAACTGTCCCTAAAGCACAGACTGGATACCTGTCCCTAAACTCAAAAGAGACTGTAGTAGGCCTATACCGAAATACCAGCCCTGAAAATAACTTTTGTGGATCTTAACAGAGCTATTTGTGTCTGGCAATCTCTCCCTTAGGAATACAGCAGACCTCTCCCTATGCTGACAAAAAGCAGAATGTGAAATGGCCGCCTGCTCTGGTCTATTTATAAGGTAGGGGGAATGTCCATGTGCTGAAATGTTTCAATTGGCTGTCCCGTTCCACCTGCCGGCTGTGTCATGGGTCAAAGTTCTCCCCAATGTAAACTAATATGGCCACTGCGAACAACGCCATGTGTTCACAAAATTGGCGGGTAGCGAACAAGCAAAATTTGCCGCAAACCGACCGCCGGGCGAACCGCAAGGCCATTTCTAGCCAATACCATACAGAGGTTTAACGGGAAAGGTTCCACTCAGAACTGGCCTCGCTATGGTCAACCAAAGAAGTTGAGTGCACGTGCTCAGCGTCATATCCAGAGGTTGTGTTTGGGAAATAGACGTATAAGTGCTGCCAGCATTGCTGCAGAGGATGAAGGGGTGGGGGTCAGCCTGTCAGTGCTCAGACCATACGCCGCACACTGCATCAAATTGGTCTGCATGGCTGTCGTCTCAGAAGGAAGCCTCTTCTAAAGATGATGCACAAGAATGCCAGCAAACAGTTTGCTGAAGACAAGCAGACTAAGGACATGGATTACTGGAACCGTGTCCTGGGGTCTGATGAGACCAAGGGAAAATTATTTAATACAGATGGTGTCAAGCGTATGTCGCGGCAACCAGTTAAGGATTACAAAGACAAGTGTTTCTTGCCTACAGTCAAACATGTTGGTGGGAGTGTCATGGTCTGGGCAGCATGAGTGCTGCCGGCACTAGGGAGCTACAGTTTATTGAGGGAACCATGAATGCCAACATGTACTGTGACATACTGAAGCAGAGTATGATCCCCTCCCTTCAGAGACCAACCTGCAGGGCAGTATTTTAACATGATAAGGATCCCAAACCCACCTCCAAGACGACCACGGCCTTGCTAAAGAAGCTGAGGGTAAAAGTGATGGACTGGCCAAGCATGTCTCCAGACCTAAACCCTATTGAGCCTCTGTGGAGCAACCTCAAATGAAAGGTGGAGAAGAGCAAGGTCTCTAACATCCACCAGACAGATGTCGTCATGTAGAAGTGGAAGAGGACTCCAGTGGCAACCTGTGATGCTCTGGTGAACTCCATTCCCAAGAGGGTTAAGACAGTGCTGGAAAATAATGGTGGCCACACAAAATATTGACACTTTGGGTCCAATTTGGACATTTCCACTTAGGGGTGTACTCACTTTTGTTGCCAGTGGTTTAGACATTAATGGCTGTGTGTTGAGTTATTATGAGGGGACAGCAAATTTACACTGTTATACAAGCTGTACACTCACTACTTTACATTGTAGCAAAGTGTCATTTCTTCAGTGTTGTCACATGAAAAGATATAATGAAATATTTACAAAAATGTGAGGGGTGTACTCACTTTTGTGAGATACTGTGTGATATATATATATATATATATATATATATATATATATATATATATATATATATATATATATATATATATATATATATACATATATATATAGAGAGATTTTTTTTTTTCTAGCAGAGACCCTAGAGAATAAAATGGTGATTGTTGCATTATTGTTTTTCACATGGTATTTACGCAGCAATATTTTAAAAGATATTTTTTGGGAAAAAGAGCACTTTAATTAATTTTAATGCCAAAAAAAACACAATATATAACCCAGTTTTGGGGTAACATAAAAAAGATGATGTCGCGACGAGTAAATAGATACCTAACATGTCACACTTTAAAATTGCGCACGCTCGTGATAAACTACGATAATTAAAAATCTCCATAAGCCACACTTTAAAAATATTTACAAGCTACCAGTTTAGAGTTACAGAGAAGGTCTAGCACTAGAATTATTGCTCTTACTTTAACCTCCCTGGCGGTATGATTATGTCAGGAATTCTGTACCAAAAGCGGTACAATTTTTTTCATGGAAATTTGGCGTTATGTATTATAGGCCTACAATTCTTAGATTAATTAAACCTGACCAAAACAAGACTCTAGTAGACATCCCAGATGTGATAAATTTGAAACACAAACGCATGAATTATAATCTAATCAATAATCTAATTTTGTTATATAATATATAATATATATATATATATATATATATATATATATATATATATATATATTGTATTATATAATAAAATTAGATTATTGATTAGATTATAATTCATGCGTTATATTATATATATATACATATACATATATATATATATATTATAAATGTTATGTGTGTGTTCGTGTTTTGTGCAACGTTCAATGTTTGAATTTCCCTCCCTAGTTCCGCTCCCATGCACCATTGCTGCTGCAGGGAACGGAACTAGGAAGTCATCACACCGACGGAGGACGGACGAGCGACGGGGATCTCAGACGGCTGGCGATCACAGCAATGGGAGATCATCGCTGGATCGCCAGGAGAAGGTAAGAGACCGCTGCGCGCTCTGCACATCCACCCCGAGCGTGACTCGGGGATACCGATCCTAGCACAGAAAATCCACCCTGAGTCACGCTCGGGGTTACCGCTAGAAGGGTTAATGTTTACAGTGATTTCTCACATGTGTGGTGTGAATTCTGTTTAAAAATTTGTGCGTGGCTTACTATAAATTTGGAGGGCACTAGGATCCAGATCTTCCCTAATATATCTCAGGCCAGGCTTGAAAAGCGCCGCAAGATGAAGGAAGTTACTTCAGTGCTGCAGTCTGCTCGAATTCAGTACAGATGGGGTTTTCCCTTAAAGATTACAGTGCCTCACACTGGCTTAGTTTATGTCATGTATAATGTCAATGAAGGAAAGTATCTGCTGATCAAACTTGGCCTGCTGGAAGCTGAACCGAATATCCGCCAGCAAGTTACCCCTAGACCTTTGCCTATCTGGGCCACACTGGCCTCTAGATGGAATCAGCGCAGATGGAGACAACCATTTAGAGATGGCTCTTCCTAATTCCATCAAGTCTCTGACTGTTTTTTCCTGACATACTTCAGGTTATGTTGTTCTGGATTTTGTTTTTTTCCCATTTTTGGCTGTTGGCCCTTGTCCACAGACATTGTGACTTCCACACTTTCCCCCTTATCTGCCTGGTTTTGTGGTACAGTTTCTTCAGGAACTTTACATTTTTGGAGGTCCTACCTCGTTGGGGGACAGAGTGTGGGCTTATATATTCATTTTGGGGTCTCCTCATTGGGGGTTCCGGGTTAATGCTATAGTACCTATACACTGTTATGTGGGGTGTATGGACATGCGTGGCTCTATCAGTATTCAAAGCTTTTCTCTCTCCCTTCCCGTTGGTTTGTCCCCCTATTGCCTGATCGCGATGTCATGTGCCTTTGCAATACATTTGCTCCTTAGGGGGCTCTTGTCCCTTTCTTGGAATGGCTGTTGGACTTCAGTGTCCTCTGGAGTGTTATTGTTTGGATGGGTCTCTGTTTTCTGCCTATCCCCCGTTATGTTTCTATTTTTCATTATTTCCTTATTTTGCATAATTTTGGTTTTTGTAGCAGAAAAGGAAAGTCAACCACACTCACTCAAAAGTTATAATTTTTCTTATGATGCAATATCATATGTCTCAAATGATACAGATGCGGTTTATCTCATGGTTGGTTATTTCATTCATCATGGTTTCTTCCACGTTTCTGGATCTGGTCCAGGTAGCTCTCGAACTGTGTTTTTGTAGTTTAGAGCCACCATATTTTCAGTGGGCCACTTCTAGCAGCGTGGTTATCCAGATGATTACTATTTTCATAAGCCTCGTTTTAATTGCTAGTCATGGGGCTTAAGATCCTATCTCATAATGTACAAGGGTTTAACTCCTCCAGTAAAAGACATAAAGCCTTTAAACAGTATAAACGTTTGGGTGCAGGCATAATTCTGCTTCAAAAAACCCATTTTGCAATTGACAAACACCCAAAATATTTCAATAAATCCTATCAACAATTTAGATGCTCAACGTTTAGTAACAAAACTAGAGGCGTAGCCATTTTTATTCGTAATAAGAAAGTAGATTTTTAATCCTTAAAGGTAGTATTTGTGGTAAGTCAGTTACAATAGTCTCCCTTTATGCCCCTAACGACTCACACACACGCTTTATCAAGCATTTTTTTTGAAACCCTGTACAGGTTCCTGTCCCCCCATATGATTGTCGGTGGTGACTTCAATCTGACAGCCAACCCTATATTAGATAGAAATAGGATTACAGTATCTTCTAAGGCCTTCCCCAAATGCCTGACATGTTCTCTCAGTGATACACAATTAATTGACGCCTGGCAGGCTCATAATATTGGGATGAAAGCATATACGTATTACTCCCACTCCCATGATAGCTTCGCTAGACTCGATTACGTCTTCTGTACCCATATCCAGTTGGCCAACTCGTCAACTGCAGATATCATGTATGACCCTGGTCAGATCATCACATAGTTACTTTCAGCACATCTAATATTGGGATGGAGAAGTCTTCATATAGTTGGAGACTTAATGATTCTATGCTAAATGATCCCGCAATCGTCTCTCAACTCTCCTCTTCTATAGATGAATATTTTGCTTTAAATGACGACGGTAATCTGCCCACATCAACCATTTGGACTGCTCACAAGGCGGTCATTAGGGGGAAATTAATTAGTCTAGCCTCAGCCAGGAATAGGTCTAGAGTAGCGGATATTAAAGCCCTGACTAGGGACCTGGATCATCTCTATAATTTGTATTATCTTTCCCCCCTCGGCCCCCCTTTTGGAGCAGATTTCTTCCAAACATAGGGCCTTGGATGAACTTTTGTTCAATGAAACCAAAAGGGCGTTGAGGTGGTCTAAGGCTAAATTTATGCTTAACAGTAATTCATCCTGCACAATGTTTGCCAGAAAGCTTACACAGTCGGTCAAACCCACCCACGTATACAAACTGAGAAGACCGGATGGTAGAATGGTCTCACATCCTAAAGAGGTGCTAAATTTATTTACGGATTTTTATAAATCCTTGCTTTCAGAATCCTCAGCCATCACCAAACCTCAATTTGACTCCTGGATAGAGGGGATATCTATTCCATCTCTCTCAGATAAACAGAGGGAAAACCTTAATGCTCCCTTTACGGAAGCAGAGGTCATGGAAACTAATAAATCTTTGAAGTCATCTACGGCCCCTGGCCCGGATGGGTTCTCTACATCTTATTATAAAACCTTCTCCTCCATAATAGTCCCTCAACTGAACAAACTATTTAACTTAATTATTCAAGGTAATAGCTTCCCAGACGAAATGCTCCTGGCGAATATGTCCTTACTTCCCAAACCCAATAAAGACCTATTTCGGTCATGAATAATGATCTGAAGCTGTTTGGATGTTTCCTGGCGAACAGACTGGCGAGTGATATTACCTCATTAATTAACCCAGATCAAACTGGCTTCATTCCAAAGAGACAACTTACAGACAACATCAGATTAGTCACTAATATAATACAAGATGCTAATCTTCACAAACACCCTACATGCTTAGTCATCCTGGACATACACAAGGCATTTGACAGCGTCAGTTGGTTTTACCTTGAACTCCTCCTTCCTAAATATGGATTGGGTGGTGGATTTCTTCAGGGTTTTAAAGCCTTATATAATTCCCCCCAAACAAGAGTGAGCATCCCTGGTTGCAATTCCAAATTTTTCCATCTTAAAAGAGGTACCAGTCAGGGATGCCCCCTCTCCCCCCTGCTATTCGCCTTGGCAATTGAGCCATTGGCATGCTCCATCAGAAATAATACGCAGATTAGAGGTTACTGTAAAGAGGGGGGGGGGGGATTTAAACTCAGTCTTTATGCAGACGACGTCCTACTATTTTTATCGGACCCACATATTTCGATCCCCCAATTACTAATTGAACTTAAATCTTTCCAAGAGGTATCCGGATTAGGGGTTAATATTTCAAAATGTTCTATCATGCCCTTGAATCTGCCCAACTGGCTACATGTTTTTCTTAGGGAGAGTTTTTCTTTCTCATGGTGCACAAAAGCTTTCAGATATCTAGGTGTTTTAATTACCCCTCATTATGAATCACTGTTTATTGTGAACTTACCTCCCTTGACTAAACACCTCAGATCTCTTATAAATACATGGTCCACATACTTTATCTCCTTCCTGGGTAGAATAATGGCTATAAAGATGATTATACTCCCTAAATTATTATTTTACTTTAGAGCTCTTCCTATCAATGCCCCCCTGTCTCACATTGCCTCACTCCAAAGAGATTTGTCTAGGTTTGTTTGGAACGGTAAGAAACCCAGATGTCACAAACAGGTGCTTCATGCTCCTCAAACACAAGGTGGCTTTGGTCTTCAGATCCGGAAGATCTGTGGTCTTATTACCTTTCTACAAAATTTACACAAATTGCCCAATGGCACTCAAGTGAAAAGGATATCCCATGGCTGGCTTTTGAACATGCATCTGTTTTCCCCTATTTTTTGCAATCCTTACTATGGTGCAAGTCCAGGATCCTCAGACACATTTTTCAATCTAATAAAAATGTTAATCATTTGTTTCAGATGTGGATGAGGTTCAGGGGTACTTATAAGATGATATCTGCGGTACTCCCCTTGACCTCCTTTCTGGGTGTTATTGATACTTCCATGTTCCCGCTAGAAAGACGTGATTTGGAGCTATGGATTGCTAGAGGCCTGGTTTCCCTTAAAGCCCTTTCTATGAATAACACTTTTTGCTCGTTCGAACAGCTTTGTTCCATCCATAAGCTTCCTTGCTCGGAAGCAGAAAATGACACGGTCATAACAAATGTCTTTATTTCACAGGGATCCCTAAGTCTCCACCCACCACACACTCCGTTTGAGGTCATCTGCTACTCCTCCCCTAGGGGTAGGGGTCTCATCTTAACTTTATACCAGCATTTTAATGAGTCTCCCCTCCCAGAGAAGCATAAATACATGCTAAACTGGGAGCGTGACCATAATTGTACCTTTTCGGTTCTAGATTGGCAAGGAGTGCTACGTAACCTTCGTAAATGCACTCGCTCTACCACGAGCAGAGAGACAACCTTAAGCTTTTTATTAGATGGTACATGACCCCTACACTGGTTCATTCTTTCTACCATTCCGCATCACCCTCATGCTTTAGAGGCTGTTCTGATTATGGTACTCTTCTGCATGTGTTTTGGAGCTGTGGATACCTGGTGTAAATTTGGATTCAGGTCAAGATTAAAATATTGCAATTATGTGATAGAGATATTCACATTTCGCCTAAGATCTGTCTCATTTTCGCACATATCCCAGATGTCCCCTCTCCCATATCCAGATTGTTGCACACTATGTTTGGTGCCATCCAGTGGATGATTGCTCTGAACTGGAGATCATCTACACTCCTATGGCCTCAGGTCTTATCAAGGATGGAAGTCCTCAGACTTCCGGAACGAGTTTTTCATTCCCTACACGGTTCTATGCATATTTTCCATGAAAAATGGGATATCTGGGATAAATGCTCATCGGTCGTGCCTTAGTCCTTGTTTTTCAGTTGTGCTCTCACTATTGTTGTTGGTATATCATGCTGATTATTGGCTTTCATGCTATACACTTGTGTTTAACCACTTGCCGACCGCCGCACGATAATTTACTTCGGCGGTCAGCCGCTCATGGGCAGACCGACGTATGGCTCCCGCCCCCGCTCATTCACAGTGATCCCCGCGCATGTGATCGGCGGCTCCGATGTCCGCCCGTCACTCGCGATCTCCCGCAGGAGAGGGAGAAAGGCAGACGGCTGATGTAAACACAGCCGTCTGTCATTCTCCCTGATGTAAGTGCAGAGACTATACGATCCTGCTATGTAGGATCATATGTCTCTGTGGTTACATCACAAGCCACGCCCCCCACAGTTAGAATCACGCCCCTAGGGATACATTTAACCCACTGATCACAAATAAAGCTAACCCCTTCCCTGCCAGTGTCATTTTTACAGTAACAGTGCATATTTATAGCACTGATTACTGTAGTAATGTCACTGGTACTTCCAAAAGTGTCAAAAATGTCAGTCAGGAGTCCGATCTGTCCGCCGAAATGTCGCAGTCCCGCAAAACAAATCGCAGATCTCCGCCATTACTAGTTTAAAAAAAAACAATAAAAATTACATTAATCTTTCCCGTAGTTAGTAAACGCAATAACTTTTGCGCAAACCAATCCAAAAACGCTTATTGCGATTTTTTTACCAAAAATATGTAGCAAAAAACTAATTGGCCTAAAATGTTAAATTTTGATCTTTTACTTTTTTTTTTTTTTTTTGAGAATTTCATATAAAAAAAAATGTGAAAAATATTGTTATATTTTCAAAATTGTCGCTCTTTTTTTGTTTATAGCGCAAAAAATAAAAATCACGCAGGGGATCAAATACCACCAAAAGAAAGCTCTGTTTGTGGGAAGAAAAAGACGTCAATTTAATTTGGGTACAGCATCGCATGACCGCGCAATTGTCCGTTAAAGTCACGCAGTGCCGAATCGCAAAATAGGGCCTGGTCTTTGAGCAGCCAAATCCTCCGGGGCTTAAGTTGTTAAATGATCTTTCCATGTTATATATACTCGCCTTTTATCTGTTTATCCGTATTTCTGTATTGTAACATATGTTTTTTTTGAATTTCCAATAAAAGCTTTTGGAAATGTGCATAGAGTCAGAGAGTGACCTTAGTATTTGTGAGAAGACAGGTGGTTAGGGGGGCTTTAGAAATACATTTAGCAACCTCATCTATAGTAATAGGATTTAATAAGGGGGAGTATTAATTGTACTTATTTTATATCTTCCTTCTCTCTTTTCTCCATTCTGGCTCTTTAGGTGTAGGTAACCGATCTTTCCTCAAAGAAATTCTCCCATTTGGGCACAGATACCAGATTTGTCCTCTGATGTCTCCTCTACTCCACCATGCAAACCAAAAAATGGTGATCTTATATAGTGTACTAATTTTTATAAAAAAAAAAATAAAATAAAATAACAACAGATATAAATAAAATGCTCACATTAAAAAGTGCCCATATATTAACCCCGAACTTCCAGTCAATGGAACGCACACTGGCTCCAGGACATGAGCCAAGCGGCGGTGTTCTTGTAACTCTACACAGGTGGGTGATATCAGTGCCAATATTGTATATGGACACTTTATAATGTGAGCATTTTATTTATATTTGTTATTATTTTTTTATGCAAAATTACTACACTATATACTATACGATCACCATTTTTTGGTTTGCATGGTGGAGAGGAGGAGTCATTAGAGGACAGATCTGGTATCTGTGCTCAAATAGGAGCATTTCTTTGAGGAAGGATCATTTACCTACACCTATGGAGCCAGTATGGAGAAAGGTGAGAATGGAGATATAAAAGATTAAAGCACTAATCGACCTTCTTTTTGCTAAAGAGGTCATCACCATTTGATAAATGATCCATACATGGGGTGTGAAGTAATCATCACGTTGGAAGAGACACACATTTATTCATTAGAACACATTGAAGAGTTGTATTATTTTGAACACTTTATAATATGGACACTGTATTTATTAGTCATATCTATTAAGTATTTATGGTTTATTCACATTCTTTTTGGTTATTATTATGAATTTTGGCCTATTACTGCAGGAGAGAAAGGGTGTAGGAGAGGGTGGGATATCCACATCTCATGCTAACGCCGCTTATTGCTTCAGCTACAAGAAATTCCTGGCTGGAAAATTCAGCCCAGCCAATTGCAAGTTCTTTCCTTTTACTTTTACTTCTTTTCAAGCAATGACTAACCACACTGCAATAACTTTTATATGTTTTTAAGGACGATGGATCAATAGAAGAAGTATAAAGATTGGAGAGATCCAGGTGGTGTAAATAATGCTGCACACCACTACACCCATAATGGATTCCCTGCAAATGTCTGAAATTTCCTTCATGTCATTAATACACCTGCTGCTACTTAATAAAGATAATTAGAATGGTCACATTGTTACGTAGTGTTATTATTTGTTCTAGGTGCCAAAAACAACCTCCAAAAATGTTAAATGTTCATGGAGGTTGTTTTCTCTTTTTTGAAGCAGTTAATATGAAAATGAAGTCTTTGGAATGGTCCCTGACCATCTTCAGTTCTTCTCTGCTGTGGTACTTCTGGCTGTGAGATAGAGGTTCTCCAGAAAACAGACACCTTTGGGGGCTCATCTAGATGGTCCTGGTGTTCCCACTGCACATCAAATCAAAATCAGATCCCCTGTTTATTTCAATAGTGCAATGTGTTGGCAGTTATTGGGCTGTGTTTGACCTACTTTGTGTTTCCCTGGATGCAATACATCCCATTGAGATTCCTTTGCATTGCAGACAAAGCAGTTCAAACACAGCCATACCTTCCATGTTCTCTGATAATGTTTTTTTTTTCTAATTCTTTATATTTTTATTATTTTCCATCAATAGACAAAAATATCACATACAAAAATATTAACAATGAATCATCCCTTTTATCCCCCTCCCAACAAATCTAACAACCTCCCCCCACCTTCCTTCCCATATCGCTCTCCAAGTTACATTAATTCAACTAAGCATTTTAAATATCAACATAATCAATCACTAGGCTGGGAGTTTTTATCCATACTTTCCATGTCTCTCAGACTGTTTAATATTTCCTCTTCTTTTGTAAGCCAATTTTTCTCTAATTTTGGTATTTTTGATTTTCCTCAACCAATCTACTACACATGGTGGTTTTGATTTTATACATTTCTCTGTTCCTAGCCTGATATATACATCTTAAAACTGCTATTCGCTTTGCCCCGTACCCCTCTTTCTGCTCCATATACTCCAATATGCATAGTACGGGATCTAGTTGAAGATTTATTTCAAATACTGAATTTATTTTATCCACCACCTCCCTCAAGTATCTATGCAACTTGGGGCATCTCTACAACATGTGGATCAAATCTCCAACTACCTTTTATACATCTAGGGCAAAAAGCATCCGATCTTCCTCCAAACAAGAATAATCTTTTAGGCGTATAAAATGCTCTATGGAGTATATACAATTGTGTGAGTTTTTGGGTTGCTGAAAGAGATATTGTGTCTATTGAAGCCACTATACCATCCCACGGTACATGTATTAACCGCCCCACATCCTCTTCCCATTTTTATTCTGCTAGGTAACTGAAATTCCTTATCTAATACCTTATCCAATACCCTTACCTGTATCTTCCTGTGTAATTCTGATTGTAATTCTAATCCCTTCAAAGATGTAGCCTGTATCACATTTTTTAACAGGGGAATTTTACTCCCTTCTAGTCCTCCCTCTCTAAATTGTATTGCCAGTGGATGTCGTAGATGCAGATACATATAAAAATCTCTATTCAGAAACCCAAATTCCTTTTTTAATTCCTGAAATGTCTTCAGTACCCCTATTTTATATATTTGCAATAATCTTATCACTCCCTTCTGTTTCCATTTACTAAAATTCTCCAGCCCCCTAAATTCCATTACATTTTCATTATCCCATACAGGTGTATACTCTGTAAGACCTGAGTACCCAATTATTGATTTTATTATTTTCCATTAGTGATGAGCCGAACACCCCCGGTTCGGTTTACACCAGAATACATCAGAGAGAAGAACGGTCAGTTCGAACAAACGAACCCCATTGAAGTCTATGGGACACAAACCTCACAAATCAAATGGGCTCATTTTGAAGGCTGAAATGCAAGTTATTGCCCCAAAAAAGTGTATGGCTGTCCGGGTCCTGACCTGGGGAACATGTAGCAATGAAAAAAAGTTTTTAAAAATGATAGTTTTTAAAGGAGCCCTGATTTACTGATTTTAATGAGGCTTAAAGTCAAACTATAAAAATGAAAAATTCCTTCAAATATCGTGCCTGGGGGGTCCCCTGAATGTGCTTGTAAAGTAGTGCATCTCTACGATGTATGTAGCCTGCTGCAGCAATACTGACATTTCTAAAGCAAAAAAGTGTCATATACAAATATACATATAAATTTAAAATCAAATGTACTTGTCATACAGGTGCAGAAAAATTGGACTTTGGTCGTTGATGGTGCGTGAACACCGTAACCCCTCACAGTTACTCTTGCTGGGCACAGGAATGGGCCCTGCTGCTAAAAAACCCATACAAATTTGAAATCGCATGTACTTGTCATACAGGTGCAGAAAAATTGGGCCTTGGTTGTTAGTGGTGCCTGAACACCATAACCCCTCACAATTACTCTGGCTGGGCGCAGGGACAGGCCCTGCCATTAGAAATTAGATATGAAATTGAAATCGCATGAAATTGTCATACATGTGCAGAAAAATTGGGCCTTGGTTGTTGGTGCTGCCTGAACACTGTATTTCTCACAGTTACTCTTTCTGGGTGCAGGAACAGGACCTGCTGGTAAGAATTCCATACAAATTTGAAATTGCATGTGCTATACAAGTGCCATAAATTGGGCCTTTACCGTAGGTAGTGCCTGAACACCGTAACCAAGGCTTCGCATTTACTCTTGCTGGGAGCAGGAATGGGACCTGCTGGAAGGAATTCCATACACATTTGAAATTGCATGTACTACACAGGTGCCAAAAATTGGGCCTTTGCTGTTGGTGGTACCTGAACGCTGTAACTAACCCCTTACAGTTAACAGGGCACAGGGACAGGGCCTGCTTTTAAAATGACATACGACATTTAAATTGTATGCACCTGTCATACAAGTGCAGAAAAATTAGGCCTTGGGTGTTGGTAGTGACCTAAACCAAAAACATTGTTGGAAGCTAGCAGAATCAAGGTAGAGGAATCGGATAGGCAGCATATTCAGTCTTCGAGGGATAGCAGACCCCTAGCAAATTCAATCAGTTACATCAGCATCAGGGGCCTGATAGCTCTTGTTGATCCAGGACTGGTTCATTTTGATAAAAGTCAGCTGGTCAACAGAGTCTGTGGACAGACGCACTCTTTTGTCTGTCACAAAACCTCCAGCAGCACTGAATGTTTGTTCAGAAAGCATGCTGGAAGCAGGACAGACCAGTAGCTCCATTGCATATTGAGCAAGTTCTGGCCAGTGGTCCATCCTCAAGACCCAGTAAGCCAATGGATGCTCAGCTGGAAAGGTCTCCAAGTCTGCTCTTGCGCCTAGATAATCATGCACCATATGATGGAGATGCTGCTGATGGTTACCTAAACCTAACAGCCCTGGGGGCTGCTGAGGACAAAAGAACTGTTTAAAGGCATCGGTCAGCCCACCACCTTCTCCACCGCTCCTCCTTTGGCTTAACGATACCTCAGAAACACGTCCTGAGAATGTTGACCTCCCAATGTCTGAAAAGGCGGTAAACAATTTTTTTCTCAAGGCCTCCTCAAGATGTTTCATCCTCTTCTCCCTCTGCGAAGGCAGGATGAGCTCTGCAACTTTACCTTTGTAACATGGATCAAGAAGGGTTTCCAATCAGTAATTATCCCTCTCCTTGATAGCACAAAATCCTTGGGTCCTTTCGCAGGCTTTGCAGAATCAGGGAGCCCATGCAACATAAGTTGGAGGAGGCATGAACTTCTGAGTCCTCTGGGTCACTAAGGATGACATTGTCAGCAGGAGAAACCTCTCCTCAACCACGTACAACTCCTGTGGTTTCTGGGGAATCAAAACCATCCCTTGAAGACTGCTGTATGCTATCCTCTTCCTCTACATGCTGCCGAAATCCTCATCCTCCTCCTCTTCCTCCTGTGTGTTTTGTGGCCTTGCAGGAATGATATCTGCATAAAGGGGGCTTTGTGCGGAAAGGAAGTCCTCCTCTTCCTCCCTCTGTTCTGTCTCAAGTGCCCTGTCCATGATTCCACGCAGCATGTGCTCCAGCAGGTAGACTGATGCATGCATCGTCTTGGCTCACCATCCTTGTGGCCTCCTCAAATGGTGACAGTATGATGCATGCATCCTTAATAAAAAGCCACTGGCGTGGCGAAAAAAAAAACAAGCTTCTGTGCCATACTCACACAGGTACTCATTGATGGCCCTCTGCTGCATGTGCATCCGCTGCAGCATTGCCAACATTGAGTTCCACCTGGTGGGCATGTCACAAATGAGGTGGTTGGTGGGCAGCTTTAATTCCCGTTTAATGTCAGATAAGCGAGCACTGGCATTCAACGAACGGCGGAAATGGCCACAGACTTTCCTGGCCTGCCTCAGGAGATCATGGAAGACCGGATATCTGCTCAAGAAATGCTGCACCACCAGATTAAGAACATGTGCCAAGCATGGAACATGTATCAAGTGTCCCTGTTGGAGGGCGGAGAGAAGATTAGCCCCTGCAGAGCTGACAGAATCTCTGCACCGGTGTGACTACTATCCCCTAGACAGGCCAACTGAAGCAAAGCATGGCATCTTTTAGCCTCACTGCTTGCATAGCCCCTTGAACAATTATGGAGCACTGCTGCTACAGAGGACAATTGAGCAGAAGAGGACATGGAGAAGGAGGAGGAGGAGGTGGTGGAGTAGCCAGATGTGGCAGAACCAGCACCAGCTTTTTGGAGGGGTGGTGGCAAAACAAACTGAAGACCGAACCCTGTCCTGCATTCTTCAGAGCTGCCAGCAAAGTTACACAGTGCACCATGAAAGAAATGCAACTTCCCTGTCCATGCCTGCTGGACCAAGTGTCAGCAATAATGTGCACCTTCCTGCTAACCGCTTTGTCCAACGAGATCAACACACTACCTTCCACATGACGATAGGGAGACGCGGAATGGCCTTACGCGACAAGAAATGCCTTTTTCAGACCTGCAACTGCGGTGCAGCACATTCCACAAATTCGCGAAAGGGAGCCGTGTCTACAAGATGAAAAGGCAGCAACTGTAATGTTAGCAATTTGTCCAAGCTAGCAATAAGACGCTGAGCTTGTGGATGGCTGGCACAGTACTTTTTTCTACGGTTCAGCAACTGTGTACTGTAAAGGTGTACTGCTAGCATTGCTCACTTCCCGGGAATACAGGGAGTCGTTGATTTCATCATTTTGGTGTGGTTAGACATCTATGAGCAGGATTGCCAGTCCTTGGGTTTCAGCTGTCCCTACCCAGCCTACATCAGGCTGGACAGCACATACCATTGAGATCTTCCTTTTTGGGATCATGTCTAACTAAAGAACCTCCCCTAACACCTCTAAACCGCATTTCTTGGTGATTGGTCTGAGCATTCTGACTACTGGTTTTTAACAATATGCGGGCAGGCTTACAATTTGAAATCAACACAGCGGAATATACCACTATCCAAGGTCATCCCTGAAGAAGGAGTAATCACTGTCACTCCGAAATGCATTGGGTCTTTTCCCTGGGGTTATGTGGTCACTATTCGCCTGCTGATGTGATGTATTAGCCAAGCTTGCCATTTTTTAACTTTATGTAATATTTTTCAATAAATGTTTTTTTCATACAAATTTGATATTGTTTATATGTAGCATTTGAGTGCCTATAAAGTCCCACCACTAGGGGAATTTTCCTATTTGCATACTGCTAGCAGATTGGGTGCAAGTCTCTGTGCCACTCATTGCTGTGCCACTCATTGCTGTACCATCATCCCTCTCAATGCTGGTATTTGAGAACACATGAGGTATAGTAGGGTTAGAGATCGTATATGAGGAGCAAGGTGATGTATGCTTGTTTTGATCTGGTGCCTCTTTCAGGTGCTGTTGCCAACAGACTGCATGGCAGGTTACCATATGCCTTGTCGAGCTTGTGGTGCCCAAGCGGCTGGTGTTCTTTGCTTTGACGCAATAGGTTGGCTACTGCTTTAATGGCCCCTGGAGCACATCCTGCCTTGTCGGCCCCTCCTTGTCGGCCTTTCAGACATGATGTTGATTCAGATCAATAAAGGGTGTACGCAACTGACCAATAGATACTCAGTGACCTGATATGATGTAATTGATAGCCCTATAGATGAGCTGTGGTGGTTATAGATGTACACAACTGACCGATTATTAATACTCTCACTGATATCTGATGTAATCTATAATCCTATAGATGGATGATCTGTGATGCTTATAGAATGTTCCACAACTGACCAATGAATACTCTGACTGATATCTGAAGTGATGTATAATCAAATAGGTCTGTGAATATTATAGAATGTTCCACAACTGACCACTCTGACTGATACCTGAAGTGATGTATAATCAAATAGGTCTGTGAATATTATAGAATGTTCCACAACTGACCACTCTGACTGATATCTGAAGTGATCTATAATCAAATAGGTTTGTGCATATTATAGAATGTTCCTCAACTGACCACTCTGACTGATATCTGAAGTGATCTATAATCAAATAGGTCTGTGATAATTATAGAATGTTCCACAACTAATCAATGAATACACTGACTGATATCTGAAGTGATCTAGAACCCTATAGGTCTGTGAATATTATAGAATGCTCCACAACTGATGAATGAATACACTGACTGATATCTGAAGTGATCTAGAACCCTATAGGTCTGTGATCATTATAGAATGTTCCACAACTGATGAATGAATACACTGACTGATATCTGAAGTGATCTAGGACCCTATAGGTCTGTGATGATTATAGAATTTCCACAACTGATCAATGAATACACTGACTGATTTCTGAAGTGATCTAGAACCCTACAGGCCTGTGATAATTATAGAATGTTCCACAACTGATCAATGAACAATACTCTGACTGGTATCTGATGTAAAGAAAAAAATCTGTCCCTACCTCACATAGGAACCTAGCCCTCCCTACACTGCTAGCAATGTCTCTGCACTGTTTTATACGATGTAAAGAAATAAATCTGTCCCTACCTCACACAGGAACCTAGCCCTCCCTACACTGCTAACAATGTCTCTGCACTGTCTGATATGATGTAATGAAATCAATCTGTCCCTTCCTCACACAAGAACCTACCCCTCCCTACACTGCTAGCAATGTCTCTCTGCACTGTTTGACTCCAAAAAAACGACTCTCTCCCTGCCTGAATCGTGTGCCTGTCTCTGTCTCATCTCCCGCACAATGACACTACACGCTGCGGCTGCACGAGCAGCCTTTATGTAGTGTGAGGTGTGTACTTGGCCTCTGAGTCATGATTGGCCAAAGGTAGCCTGCCTTTAGTCCAATCATGGCAGAGATCATTTGATTGGCCAAAGCATGAGGTCAGGGTGCATGCTTTGGCCAATCACATAATGCGGCACATGCAGTGCATTATGGGAAACTCGAATTTCCCACGAAGAAGCACATTTGTTCGTCATTCGACGAACGATCGAACGACCGATGTTCGAGTCGAACTTAGCCTCGACTCGAACTTGCAGCTCATCCCTAGTCCTAATCAGCACTCATCACCCTTCATAGTTCCGGCCTGCTCTCACCACTCTTCATAGTCCTGGCCTGCACTCATCACCCTTCATAGTCCCAGGTTGCACTCATCACCCTTCATAGTCCCGGCCTGTACTCCTCACCCTTCATAGTCCCGGCCTACACTCATCACCCTTCATAGTCCCGGCCTGTACTCCTCACCCTTCATAGTCCCGGCCTACACTCATCACCCTTCCTAGTCCCGGCCTGTACTCATCACCCTTCATAGTCCAAACTGCTCATATCACCCTTCATAGTTCTGGCCTGTACTCATCACCCTCCATAGTTCCAGCCAACACTCATCACCTTTCATAGTCCCGGCCTGCACTCATCACCCTTCATAGTCTTAGCTTGCTCCCATCACCCCTCATAGTCCTGGCGTGCACTCATCACTGTTCATACTCCCGGTCTGCACTCATTAGTCTTCATAGTCCCAGCCTGCACTCATTACCCTTAATAGTCTGTGCAAAACAGGATAAGACAGCGCTCAGAAGTGATAAAAATTACATACATTACCTAAAATGGTGTATACACAAATAATCTTTAACATAAATATAAAGTGACAGTGCACAGTGCAAAATATCGCAAAAACGTGAAAGTGCAAAAAAACTCTATAAAGTCTCTAAAATTATATACCAGTAACAGTCTTAATATGTAAATACAAATATAATGTCACCAACAAAAAGCAAAAAACCATCCGATGACTTGGTCATCTGATTACAGAGCACTCATCGTGATCCCTGATGACGTCACACGTAGGCTGACGAAACCGGTCGGGTCCGCGCATTACACTAACGTCACTTCCGGTTCCTTGGAACGCAGCCGGAACGCAAACCGGCGGGCGATGCTGTTTAGCTGTTCCTTTGAAAACCTGATGTAAGTGGCTCCTTTCTTCTTGATTAAAACTGAACATACGTACTATACCATGAAGTATCTTATCTTTTTTATGATCGGTCTGTGTGGTGTTTGAGCGAAAGGTATTGAAGGAAGAATCTACCAGTCCCTCTAGGTGGATAGAGCTGGGGCGGCATTCCATCCTATTGGAACCCTGTATACAGTATACCACTTACCAAAGCTAGACCCCAAGGGGTCATCTGGTAAGTGTGTGGAACACCTGGTGGTGGATTTTCGTTCCCTCTCCCTACCTCGCCTAAGAAGCACTTTTTTCACAGCACTGAGCACTTTAAAAGTCACTGGACTATTATTTGTTTGATTGCACTGCATATGCATTTTTGCACACAAGGATTGCTTTCATCATATGCATAAGTTGTGAACAAAAGGAAGTCACCTTTTTTTGATTACAGAGCACTCAAGTCACCGGATGGTTTTTTTGCTTTTTGTTGGTGACATTATATTTGTATTTACATATTAAGACTGTTACTGGTATATCATTTTAGAGACTTTATAGAGTTTTTTTGCACTGTCACGTTTTTGCGATATTTTGCACTGTGCACTGTCACTTTATATTTATGTTAAAGATTATTTGTGTATACACCATTTTAGGTAATTTATGTAATTTTTATCACCTCTGAGCGCTGTCTTATCCTGTTTTGCATTTTTCACCAACACATGTTGTTTTTAGACTAGCAGCTCAGGAACACATTTATTAAGTATATTCAATTCACCTGGGCGCGGTCACGTGACCTTCCTCTTTGAGTCACTTGGTTTATCCCTTAATAGTCTGTGCCTGGGCCAACTCACCAGTGCACATGGGGTCTTTCGCACTCTTTGCTGTGTACAGATGCCTCCCGGTCCCGCGGTACATACACCTTCTCAAGATGCAACATTTTGAAGGAGACACCACATTGCAGTGTCCCGTTCCACCAGTCCAACTCCGACACCCATCTCCCAGTGACAGAGCGGCTCCACGCCGGGTACCAACACAGACCCTATGCGCATATAATTAACTCTTCTGTACCATATAGCTAGGTCCCTAGGGTTTCCGTCATGTGGGTCCGATCCCAGTTGCTGGGGCAATGACTGCTTCCTTCACTATGCTTGAGATATGTCACCCCTGCCAGCACTGCTCTCCCACTGGCATATCATCCTTCTATTGTACTTGTTGCCCTTAGCAATGGCATGTCACCACTTCACCCCTTGTGTGTGCATTACAGCCCTGTTCTTTCATATGCCATTACCACCTTGCACCCCTTTAAATAACCTCAGACCAGGCATGACAACATTTCAAAAGCTTTACTGGAATAATGTGAGATAACACAGTTCAACAAAAAGTGCAGTATTGCCCTAACATCCCTAGTCCCTAACTACAGGCTTGTGTGCTGCCCCAGCATACCTACTTAGGAAAGAGTCAATGGCTGGTATCTTCTAGGAGGACTGCAAGTCCCAGCAATCCCACGTGGCTGGCTCCATGGCACAGGCTTGTAGCAGCTTTGCTCGAATTTCGGAATAGAAGCGCACAGGCGATACCTGTAACCCTGCAAGACCTAAGATCAATCGCAGATGAAATAAAAGCATCCCTGGCTACAGCGGTAGCTGATCTCAAAAGGAACATTTACTCCATTAATACCAGAGTTACCGACGTGGAGGAAAAAACAGCCATACAGGAAGAATCCCTACACTCAGTCAACAATACCAGCAGAATCCATACATCTCAACTTAGGGACCTCCAAAGACATCTGGAAGACCTGGACAACAGGGGATGCCTGCACAATCTCAGGGTAAGAGGCCTCCCGGAATCGATAGATCATACCCAGATCACCAACGCCACTACAGCGATTTTTTTTTTAACCAAACTTTTTTTATTCAGGTAAAAGGACAAGTACATGAAAAGTAAAACATTACCATCCATCAATATCCTGAACAAGTTACAAAACAAGATTTTCCATATAAAAGATTGTCATTTAACATGTAAACATCATAGTAGTAGTAATCACCACAGGAAGCCGTGTATTATCTATAAAGATGGTGCTACTGCTATGAACTGACACCCTCAAAACCTTCATCTGCACCTCCTGTGGATTGGAGAGACAAGCTAGGAGTTGTATAGTTGTTAGAGAGATACTCGTCACCCCAACGGGATCATACTGTGATCTAGTACCTCCAAAAAGCTCTGTGAGGGAAGCAAGTGCGCCACCACTCGCCTTCCTGACCTAGCTTAGATTCGGTCCAGAGCAATATTAAACTGTAGCTACTAGAAAGCCCGATACCTGCAGGCTACCTTGCACTGAGGGTACCTACTTAGCCCATGATAACCTGGAGGAAAGTAATAGTCCTGGTGCGGGGAGGGGAGTAGGGAGTGAAAGGAGAGAGAAAAGGAAAATGGGGAGGGGAGGAGGGGTCCCTACCACTAGAGGAGTTAGACCATATATGAACCATTGGCGTGTCAGGCTATTACCAGAGGGCCTGAGGAGTTCAAGTCAATCTTACACCAACTATTAATCACTATCAGATGTTACATTGAGCCATGGGTCCCATTTCTTATGGAACATTTCGGCCCTTCTATCCTTATAGGCTAGCATTCTTTCCATTTCACATTGGGAGTGCACTCTCTTTTTAATTTCAGTAAGGCTAGGGATAGTAAGAGTTCGCCAGTGCGAAGCGATAGCTATTCTGGTGGCAAACAAAATGTGTGCAGCCACAGTTCTGCTTTGAGGAGGGAGCTCGTCTATACCAATGCTCAACAGGGCCAATGCTGGATTCAAGGTGCATGATCTTCCACTTATGCGTGAGAGCAGAGAGAAGACTCCCGGCCAAAGCGGTTGGACCGTCGAGCAATCCCAAAGAACATTAAATAAATTCCCCCTATCTTGACACTCTCGCCAACACAGAGGGGAAATACTCGAGTCCATCACATGTAACCTGGAGGGGGGTCATATAGTACCTGTGTAATATCTTTTGGGCATTGTCCCAATGATCAACACAAGCCAAAGCATGAGTATTAATCTTTAGGGCGGCTAACCGTCATGCTATATGAAAAACTTGCCCCAAATCTTGTTCCCATTTTAGCAAAGATGGAGATTTGCGAGGGATCGAGCTCTGATGAAAGATTTTATAAAAAAGTGAGATACCTTTGCATTTAGGATCCAGGCACTACGGCAATTTTTAACGATGTCCTGGGTAGACCTCTTGATACGCCCATAGAGTTTGAGCGCCTACACCGAGCCCTAAGGCCCAGAGCAAGAGAATTAGATCCCTCCAGGGATATTGTTTTCTGTCTGGTAAATTACAGGCTAAAAGAGGATATACTCAGAAGTAGAGATGGCCTTACGGTTCGCCCGGTGGTTGGTTCACGGCGAACTTTGCGTGTTCGAAAATTCGCAAAAACGCGAACGTTTGCTGATGTTCACGGCGGCCATATTAGTTTACATTGGGGAGAACTTTGACCCATGACACATCCATCAGGTGGAACAGGACAGCCAATTGAGACATTTCAGCACATGGATATACCCCCTACCTTATAAGTAGACCTGACCTGGCTGCCATTTTACATTCTGCTTTTTGTCAGTGTAGGGAGAGGTTTGCTGTGTGCAGCAGGAACAGATGGTCAGTGACACAGATCGCTCTGTTATAGGTTCACAAAATTCCTTTTAAGGACTGGTATTTGGTATAGGTGTACTATATCTATACTGCCTCTTTTGTCAGTGTAGGGAGAGGTTTGCTGTGGGGAGCAGGGACAGACTGTCAGTGACACAGATCGCTCTGTTATAGGACCACAAAAGTCCTTTCAAGGACTGGTATTTGGTATAGATGTATTATTCTTTGGTGTGCAGTGCACTATATAGGGGTGTAATACACTTATAATATACTTTTTAATATAGAAAGCATATTATAGTGAATTTGTATTGTGCACTGTGCAGCATTGTGACTGGTGTGGCGAGGGTTTCTGCCGAGATACTACAACTACAAAGAGTGACAAAAGCACTTTTAAAAAAGTATTATAACTGGTGTGATAGACCAGTGGCCCCCCTAAATGACAGATTGAAGTGGGGTTTTATCTAACAATATACTTTTATAACAGTGTATTTTAGTCCTGCTAAAATGTTGCCTCTTTTGCTGCGTTAACTGTGCTACACACAGTGACAACAGTTACTGGCCAATTTTTTGTAGAACTGGTGTGATAGACCAGTGGCCCCCCAAAACCACAGATTGAAGCGGAGGTGTTATCTAACAGTATACTTTCATAACAGTGTATTTGTGTCCTGCAAAAATATTGCCTCTTTTGCTGAGTTAACACTGATACACACAGTGCCAAACTTACTGGACAATTTTTTGTATAACTGGTGTGATAAACCAGTGGCCCCCCAATACCACATATTGAAGAGGGGTGTAGCGCCTATAATCCAGAGGTTGTTTCTCCTGGAGCGGTTCTCCAGATCCTCAATTTTGTCCTGGAGAGCTTGGAGTGCCTTGTCATGGTGGTTTATGTCCCTGCTATTGAGCAGGGTCTCCTTTTCCAGGAATGTGATTCTCTGCTCAGCCTCCTGTGTTTGCTGTTAATGCAAGGCAAGGTCTTTCTGGAATTGTGTCAGCCCCTGTGTAATGGCTGTTTCTATGGTGGCTTTAATGGTGGGGGAAAGGATGGCAGCAACAGCTTCTGCCATCTTTTGGTACACTGGTTCAGAGAGTTCGCCTGTAGCAGGGGCGAACTGGGGCTGAGCAGGTCCTGTGTGTGGCGGCAGTGAGACAGGAACACTCACCCCCTCCTCTCTGGCTGCATGTGCTGCTGCGGCCATAGATGTGTCAGTGAGAGGAGTTGCAGCGCTCGCCTTGCTGGCGGTAGGCTGGGTGCACTGGCACTCTATGAAGCGGTCCATGTGACTCACCCAATGGGCAGAGTGATAGAGGCGAGGTCTGCTTCCCTCGGTGCGTGCTCCGGTGGAGGCTTTATAGAAAAATCAGCGGTGGAGTGGGGAGAGTCACTCCGAACCGGAAGTCCCCCATCATGTCTTAATTATTTGTAAAAAATGTAATTATAACCCGCGCTTAGAACTATCAATAAAAAGTGATCCTGCAGCTGATGTTCACTAGGGAAAAACCAAGAAAATCAATAAAGTGCCAAAAAAACAGCGCTTGCAAGAATGTGCATATCCATAAAATAATAAATAGATTAAATCATGTAAGGTGCAATTGTATTACGAATGTGCATATCCAAAAAATAGAAATAAAAAACAACAATAGATTAAATCATATAGAGTGCAATTGTGCTACGTCAATGATGACAACTAACATCAATTCACAGAATAATTAAAATGCAATGGTGCCAAAACTATAATTTTGTGCATAAAGTGCAAAAGTGCTGAATATAACAGTGCAAAAAATGTCCAAAATTGAGTAAACAGTCCACTCAAAGTATACCTTCAATAAGGTGCTGTAATCAAAGGAAAGGTGCTTGAGGTGCTCCACACAGTGGAAAGGTGCTTCAAAAACCCTCTTGGGGATCCACTCACCAGAACTATATGGTTAATGGGCCTGGAACATGCAGTGGTCCTCCAACGTAATATGAGCCCTTTGTTAGGGTTACCCAACAGGATGGATGAGCCTTAAAATGGATGGGTCAGCAAACCTCCAGCCTCCAATATAGCCACCCTCTCAATAATCACTCAAAAAGAAGGGAATTGACCAAGAATAGTGAAGCCCGCAAGATATTTTATTGAACAAATGCCAGATTAAAAATACTCACACATATTAAAAATATATAAAAGCATATGAAAACCACATAGAACAAACGATACACGTCTGCTTCCGGGAACGCCGCCGGCGTGCGTTCCATGAAATGTATTAAGTGACGTCGTGTGGTTGCCGTCTGCAGGAAGTGCGTCAACGCATTTCACCCGCCTACAAAGGGGCGTTATCAAAGACATGTCTAAGGATGTCATGACATGTCATGTATAAGGATGTACACATACTGCCGGGATATAAGGATGTACACATGCCGCCAGGATATAAGGAGGTAGACATGCCGCCAGGATATAAGGACCTACACATACTGCCGGGATATAAGGATGTACACTTACCGCCGGGATATAAGGATGTACACATACCACCGGGATATAAGGACGTACACATACTGCCGGGATATAAGGATGTACACATACCATCGGGATATAAGGATGTACACATACTGCCGGGATATAAGGATGTACACATACTGCCGGGATATAAGGATATACACATACCGCCAGGATATAAGGACATATGCATACCATCAGGATATAAGGATGTACACATACCGCCGGGATATAAGGATGTACACATACTGCCGGGATATAAGGATGTACACATACTGCCGGGATATAAGGATGTACACATACCATCGGGATATAAGGATGTACACATACTGCCGGGATATAAGGATGTACACATACCTTTGGGATATAAGGATGTACACATACCGCCAGGATATAAGGATGTACAAATACCGCCAGGATATAAGGATATACACATACCGCCAGGATATAAGGACATATGCATACCATCAGGATATAAGGATGTACACATACCGCCGGGATATAAGGATGTACACATACTGCCGGGATATAAGGATGTACACATACTGCCGGGATATAAGGACGTATACATACTGCCTGGATATAAGGATGTACACATACCTTTGGGATATAAGGATGTACACATACCCACGGGATATAAGGATGTACACATACCCACGGGATATAAGGATGTACACATACCGCTAGGATATAAGGATGTATACATACTGCCGGGATATAAGGATGTACACATACCCACGGGATATAAGGATGTACACATACCGCCAGGATATAAGGATGTACAAATACCGCCAGGATATAAGGATGTACACATAATGCCAGGATATAAGGATGTACACATACTGCCTGGATATAAGGATGTACACATACCCCCGGGATATAAGGATGTACACATACTGCCGGGATATAAGGATGTACACATACTGCCGGGATATAAGGATGTACACATACTGCCGGGATATAAGGATGTACACATACCGCCGGGATATAAGGACGTACACATACGGGTGGGATATCAGGACATATGATTTGGATTTACTGTCTGATCCCAGCACTCTGGTTCATCTAGTTCTGTGTGTGGCAATCTCTAATACCTCGTAGACATGGAATGAAGGCTGCCAGATTCCTTGTTGTTATAATTCCTGATATGACTCATTATTATTATTATTGCCACATACAGTCATTGTACTCCTGAAGTGACACACATTATTTTTACTGCTACACAATGTCCTTGTAACAAATATGAATCACATAAATGTCTCGTGATGGGTAAATATAAGGAAGTGATTTCCCATGAGAGACATCTGTGCTGTTCTCAGACACTTCTACAAGAATCATTCCAAATAATGAGCAGACCACAGGTCACTACATGGGAGCTTACACTCTAATGCCCCCCCCCCCCTGCAGTCATACACTGTTGTTATTATTATACATTCATATAGCTCTGACGACATATACCGCAGGGCTGTACAGAGAACACTGAGCCAGTCACATCAGTCTCTGTACCAGAGGAGCTTACACTCTAATGTCCCCCCACAGTCACACACTATTATTATACATTTATATAGCTCTGACATATACCGCAGTGCTGTACAGAAGTCACTGAGCCAGTCACATCCGTCTCTGTACCAGAGGAGCTTACACT
Source organism: Pelophylax lessonae (assembly GCF_965119305.1). NCBI lineage: Eukaryota > Metazoa > Chordata > Amphibia > Anura > Ranidae > Pelophylax > Pelophylax lessonae. Next base: position 48,683,449 of record NC_138770.1, read on the forward strand.
CTAATGTCCCCCACAGTCACACACTAGTATTATACATTTATATAGCTCTGACATATATCGCAGTGCTGTACAGGGAACACTGAGCCAGTCACATCAGTCTCTGTACCAGAGGAGCTTACACTCTATTGTCCCCCCACAGTCACACACTATTATTATACATTTATATAGCTCTGATATATACCGCAGTGCTGTACAGAGATCACTGAGCCAGTCACATCAGTCTCTGTACCAGAGGAGCTTACACTCTATTGTCCCCCCACAGTCACACACTATTATTATACATTTATATAGCTCTGACATATACCGCAGTACTGTACAGAGAATACTGAGCCAGTCACATCAGTCTCTGTACCAGAGGAGCTTACACTCTAATGTCCCCCCACAGTCACACACTATTATTATACATTTATATAGCTCTGACATATACCGCAGTGCTGTACAGAGATCACTGAGCCAGTCACATCAGTCTCTGTACCAGAGGAGCTTACACTCTAATGTCCCCCCACAGTCACACACTATTATTATACATTTATATAGCTCTGACATATATCGCAGTGCTGTACAGAGATCACTGAGCCAGTCACATCAGTCTCTGTACCAGAGGAGCTTACACTCTATTGTCCTCCCACAATCACTCGCTATTATTATACAGAATGTCTATGGCCTTAAAGTTAGACCAAATACAGCGCTTGCTCAAACCAGTGAATACCAATAACTATATATTTCTCGCTATGGTAAGTATTATACCAGTATAAATATCTAAAATTAATACAACATGTGATCAAAAATTTCTGTCTGATAAATCTTGTGCAAATTCCATGGTGAATAAATATATATAAAAAAAACAAATATATGTGAAATATTATAAAATTCTAAAAATTATCCGTAGATAGTCAAGAAAAAATAATTATTATAGTCCCAAAAAATATATAAAAGTGACTTCAGTGCTGAAAACGTAATAAATGTCCTTGATGACAAAAAGATATATATAAATCTTCAATTCAAAAGTGCACGTGCTCTAGCATAGTTTTCTGTGACATCAATTCCTTTGTGAATAAATAAGCTGGATCATTTACCAGATTAAGTGGGTTCTATATACCGTATGGCACTAGAACCATCCACGCTTGAAAAGCCCCCTGGGCTTAATAGGTATCCCCTTGGAGTGGTCCCACAATTGCAGATGATTCCACTATGTTCCGGGGTATCAGTGATGGTATAAGGAGAAAAAGAAGGCTCCAAATAGTGTAATAGGGTTTTAAAAAAATCCTTTATTACCCATGAATCGGGTGTAATAGCTTTAAAAGTTATAAGCACATCCCTGGTGGTCTAGCGGTACGGGCTGCTCGTCCTCTTCACAGAGTGACAGGCTACTTTAGGCTTTCGCTCCACCTCGATGTGACGCAATGACGCTGTGCGGTCCAAGCTGACGCGTTTCGTCACTTCCGGTGACGTCCTCAGAGCTATTATTATACATCTATATAGCTCTGACATATACCGCAGTGCTGTACAGAGATCACTGAGCCAGTGTCATCAGTCTCTGTACCAGAGGAGCTTACACTCTAATGTCCCCCCACAGTCACACACTATTATTATTATATTTTTATATAGCTCTGACATATACAGTACACCAGTGCTGTACAGAGATCACATCAGTCACTGTACTAGCAGAGCTTACACTCTAATGACCCCCCCCCCTTTAGTCACACACTATTATTATTATTCTACATTTATATACAGTATCTCACAAAAGTGAGTACACCCCTCACATTTTTGTAAACATTTTATTCTATCTTTTCATGTGACAACACTGAAGAAATGACACTTTGCTACAATGTAAAGTAGTGAGTGTACAGCTTGTATAACAGTGTAAATTTGCTGTCCCCTCAAAATAACTCAACATACAACAATTAATATTCAAAAATAGTGCAGCGCTGGAACTGTTAAGTCAAACATATATAAGGTAAGATGAAATGAAATAAAAAAGTCCATGCAAGTGGGTGCCCGTGCAGATGGAAGTGCACTAACATAAGCAACCCAGATATGAGTCCGTATGATTGTTGTGAGAACACGCGTGTCCAATTCCACCACCACACACACTAGCCTCTCACCTAAATCCTAGACCCCTGAATGAACAGCGGGTCACATGCGCTTGGGAAATCCAACATCAAGACCAGTATGAATCAGATGGATGGATGGATCTCATATGTAATCCTCAGCTGCTTACGGATAAGCCCTCTTTACCAACACCGGACAACCCACAACAGGATCAGGACAGATCGGATGGATGGATGGATCTCATATGCTATCCTCAGATGCAGACAGATTCTGAGGATTATATATGAGATCCATCCATCCAGGGTAAAGATGATGGACTGGCCAGACCTAAACCCTATTGAGCATCTGTGGGGCATCCTCAAACGGAAGGTGGAGGAGCGCAAGGTCTCTAACATCCACCAGCTCTGTGATGTCATCATGGAGGAGTGGAAGAGGATTCTAGTGGCAACCTGTGAAGCTCTGGTGAACTCCATGCCCAAGAGGGTTAAGGTAGTGCTGGAAAATGATGGTGGCCACACAAAATATTGACATTTTGGGCACAATTTGGACATTTTAATTTAGGGGTGTACTTACTTTTGTTGCCAGCGGTTTAGACATTATTGGCTGTGTGTTGAGTTATTTTGATGGGACAGCAAATTTACACTGTTATACAAGCTGTGCACTCACTACTTTACATTGTAGCAAAGTGTCATTTCTTCAGTGTTGTCACATGAAAAGATAGAATAAAAAAATTAACAAAATTGAATTTGAATGAAATAAAACTTTTATTGGAAAAAAAGAAATTAACAAAAATGTGAGGGGTGTGCTCACTCTTGTGAGATACTGTAGCTCTGACATATACCTCAGTGCTGTACAGAGAACACTGAGCCAGTATCATCAGTCTCTGTACCAGAGCAGCTTACACTCTAATGCCCTCCCCACACAGTCTCCTACTGTTATCATTGATATACATTTATTTAGCTGGTTGATTACTCAGTGATGTCCATAAATACAAGAATCTTTCCCAGCATCAGCCTACTGACTTTCAAAGCCCTGAAAGACCTTATTCCCGGGTATGTAAAAGATCTAACATTTATCCCCAATGTCCACTTTAAAAAAATTGATCCTGGAGCTTTCAGTCATGCTTTTTGACATGTTTTAATGAATTACCCGTAACACTCCCTTACACATTGTTCTTGGATGTATTCAAAACCAAACTAAATGTCATGTACCTAATCCGAGGCTAAGGTGCTGAGAGGGCTTCCCTTGCGGCTAAGTGTGGTACACCCATAAAGGTGGTACAGGAGGTGAACATAAAGACATAGAGACATAAAGCAGAATGCCCTACCACCCCCCAAAAAATAAAACCAAACAAAAAAAAAACAGCTTCCTCACAGTACTTTCTTTCCGCCACTAGATGTCCTTAGCCTTTTTCTGAGCCAAGCCTATGGTGGACCTCCCCCTACCCTGCGACGGGGCATTGAATGAGGAAAAGCACAGTGATGAGCTCCTCTCGCTGTCACCTGCACTTTGTCTGCACATGGAGTAATTGACTCCTTGTGCTGTTTTTCCCATCTCTTCTCTAAGCTCTGTTGCACAGGGACTGCAAGAGGCTGAGTCAAAATTCAGGTATTTGCACCACTTGACTATTTAAAATATATATTTAATAATATATAACTCATTACAGAAATGCATTTTTCTTTTTTTTTCCACTCATAACAGCTGTAATTCTGATAGTGATACTGTGATTGGCCCGCAGATATCACATGGTACCTGGCCAATCACAGCACCCTGTGCCATGTGATAGCTGTGGCCCAATCACAGCACACAGTGTGGTGCAGGGTCACTATGGTGACACTGAACTATTCTGATGAAAGGATGTAAAAGAAAAAAAAATAATAATAATAATAAAAGAAAAAAAAAAAAAGATGTTAAAAAATTGTAATTAAAAAAAAGAAAAAAAAAAATATATATATATATATTCATTTATTTCTTTTTATAAATATAACATCCTGTCACCAGTCAGTATTCCTAATCACCACCACACCAGTCATATGATGACGCTGTACTGCACTGGTGACAGTATGCAAAAAAAAAATAAAGAATAAGAAAAAAAAGAAAAAAAACACATTTTATTTCATTTCTTCATTTTCCAAAATTTGCTGACAAAAGATTACAACTTCAAAAAAAACTTGCCATGCCTCTCACGAAATACCTCGGGCTGTCTACTTTCCAAAAAGGGGTAATTAAGGAAATATTAGTACTGTCCTTGTATTTTAAGGGCCTCAAGGAATGAGATAGGCCAACAGTACATCAGGATTGATCAGTTTTCAAATATATGTATACCATAGTTTGTACACACTATAACTTAACACAGACCAGTTAAAGCGGTTGTATCCTCAAAAAAAATAACAAAAAACAAAACAAAGGTATAATGTGCTAGTATGCATTGTATACTAGCTCATTATGAAATACTTACCTTAGAACGGAGCCCCGACACGGTCGCCCGGACACCGCTAGGCAGCTGACATCTTCCCTCGATGTCTCTTCCGGGTTCATCGGCTCCGGCGCAGTGAGTGGCCAGAGCCACGATGACGTCAATCCCGCTCATGCAAGCAGGAGTTCACTTTCCAGCAAGGAGCTCTAAGGGTCCGCCGGATCTTCAGAGTGCAAGCAACGCTGGTGTCAGCAGCTGCATCCAGGGCAAATATCTCCTAAACCTTGCAGGTTTAGGAGATATTCATTTTACCTACAGGAAAGCCTTATTATAGGCCTTATTATAGGCTTACCTGTAGGTAAAAGGTAAAAAGCGGAGTATACTACCGCTTTCATATACACTTATTGGGATTTTTTTTTTTTTTTTTACCAAAGACATGTAGCAGAATACATTTTGGCCTAATTTTAGGAAGAAATTACATTGGATATGTTTTGTAACAGAAAATAGAAAATATTTTTTTTCAAAAATGTTCAGTGTTTTTCCGTTTTATATAATAAAAAATAAAAAAAACTCTGTGGTAATAAAATACTATCATAAGAAAACTTTTTGTGTGTTAACAAAATGTCACTTGCATGCAGTGTTGCATGACAACACAATTGCCAGTTTACCAGTTGCCGACTGACAGCCTGCCGCATACTGCTACAAGGTGGCTCGGCTGCTCCAATCGCCGTACCCATACGTCAGTCGGCGGGGCTAAGGGGGGTCCAGAACTTGGTGATCGGTTCAGGCCAATTGCAGAACGTCCCGTGCTCGTGTAATGTAAACACAGGCACTGAATATGATGCAATCTCCTCTCATGGAGTCCTTTTCGGTTCCAGCGTGAGAGGAGATAACATCAACTGTGAGCACAGAAGCACTTCTGAGTGAGTTGCGGTCATATTGGTCCACTGACCCAATTCCCCATATGGGGAGCAATGGCAAGATTGTTTGGGACTTGGTGTCATCCTTATTCGGAAAAGGGTACCATTTATACATGGACAATTATAACACAAGCGTGCCACTTTTGGTCACCTTTTTGATTTTGGAATTGGCGCATGTGGCACCGTGCGACTTAATCCTCGGGGCTTCCCCCAATGGCTTGTAGATTTCCGACTTAGACGGAGGGAGAGAGCCTGCTTGAAATGTAATAAATTGCTTGCAGTGAAGTGGAGGGACACACAGAATGTTTTTGTTCTGTCCTTCATTCACGCAGATACAACAGTCCAAATTGCAACGGCTACTGGTGTTGTTAAGAAGCCCCTCTGTGTCCACGAATACAACCTTAACATGGGAGGGGTGGATTTCAACGTCCAGATGATGGCGCCGTACTTAATTGCCCATAAGGCCAGACGCTGGTACAAAAAAGTGTTTGTATACTTTTTCCAATTCTGATCTGCTGAGGATTGTGTGCAATTACAATTTTTCATCATGCGTTCATCAGACCTCTGTGCAACTTGGTTTGCAGTATGTCTTCACCATGCTGCTTTTTTATATATTTACATTGGCCTGTTGGACGGGTTGACCGTGGTTTTCTGTTCCCAGGAGCTGTGATGCGCACCGACTCGGGGGAGTGGGTGGGCGTCACCACTGCGCATCGGCGCCACGCCCCACGCCTGCACATGCTGTCATCAGTGGCTCACCTGTGCTGGCTGTTTGTTCCATTCCCAGTGTGTTTCTAGCATCCCACCAGGCGGTTTCACCTCCTGTGTTCACCGCCACTCCGGAGATTTCCCAGCACACTAGCGTGTGGCTGTTTTTTGGTGGCCATGGCATGAACACGTTGGGATATGGAGGTTTGTTTCTTGGCACCTTTCTTAACTGACAACCCCTTATCTTTCATTACTCCTTTATTTCTTTTCCATTTCTTTTCACCTGCATCATGGCTATTCTGGCTCAATTTTCCTTGTCCTCTTGCTTTCTCCAGCAATTATTTTGGCAATTTAACCACTTGGGTTATCCTCTTTAGTTTTCCACTCACTCGTCTGTCATCACTCTGAACACTTTTGGTCACATCTCTTTCAATGTCTGGTCTTTATCTGCGTTTTTTCACTCACCTCATTTACTTCAAAGTTTTTTACCTACATACAAGCAGCAATATCGTATTTCATTCATTACACCCTACATGTGTGTGGGTACATATATATACGCTGCTCCTGATGACGTCATTGATGACGAAACGCGTAGAGCGTAGTCACGTCAGTTCCGCTGTCCTGTGAGTGAGGCGCAGATCCGGTCGGTGGAGCGCATCTTGTCCCGGAAGGGCACCGCTACATCGATACACCGCTACACGAGGGTCTTGCGGTCCCTGATCTCATATGTGCACGTCTACTATATGCTAAATGTGAGTACCATGTACTGTTTTTAACAATAAAGCGAATGTAGTTTAAGCAATACTTCACTATTAGAGTTTTCTCTTCCTCACATTTCCTGGATACGGTTCCCTATTACTATGTTATCGGCATATGATTGAGGATTTACTGTGGATTTACTGCCTGCTGATTCCTATCTGGGAACAAGTGGATATCTGTACAAGCCTTTGAGGGACCCCTGGGAGATACATTTTACGCTGGTTACCCCTGTAGGGGTATCACCCTCTGGTGAATGCGGGAGCAAGAGGAGGGGAGCACCTATTCCTCCATTGAGCACCCCCATCCCTACTTATCACCCGGAATCCACTTTTTCCTCACTTTCTTTGGAGTTTTCTTAGATTTGGTTTATGGACTCAACTGTGATTACCACCATATATATTTATTGTTGCTGATTTTATGGACTTTTATGAAATTCTTATCTGAGGCTATTGGTTTTATCCACACATTTTTTAAAGTGGTCTAATTATTCTGAGCACCTTTATATGCACTTTATTTGCACACGGTTTTTTGATATATGCACTTTATTCATTTGAATTATTGTCACTTGAGTGGGGTTAATAACATATTCATGTGATTATTTTATTGTGTACATTCACAGATCCATTTTATACACATTTTTATTTGCTAATATTTATTCACGTTCATATATCACCAATTTATTTATTGTATTTATACCACCATTCCCTACACTATCAATTCAATTTTTTACATACATTATTTATTGCACAGATATAGCACCTACCATTTTTTAGTTCACCAGATTTAAATTACTCAATTTTGCCCCAGATTTAAATAATGCATATACCCTAACACATATTTAATATTTATACTGTGGCAGTATACTACCTATTTTCATATATATATATATATATATATATATATATATATATATATACAGTGGGTACGGAAAGTATTCAGACCCCCTTAAATTTTTCACTCTTTGTTATATTGCAGCCATTTGCTAAAATCATTTAAGTTCATTCTTCTTCCTCATGAATGTACACATAGCTCCCCATATTGACAGAAAAACACAGAATTGTTGACATTGTTGCAGATTTATTAAAAAAGAAAAACTGAAATATCACATGGTCCTAAGTATTCAGACCCTTTGCTCAGTATTTAGTAGAAGCCCCCTTTTGATCTAATACAGCCAGGAGTCTTTTTGGGAAAGATGCAACAAGTCCTTCACACCTGGATTTGGGGATCCTCTGCCATTCCTCCTTGCAGATCCTCTCCAGTTCTGTCAGGTTGGATGGTAAACGTTGGTGGACAGCCATTTTTAGGTCTCTCCAGAGATGCTCAATTGGGTTTAAGTCAGGGCTCTGGCTGGGCCATTCAAGTACAGTCACGGAGTTGTTGTGAAGCCACTCCTTCGTTATTTTAGCTGTGTGCTTAGGGTCATTGTCTTGTTGGAAGGTAAACCTTCGGCCCAGTCTGAGGTCCAGAGCACTCTGGAGAAGGTTTTTGTCCAGGATATCCCTGTACTTGGCCGCATTCATCTTTCCCTCGATTGCAACCAGTCGTCCTGTCCCTGCAGCTGAAAAACACCCCCACAGCATGATGCTGCCACCACCATGCTTCACTGTTGGGACTGTATTGGACAGGTGATGAGCAGTGCCTGGTTTTCTCCACATATACCGCTTAGAATTAAGGCCAAAAAGTTCTATTTTGGTCTCATCAGACCAGAGAATCTTATTTCTCACCATCTTGGAGTCCTTCAGGTGTTTTTTAGCAAACTCCATGCGGGCTTTCATGTGTCTTACACTAAGGAGAGGCTTCCGTCGGGCCACTCTGCCATAAAGCCCCGACTGGTGGAGGGCTGCAGTGATGGTCGACTTTCTACAACTTTCTCCCATCTCCTGACTGCATCTCTGGAGCTCAGCCACAGTGATCTTTGGGTTCTTCTTTACCTCTCTCACCAAGGCTCTTCTCCCCCGATAGCTCAGTTTGGCCGGACGGCCAGCTCTAGGAAGGGTTCTGGTCGTCCCAAACGTCTTCCATTTGAGGATTATGGAGGCCACTGTGCTCTTAGGAACCTTAAGTGCAGCAGAAATCTTTTTGTAACCTTGGCCAGATCTGTGCCTTGCCACAATTCTGTCTCTGAGCTCTTCAGGCAGTTCCTTTGACCTCACGATTCTCATTTGCTCTGACATGCATTGTGATCTGGAAGATCTTATATAGACAGGTGTGTGGCTTTCCTAATCAAGTCCAATCAGTATAATCAAACACAGCTGGACTCAAATGAAGGTGTAGAACCATCTCAAGGATGATCAGAAGAAATGGAAAGCACCTGAGTTAAATATATTAATGTCACAGCAAAGGGTCTGAATACTTAGGACCATGTGATATTTCAGTTTTTCTTTTTTAATAAATCTGCAACAATGTCAACAATTCTGTGTTTTTCTGTCAGTATGGGGTGCTATGTGTACATTCATGAGGAAGAAGAATGAACCTAAATGATTTTAGCAAATGGCTGCAATATAACAAAGAGTGAAAAATTTAAGGGGGTCTGAATACTTTCCGTACCCACTGTATATATATATATATATATATATATATATATATATACAGTAATACCTTGGTTTGCAAGTATAATTCGTTCCAGCAGCTTGCTTGTAATCCAAAACACTTGTATATCAAAGTTTTCCCATAAGAAAGCACTGAAACTCAGATGATTCGTTCCACAAACATTTAATGGTATAAATAAAGATATGCTGTTATTATATATAAAGTACATTCCTGTACAGTATAAGCATGCCATCTCCTCTGTTAAATAACATTATGTGTCCCTGTGTCCGTACTGTATATAACAGATGCCGATTTATACTGTATTAGAGCGTGTCTGGGCACTGTGTGACTCTTCAGCCCTCTGCTTCTCTCCTCCTCAGATGACGTCAGCAGGAGTGATCGGCCCCTCCCGCCGGGGAGAGCAGAGAGAGGAGGCGAGAGAGAGATACAGAGGGACGAGGAGTCATGTACAGTAAGTCTCGGTTTCCACTAGTGCGGCTACGAAGTCGTGCTACTTCTAGCACGACTTCGTAGCGAAAGTAAACTGCGGCTTCAGTGAGACTTGTCCCTCATATATAGAGGGAAGTCGCACTGAAGTCGGCTCAAAAGTAGTGCACGATCTACTTTTGAAGTCGCCGCAACTGAAGCCGCGGCAGTGGAAACGGGCCCCTTGAAAACAATGGCTTTTGACTTGCTGTGCGACTTGACATGTGTCAAGTCGCACCGCAAGTCGCACTAGTGGAAACCGAGCCTAAGTGCAGGGAAACACTCTGAAACAGTATAAATCGGCATCTTTAGATACAGTAGAAGCACTGGGACACATAATGGTATGTAACAGAGGGGATGGCATGCTTATAGTGTATAAAACTGCTCGTATATCAAGACAGTGCTCGTATATGAAGACAGATTTTTGAAAAAAAATGTTGCTCGTCTTTCAAAAAGCTCGTAAGCAAAGGTACTCGCAAACCAAGGTTTCACTGTGTGTATATATATATATATATATATATATATATATATATATACTCTTTTATAGTTTTTTGACTGATACTCTTACATGCTGCAGCAGCAAAGACTCTTCATATCTCTTACACTTACCCCACCTGTTGGTGCCACGCTCCGCCACACCCGCCTGACCTGTGCTCCCTCAGCTCCCAGTGGGGATACCTGGTTTCAGCCAACGCCATATACAACCCGAGCTGTTTGTAAGTGTAGGATTTTGGGTGGTCTGTGTCCCCCCTGCTTCCCCTCTCCATGTTGGTATTTTCCCACATATATTTTTATATTCTTTGCAGATATGCATCACTTTTTTGCTCCTGATGAAGAGGGAATTTTTGGTCCACGATACGCGTCAAGCTTATTGATGCTATGACTTCAATACGTAAGTGTCTACTACCTGTATACTCCATGGAATGGTTATATGTTGGTTTTTATTAACCTGAATTTGGACACCACTTACCAGCTCTTATGTCTACCATTTTATTTTGTAACATATTATGTCTTTACCAATTTGTACACCAATAAATGTTAAAGCGGAGTTCCGGGCACAAAATCTGTATTTTTTTTTGTGCCCCTCCGCTAGCTACACATAACCTGAAAAGGAATTGGATAGTTATTTTTTTTTTTTGTATACTCACCTTGTAATCGAAGATCGTAAATACTCACCTCAGGGTACTTCCTCCTCCAGCGCCGAGGCTCACCCCGTCACTTCCTGCCTCGCGATGATTCCTGGGAGCTGAACGTCATCGCTCCCAGGAATCAATGCGACGGCACCGGCCCCGCACGTCACTTCCGGGCGACGCCGCATTCCCCTGCTAAACAGCTTCTGGGCATGCCCAGAAGCTGTTTAGGAATGCGGCGCCGCACCGGAAGTGACGAGAGGGGCCGGTGCGGCGCATTCTGGGAGAAGAAGACGCGGAAGAAGACACTGAAGAGGACCGCGCCGGCTTCAGCTGCCCACAAGAGAGATGGAAACGCTGTGGAAGAAATTTTCAAAGTAAGTATTTCTTCTAAAAGGTAAGTGAGAACCGGGACAGATCAGAGGCTAGCCATTGTGGAATGTGCTAGCCCTGACTGTCCCGGGGGTATGTTCATTAAAAAATGAGATCTGTCCCCGGAACTCCGCTTTAATGTATATCCATGCCAGCTTTGTCCTGCCTCTCATTCAAAGTCCCAAAATCTCCTTTATTTTTCTGCATATTAGGGATGGAGATGCATGGCAATCCCCCCCCCCTGCGTTTCATTTAAAGTCCCAAAATTCCCCCCTTTTTTGTACTTATTCCAATTGGCTCTGCTAAATGCTTTTGTGCTATACAAAGCATCAGGAAGAAGTGGATCCTTCCTAAAATTCCAGGAAGAGATCCTCACAGCCTTTCTGTATCCAGAAGGTGCTGTGGCCCAAATTCACAATCCAGATGCAGCAAGCCGGCCGCATGAGAGGCATTTTCCGCATGTCCTCCCTAGTAACCCTACCCAAAGAACACCCCAAAGAAGATGTTGTGTCTGTAGGAAACGCAGATATAGGCAAGACACCTCCTGTCCTGGCCAACCTGGTCTCTGCATTGGGGACTGTCGGTTTCCGTCGCTTCCACACACCAATAGTGTATTAGTATCAAGTACAGCATGGCACAGTCTAGGGCACATTTTTTCACACAGGGTCTCGAAAAATGTTGCCTATCACATTTTGAGAGACCCTAGCCAGGAACAGTTTTTTTACAGTTGCAAAAATAGTGTAAACAAATAATTAAAAATCCAAAAACAATTGTAGTTTTATTAAGTTAATTTTCTGTTTTTACTCTACTTTTCTACTCTTTCTACTTTTACTGTACTTTATAAAATACTGTTATACTGTAATGTTTTATTAAAACTGTGCTTTGCAGGTATGCCCATCAGCTGCAGCACTGATTTGTTTATTCTGACAGCAACAGCATTTGCTCTCACCATATACGTAATCAATCAATACTTGCAGCGCTGTAGGAGGTGATTTTACCACCGCAGTTAAAAAAAGAGCATATATGGCAAAGCATAGGGGATGGGGTGGACACAGAAAGCAGATCTCCCCTATCCTTCGCCGTATTTTTTAAAACACTTTTCTTGGCAGAGATTTCTTCATCCACATCGATCGATGCAAATGGAGTAATCTGCTATGTTCTTATTTTATTCTACAGCCCATGGGCTGAAGGAAAAAAAAGAGCATTGCATGTGTGCCCATCATTAGAAGTGGGTGGATGCTGGGAGGTCTAGTGCTTGGCATACCACACACTTTCTGGTATAGTTTTTTAAAGCCAGCAGTCGGCTTTTATGTAAAAGCAATCCTAGCAGATAATTAGCCACTAGACTGCTTTTACATGCAGTGGGAGGGGACTCCCCCCCCTCCTGCCGCCTTCCACGGTTTTCTCTGGCTCTCCTGTCCCACCAGGTAACCCGAGACTGCAGCTGGTGGTTCCGTCAGCTGACCATAGAGCTGGTTGGAGATGAGAATGCCTCCAATCATCCCTATGGCCTAAGATACCGGAAGCTACGAGTATTTCATGACTTCAGTTTCACCAGAAATAAACAGCGCCATTGGAAAATTAAGAAAGCATCTTATCACACCAATCTTGGTGTGGTCAGATGCTTTAAGGGCAGAGGAGAGATCTAGAGAGATTTAAAAAAAAAGAGTACCGGTCATTACTTATTGCTATCCTAGGGTATATTTAAATTCCCCTTTTTAACGAAAAAAATGATAAACAAAAAAAAATGAAAGGAAAGGTGCCAAAATAAAATAAAAAAGCAAAAACCATAAAAATTCAAGCACCCCTGTCCTGTCCCCCCCCCCCCCCCTGCATTTGCATGCAAAGGCGAAAGCAAGCATCGGTCTGGTGTCATATGTAAACAGCAATTGCGCCATGCATGGGAGGTATCGCCATGAACGTCAGATCGTGGGCAGTAATTCTTGCCATAGACTTCTCCTGTAAATCTAAAGTTGTAACCCGTAAAGGCTTTTAAAGGCTTTTAAAAATGTACGTAGTTTGTTGCCGCTGCACGGGGGTGCGCAATTTTACAGCATGACATGTTTGGTATCTATGTACTCGGCATAATGATCATATTTTATATTTTACCAAACAAATGGGCAATATGGGAGAAGGGAAGAGTGGGATACTCCAACTTGAACTATTCACAATAGTTGAGGACTCCTGTCTGAAGATGCAGCCAGGCTGCTGATTCATCTTGCCACTTTGATGAATTTAGGATTATTGTTAGGATGAATTATCTTCAAGATACACATCTAGTACCCCCTTTCACTCCACCTGCTGACACCTGTCCTCTGACTATCCTACACCGGGGTGGCCCACCTCAGGTCAGGCCCCTAGACACAATCCCCTGTACACGCTATACTGTTTTTCAAGGGTCTCCAGTGCCTCCAGCTCTCATGGACCTCTGGGTTCAGCTCCCTTCTTCCTAGTCCCCAGGCTGACAACCTATGACCATGGGCCACTGCTACAGGCAGCTACCACCCTCTCTCCGGGACTCTGCTCACCAGCCAAAGACCCTGCATGTGCTCCTGGCTCTTATATTACACCCCACAGAGCACTGAGACAATCAGTCTGTGCCAATCACTGGGGCTGTATCAAAGCCTGTGAACCCATTGGTCTGATTTCCTCCGCTGTCCAATATGCCTCCCTATTGGACCAGTGTGAAATACTCCCTAGACCAGATGAATAACACACACTGAGCACTATGGGCAGACCTAACTCACAGATCCTGCTCTATGGTAGGCAGAAAGCAATATCGTTTGCCTGCTGCTCCTCTGATAGGCAGACAGAGCCAAAAACTATACTCTCTCACTAGCACCTACCTAGGAGGGTGCTACAATCATGACAATAGTGAATGTAATAACCATGACAATAGCGAATAAAAGTAAATTCAACAATATTGTTATAGGAAAATGGTTTTTCATTTAGCCTTTTTGTCTAGTGATCAAGTGTACAAGTCACAAAAAGCCCAAGGCCAAGTACTGTATGTTCCACCATGGAAAGTACATGAGAAGAATCTTCTTTTGCACTCATCTACTATTGTATGGGAGCAAGTGCTTCCCTGTTCTCAGTGCTTCTCTTCCTTCTTCCATATAAAAGCCCAAGGCCAAGTAAATTCATTAATGTCATTATAGAGACCAAGTTATGCAATCAGAATTTTTCTAAGTGGCAAAAGACGTAAGAGGCTTTTTCTTTTGCAATCATCCATTGTGTAAGGTTCTTCCCTGTTCCTGGTGCCTCCTTTCCTTATTCCTCATATGGTCTATATAGGAGCCTCCTCATCTTACTGACTTCTCAGAGAGATTTCTGGACAACGAACATGTCTCCACAGACCGGATCCCTCCTGCTACTCCTCCTGTTCTGTGCAGGAGCCACTGCCGTCAGTCTAGCCACTGCAGACCCCGCCGAGGATAAAGATTTGGGTAAGAATTCAAAATCATGTAAAATATAGGTAATGACTCAACCAACTTGTTAATGTTTATGTCTTGGATATATTAATATAGCAAATAAAATGTAGACAAACCTATTATATTTCTAAAGAGTGTTGTGCAATGTATATACTCATTCAGAGAATGGGTGCAAAATCTCTTCCAATACTTTTTTATTTTGTACTGGGATGGAGAAGGTTTAGAGTAGCGATTGTCAACTTACTTGATAAAAGTACCCATCAACACCATCAAGAGCCATACTTAGAATTCAGTTAATCTAATGTTGCAGAAAGCTTTTAAAGACTGAAAATTCCACATGGGGTGGCCAGAGCCTAAGAGCATGCTATAATAGATGGTCAAAGACTGTTGTTATGCAACGGGAGATGGTCAGAGCCTAATAGCATGCTATAGTAGATGGTCAAAGACTGCTGATATGCAACGGGAGATGGTCAGAGCCTAATAGCATGCTATATTAGATGGTCAAAGACTGCTGACCATAGGCGTGCACACAGGGTGTGCCAGGTGTGCCTGGGCACACCCTAATCACTCGGGGTGGTGCAGATTCCCCCTGCTTAAACCCCTGATATTTTACCAAAGTCCCCTAATGTAAAAATTATAAAAAAAAAAAAAAAAAAGTGTAAAAAAGAATAAAAAATACATTAATACAAATAAGAAATACACCAATCTCTGCCTTACTGACACTGTTCACTGCTCTACTGAAACCGTTAGTATATATATATATATATATATATATATATATACATGCACACACATATGTGTTTGAGCTTTGAGGTGCACACCCTAATGCAATAGGCTGTGCACACCTATGCTGCTGACATGCTACAAGAAATGGTCAGAGCCTAGGAGCATGCTATAATAGATGGTCAAAGACTGCCGTCATGATACAGGATATGATCAGAGCCTAAGAGCATGCTATAAGAGATGGTTGCAGACTGCTGCCATGTTACAAGAGATGATGAAAGCCTAAGAGCATTCTATAAGAGATGGTCAAAGACTGCCAACGCAATACAGGAGATGGTCAGAGACTCAGAGCATGGTATAATAGATGGTCAAAGACTGCTGACATGATACAGGAGATGGCCAGATCCTAAGAGCATGCTATAATAGATGGTCAAAGATTGTTAATGTGATACAGGAGATATATCCCGGGTAACTATAGACCTGTCAGCCTAACATCAGTAGTCTGCAAGATTTTGGAGGGGATGTTAAGGGACCACATACAAGACTTTAGTAATGAAAACGGTATTATTAGTAGTAATCAGCATGGATTTATGAAAAATCGTTCTTGCCAGACCAATCTATTAACCTTTGACGCTGTGGATGTGGTGTACCTGGACTTTGCAAAGGCCTTTGACACCGTTCCCCACAAACGCTTACTGTACAAACTAAGGAAGGTAGGTATGGACCATAAGGTGAGTACCTGGATAGAGAACTGGCTCCAGGGGAGGTTGCAAAGGGTGGTGATTAATGGGGAGTACTCGGATTGGGTGGGTGTGGAAAGTGGGGTCCCCCAGGGTTCTGTCCTGGGACCAATCCTGTTTAATGAATTCATAAATGATCTAGAGGAGGGGATATCGAGTACAATCTCAGTATTTGCGGATGATACTAAACTAAGCATGCCAATATCTTCTATGCAGGATGTGGAAACCTTACAAGCGGACCTGAACAAAATAATGGGGTGGGCAACTACATGGCAGATGAGGTTTAATTTTGAAAAATGTAAAGTAATGCACTTGAGCGTCAGAAACACGAAAGAAAGCTTCTCACTGGGGGGGGGGGGGGGGGGACATCTGTGTGAATCTAAGATGGAAAAGGACCTGGGGGTACTGGTAGACAACAGGCTTGGCAGTGGCAGGCAATGCCGAGCCGCTGCAAGCAAAGCCAACAGGATACTGGGATGTATAAAAAAGGGCATTCACTCCAGAAATAAAGAGATTATTCTCCCGCTCTACAAGACTCTGGTCTGGCCACATCTGGAGTATGCTGTCCAGTTCTGGGCACCGGTCCTCAGGAAGGATGTGCTGGAACTGGAGAGAGTCCAGAGAAGGGCAACAAAAATAATTAGGGGAATGGAGGACATCGGCTATGAGGAAAGACTACAAGCATTGAACTTATTCTGTCTGGAGAAGAGATGCTTGAGGGGGGATATGGTATCAATGTACAAATACTGTACTGGGGATGACCCTAGCATAAGGAACAAACTTTTCAGAGAAAGGGAATACAATAAGACACGTGGCCACTCACTAAAACTAGAAGAAAAACTGTTTAACCTTAAAACACGTAAGGGGTTCTTTACTGTCAGAGCAGTAAGGATGTGGAATTCTCTTCCACAAACAGTGGTATCAGCAGGGAGCACCGATAGTTTAAAAAAACTATTAGATGGGCACCTTAAAGTCCACAACATAAAGGGGTATACAATGTACAACATACAGGGGTATACAATGTATGGTTAACAGCAAACACACACACATCATGGAATGAACTGGATGGACTGATGTCTTTTTTCAACCTCACAAACTATGTATAGTCAGAGCCTAAGAGCATGCTATAAGAGATGGTTACAGACTGCTGCCATGCTATAAGAGATGATGGGAGCCTAAGAGTAGGGATGATCAAAATTTTCAAAAGTTCGGTTCGACCAGAACACCCGAACTTCCCGAAAGTTCGGCCTGGATTTCAGAACCCCATTGAAATCAATGGGACCCGAACTTAGGTAATCAAAAAACACAATTTTGAAGCCCTAAAACCCAATAAATGCCCCTAAAAAGTGCCTAGGGCTCTGGGTCATGCCACAGGGACTATTAATCACACAAAAAAGTTCTTAAAAATTGTCATTTTTGATAGAGAGCCAATTATTGAAAAAATGAAAAAAAAAAAAAGAGATTTCTTTGGATTCAGTGTCTGGGGGGTCTAAAAAGTGTACCTGTGAAGTTTCAGCTCTGTAGCATATCCAGAACCATAAAAAAAGTGTGTCTGTATTAGAATTAATATAGAACAGGGATATGGCTCCGCTATTTTCACACCTTGCCGGTTTTGTAGCAAGCGTTTTTTTGGGCATCTTTTGGGCGTCTTTGGAGGCAGGCATAACATCTGTACTTCTGTGTAGGGGTATATACACACACACACACACATGTATGTATATATACACCTACACATATATAGGTGTGAAAGTAGCAGAACCCTATGCTTGTGCTAATTAAATAATTAACAGGCATGTGGCTCCGCTCCTATCACACCTATATATGTGTAAGTGTATAAATAAATATACGTGTGTGTGTATATATACCCCTATACACAAGTTTGGATGTTTTGCCTGCCTCCAAAGACCCCCAAAAAATGCCCCAAAAAAACGCCTGCTGCAAAAACACACCTTGGCGTTTTTGTAGCTGGCGTTTTTTTGGGCATTTTTTGGGCGTCTTTGGAGGCAGGCATAACATCTGTACTTCTGTGTAGGGGTATATATACACACACACACATGTATGTATATATACACCTACACATATATAGGTGTGAAAGTAGCAGAACACTATGCTTGCGCTAATTAAATAATTAACAGGCATATGGCTCCGCTCCTATCACACCTATATATGTGTAAGTGTATAAATACATATAAGTGTGTGTGTGTGTATATATACCCCTATACAGAAGTTCAGATGTTTTTCCTGCCTCCAAAGACCCCCAAAAAAATGCCCAGGTGTGTTATTGCAGGCATTTTTTTGGGCATTTTTTTGGGGTCTTTGGAGGCAGGCATGACATCTGAACTTCTGTATAGGGATATATATACACACACATGTATGTATATATACACCTACACACATATAGGTGTGAAAATAGCAGAACACTATGCTTGCGCTAATGAAATAATTAACAGGCATATGGCTCCGCTCTTATCACACCTATATGGGCATTTTTTTTGGCGTCTTTGGAGGCAGGCAAAACATCTGAACTTCTGTATAGGGGTATATATACACACACACTCATATGTATTTATACACTTACACATATATAGGTGTGATAGGAGCGGAGCCATATGCCTGTTAATTATTTCATTAGCGCAAGCATAGTGTTCTGCTATTTTCACACCTATATGTGTGTAGGTGTATATATACATACATGTGTGTGTATATATACCCCTATACAGAAGTTCAGATGTCATGCCTGCCTCCAAAGACCCCCAAAAAAATGCCAAAAAAAAAACCGCCTGCAATAACACACCTGGGCGTTTTTTTTTTTGGCGCAGGCGTTTTTTTGGGCATTTTTTTGGGGTCTTTGGAGGCAGGCAAAACATCTGAACTTCTGTATAGTGGTATATATACACACACACTTATATGTATTTATACACTTACACATATATATAGGTGTTATAGGAGCGGAGCCCTATGCCTGTTAATTATTTCATTAGCGCAAGCATAGTGTTCTGCTACTTTCACACCTATATATGTGTAGGTGTATATATACATACATGTGTGTGTATATATACCCCTATATAAAAGTTCAGATGTCATGCCTGACTCCAAACATGTCTTCAAAAAAGCCCTATAAACGCCTGCAGCAAAAAGCAGGGTGACAGGCGAGAAGCCATATCCCTGTTCTATAAGTGACCTAAGAGAAACAATCTTTTCTCTATAGTGGTCACCCTGACATGGAAGGGTTTGGTCACCCTGCCATAGCAGTCAGAGTCAGTTTACCCTACACTACACTACGGTCACCCTGGCAATTAACACTTTCCCTACAGAAACTAGATTTTTGAATCTAACTAAAGTGGAAAATAGCACCCTAACTACACTAGATATCCCTTTCCTCACACTAATAATTGCTAAATGACACTTTTGAAGCAGGAGTAACAGAACTGCTTCCACTCTCTTCCACGTCCCTGTATTACAATGATAGGAATTTGGTGGGGCTATCTTATAAACTGGGGGGCGTATTGACTAATGATTGGCCTCTGGACCCCCTAGTCACTCAAATCACATTCCTAGCATTCTCCTGCCCCCTCAATTGGCTTTTACTGATGGCTCTGGTCCAATCACAGGCTTTTAAAGCCCATTTCCGGTCCCATTGCATTTTGGTCGGTTCTGGTTGCCGAATTCCGGACTTTTTCAGCAAAAAGTTCAGGATTCGGCCGAACCTCGAACAGCCAATGTTCGGGTCGAACCGATGGTCAACCCGAACCGTTCGATCATCCCTACCTAAGAGCATTCTAAAAGAGAAGGTCAAGGACTGCTGATATGCTACAGGAGACACATTTTACTCAAAGCTGCCAACTTGTGCTTAGGCACTTAGATTTGTTTTACCCCTGGGTGTAAAGGGGGTTAAAGGAAACCTGCTAATTGCCTGGCTGTCTTGGATTGTATACTTTCTGTGCCACT
Source organism: Pelophylax lessonae (assembly GCF_965119305.1). Classification (NCBI taxonomy): domain Eukaryota; kingdom Metazoa; phylum Chordata; class Amphibia; order Anura; family Ranidae; genus Pelophylax; species Pelophylax lessonae. The sequence goes on from NC_138770.1 coordinate 48,703,666, forward strand.
GAACTAAAACAGGTGTACAGATAAAACAAATCTAACTGCACTCTGGATCCACTTTCCCCATGCTTGTTGTTGGGACAGTGACTCAGTATGTATCAATGCTATTGAATTGACATGACAGCCAGGTAACTGGCATTTCCAGAAAAATGTCAATAATGGCAGCCTTTCTGTAGCTTTACAGGTCTGCGTGAATGAATACCTGGCATTTTACAATTTATGCCAACAGTATATCTTTTTCAGAAATGCTCCACTTTTTATGATTACAAATCCATCCTTGAGCTCCAGTCAGTGACTTTGCCTAGGCTGAAATAATGTCATAATTCTGCTGCAGACAGAAGGAAGCATTGCCTCAGTCTCCTGTTCCCCAGTGATCACACAGACTGTACATTGTAATACTAGTCTGATCTGTGTCAGACCTTTGTGAACACAGCCAGGAACTGCACTGGCACCAGGATTATATGGTAGTGTCTTCTCTGAGCTGACATCTTAGGAAGTAGAAGGTGACCCTGGGTGATGGCTGAACAAAAATGTTACAAAAACATCAAAATTTGGTGCAAAACAAGAGGTATACAGCGATAGTTCAAGAAGTCACAAGAAATCAGTTAAAAAACACTAGAGGATATACAGCTGGAGATAGTATAGTCCATCATAGTTCATCAAGGGTGAACACCAAGATGATCCTAATTAGAGTTAAGCGGACACCTGGATGTTCTGGATCGACGGGTTTGGGCGAACTTCGCAAAAAAGTTTGAGTTCGGGACCCAAACCTAACCCGAACTTGACCCTGAACCCCATTGAAGTCAATGGGGACCCGAACTTTTAAAGCACTAAAATGGCTCTAAAACAAACATGGAAAGGGCTAGAGGGCTGCAAATGGCAGCAAAATGTTGTTAAGAGCGTGGCAAGTGCTCTGCAAACAAATGTGGATAGAGAAATAACGTAAAATAACATAAAATACATAAAAATAAAAAAATAATAATCTTGATCTAGGAGAACGAGGTCCATATGGAGTAAGAGGTTGAGGTGGCAGTGTAGGTGGAAGCGGCGGTGGAGGAGGAGGACGAGGCCCATATGGAGTAGGAGGTTGAGGTGGCGGTGGATGTGGCGGTGTAGGTGGAAGCGGCGGTGGAGGAGGACGAGGTAGCCAACACTGGTTTTTGTTTTTAATTTAATTTTTTTTTTTAAATTAGGGCACACCCCAAAAGAGTGAGAAAGATCAAAAATACAACAATGGCTGGGTAAGGCCGGCATACATGTCTATTCTGCACAAGGTACGGACAAGTCCAGTGGGATCCATGCATGGTTCATTTTAATGAACGTGAGCTTGTCCACATTGTCTCTGGACAAGTGGCTGCACTTGTCTGTAATAATGCCCCCTGCCATGCTAAATACATGTTCAGATAATACACTGGCTGCAGGGCAGGCCAGCACCTCAAGGGCGTAAAGGGCAAGCTTAGGCCATGTGCCCAATTTGGAGACCCAGCAGTTCAGTGTGCACACATACTGCTCCACCATGTTGGTGAAATGCTGCCTCCTGCTAAGACGTTCCATATCAGCTAGTGGTGCTGGTTGTTGTGGCGTGCTGACAAAGCTTTTCCACATTTCGGCCATGCTAACCCTGCCTTCTGAGGTGCTGGCGGTGCCCTGGCTGCGTTGGCGACCTCTTCCTCCTCCTCTGCCTTCGCCTTGTGCTTGCGCTGTGCCCCCGCTGTCAGGTGGGAATGCCACCAGCAGCGAGTCTACCAGCGTGCGCTTGTACTCGCGCATCTTACGATCGCGCTCCAGTGAGGGAATTAAAGACGGTACGTTGTCCTTGTAATGGGGATCCAGCAGCGAGGCCACCCAGTGATCAGCACAAGTTAGAATGTGGGCAACTCGGCGGTCATTGTGGAGACACTGCAGCATGTAATCGCTCATGTGTGCCAGGCTGCCCAGAGGCAACGAAAAGCTGTCCTCTGTGGGAGGTGTATCGTCTGTGTCCTCTGTATTCCCCCAGCCACTCACCAGTGATGGACATGAGCTGGTCTGGGTGTCACCCTGCTGTAAACATGGTTCCTCCTCCTCCAACTCCTCCTCCTCATCCTCCACCTCCTCATCCTCCAGAACTGTGCCCTTGCTGGACAACTGTGTACCTGGTCTTTGTGGGTGCAGGAACCCACTTCGGAGCCACTTGTGAATGACTGCCCTGAAAGCCTTGGAAATTATCCCTCTTCCTCCTCCTCCTCCTCCTCCTCCTCCTCCTGTGCCACATCCTCTTCCATCATCACCCAAAGGGTTTTTTCAAGGAGGCATAGAAATGGGATAGTAACGCTGAAAACTGCGTCATCGGCACTGGCCATGTTGGTGGAGTACTCAAAACAGCGCAACAAGGCACACAGGTCTCGCATGGAGGCCCAGTTTTTGGTGGTGAAGTGGTGCTGTTCGGCAGAGTGACTCACGCGTGCGTGCTGCAGCTGAAACTCCACTATCGCCTGCTGCTCGCACAGTCTTTGCAGCATGTGCAAGGTGGAGTTCCACTTTGTGGGCACGTCACATATGAGGCGGTGAGCTGGGAGGCCGAAGTTATCCTGCAGCGCTGACAGGCAAGCAGCAGCAGGCTGAGAATGCCAAAAGTGCTCACAGACGGCCTGCACTTTCTGCAGCAGCTCTGACATATCGGGGTAATTTTTAAGGAACCTCTGCACCACCAAATTCAGCACATGCGCCAAGCAAGGGATGTGCGTCAAATAGACTAGGCCCAGAGCTGCTACGAGATTTCGCTCATTAACCCACACCACCAGGCCGGGCTTGAGGCTCACTGGCACCAACCACTCATCGGTCTGTTGTTCCATGCCCCTCCACAACTCCTGCGCGGTGTGGGGTTTTCCCCCCAAACAGGCAAGTTTTAAAACTGCCTGCCATCGTTTACCCCTGGCTGTGCTGAAGTTGGTGGTGAAAGTGTTACGCTGGCTGGATGAGGAGGCGGAAGAGGACGAGGAAGCGGAGTAGGAGGAGTTAGGAACAGGAGGCAAACTGAAGCGCCCTGCAATCCTCGGTGGTGGAAGGACATGCACCAAAATGCTATCCGCTTCAGGCCCAGCCGCCACTGCATTTACCCAGTGTGATATTAGGGAGATATAACGTCCCTGACCGTGCTTACTGGTCCACGTATCCATAGTTAGATGGACCTTGGCACAGATGGCGTTGCGCAGTGCACACCTGATTTTTTCCCCCACTTGGTTGTGCAGGGAAGGGATGGCTTGTCTGGAAAAGTAGTGGCGGCTGGGCACGACGTACTGTGGGACAGCCACCGCCATAAGGCTTTTAAAACTCTGCGTCTCCGCCAGAAGGAATGACAGCATTTCAAAGGCCAGGAATTTTGAAATGCTGGCATTCAGGGTCAGGGATCGCGGGTGGGTAGTGGGGTACTTCCTCTTCTGCTCCAGTGTTTGGGAGATAGAGAGCTGAACGCTTCCATGGGACATTGTGGAGATGGTTGGTGATCCAGGTGGTGGTGTTGCTGGCAGATCCTCTGTTTGCAGGGTGGCAGGTGCCACTGTCACTACAGAGGTGGATGAAGAGGCCGAGACTGCAGCAGAAGAGGAATCAGGAGGAGCCAGAGATCTTTCTTGGTTTTTGAGGTGTCTACTCCACTGCAGCTCGTGCTTTGCACTTAGATGCCTGGTCATGCAGTTTGTGCTCAGTTTGAGAAGGTTTATGCCTCGCTTCAGGCTCTGATTGCACAGCGTGCAAACCACTCGTGTCCTGTCATCATCACATTGTCTGAAGAACTGCCACGCTGTGTACCCCTTGGAGCTGGCTTTGGTGTGCTCGGTCCCTTGCTGCATTGGGCAGTAGCAGACATACTGTCTAGGGGACGGCCGCTCCGCTTTTGCACCCTGCTCCCTCTTCTGCTGTGCTGGTGGCTCTGTGCGACCCTCACCTCTGACTCCAAACTACATAGGTCACCTGCATGACGTTGATTCCACGTGGGGTCGAGGACCTCATCGTCCTCCACATCATCTTCCACCCAGTCTTCACCCCTGCCCTCCTTATTGGTCTGCACAATTACGAGCAGTTGACACCTGTGTTTCGTCATCATCCGAGACATGCTGCAATGGTCCTCCCATGTACTCATCTTGAAACATAAGTGGTTGGGCATCCGTGCACTAGGGATGATCGAACTTTTGAAAAGTTAAGTTCGGCCAGAACATCCGAACTACCCGAAAGTTCGGCCCGGATTTCAGAACCCCATTGAAATCAATGGACCCGGAATTCGGTAATCAAAAAACACCATTTTAAAGCCCTAAAACCCAATAAATGCCCCTAAAAAGTGCCTAGGGTTCTGGGTCATGCCCCAGGGACTATTAATCACAGAAAAAAAAGTTCTTAAAAATTGTCATTTTTGATAAAAAAGCCAATTATTGAAAAAATTAAAAAGATATTTTTTTATTTTGACTTTGGATTTAGTATCTGGGGAGTCTAAAATGCGTACCTGTGAAGTTTCAGCTCTGTAGCATGTCCAGAACCAGAAAAAAAGATCATTTTATATTAGAGCAGGGATGGTGGGACCCCACTTTTACACCTATATGATCTTTTTTTGGGGGTTCTGGACATGCTACAGAGCTGAAACTTCACAGGTACACCTTTTAGACCCCCCAGACACAAAATCACACATAAAAAGTTCTTAAAAATTGTCATTTTTGATAGAGAGCCAATTATTTAAAAAATTAAAAAATAATAATTTCTTTGGATTTAGTATTTGGGGGCTCTAAAAAGTGTACCTGTGAAGTTTCAGCTCTGTAGCATGTCCAGAACCATAAAAAAAGATCATTTTTCAGTAGAGCGGGGATGGTGGGACCCCACTTTTACACTTATATGATTTTTTTGGGGGGTTCTGGACATGCTACCGAGCTGAAACTTCACAGGTACACCTTTTAGACCCACCAGACACAAAATCACACAAAAAAAAAGTTCTTAAAAATTGTAATTTTTGATAGATTTTTGATAGAGAGCCAATTATTGAAAAAATAAAAAAAAATTTAAAAATTTAAAAAAAAAAAAAACATAAAGGGCACACGAGTTAAACACTTGTTGATTGGCTGCCCTGCTGCTTTTTAAAACGCGCCATTAAATTGCCGAACACCGAACTCGATTCCGAACATACAGTAAAATGTTCGGGTTCGGGTACCAAAAGCCCTAAAGTTACAGTTCGGGTTCGCTCAACCCTAATCCTAATACATTAGTTGCAGCACCTCAAAGACAGAAAAAATTCCTGTACAGGCAAGGGAACACAAGAGGGCGCCAGGATAAGTGTAGCAATGTAAGAACTTTAATGAATAAAAAGACAATCGGTAACTCACATAAAACAGGTAAATTGTAACACCTGTCATAAGAATTCACTGAACTGCCAGCTTTGTCTTCCAGAGTAACTTTCATCCCAGGCCTGGAAGCTGCAGTATATCACTGCAGCAAGCTGGGTTGTATGGAAAAATCAGGAAGCAGCTGGAACAGGGAAATATGGGTTTCTATGAAGCGCAGTGCTGGAGCACAAATTACGTCATATGCCGGTGGACTGCAAAGGAGACATGGCTTTTTTTTAGAGCCACCCAACTAAGGCTTGACAAAGGAGCAGGGTGGCGCTGAAACATGTAGCCAAGCCTCCTTTGCATTTCACTGGAGTATGGTGTCAGTCTGGTGCTGCGGTCCACAAAAACCCACACAAAATGGCCAAACTGTATGGACCCCTAACTATCATACCTCTAAGGAGTTGTCCCACTGTCTGTGGTTATAACATCCTCTACTCTTCTGGGAAGACTTTCCCCATGATTTTGGACAGGTTTGTGGGAATTTGTGCCCATTTGTGAGGTCAGGCACTAATGTTGGATGAAAAGACCTGGCTCACAATCAGTGCTTCAATTCCTCCCAAAGGTGTTCAGTATGGTTGAAGTCCAAAGGTTTTCAGTAGGGTTGAAGTCCAAAGGTGTTTAGTAGGGTTGAAGTCCAAAGGTGTTAAGAAAGGTTGAGTTCCAAAGGTGTTCAGTAGGGCTAAATTCCAAAAGAGTTCAGCAGGGTTGAAGTTTAAGGTGTTTAATAGAGTTAAGGTCCAAAGGTGTTCAGAAGGGTTGAGGTCCAAAAGTGTTCAGTAGGGTTGAGGTCCAAAGGTGTTCAGTAGGGTTGAGGTCCAAAGGTGTTCAGTAGGGTTTAAGTTAAAAGGTGTTTAGTAGGGTTAAGGTCCAAAGGTGTTCGGTAGGGTTAAGGTCCAAAGGTGTTCCGAAGGATTGAAGTCTAAATTTGTTCAGTAGGGTTAAGGTCCAAAGGTGTTCAGTAGGGTTAAGGTCCAAAGGTGTTCAGTAGGGTTAAGGTCCAAATGTGTTCAGTAGGGTTGAGGTCCAAAGGTGTTCAGTAGGGTTGAAGTCCAAAGGTGTTCTGTAGGGTTGAGGTCCAAAGGTGTTCGGTAGGGTTAAGGTCCAAAGGTGTTCCGAAGGATTGAAGTCTAAATTTGTTCCGAAGGATTGAAGTCTAAATTTGTTCAGTAGGGTTAAGGTCCAAAGGTGTTCAGTAGGGTTAAGGTCCAAAGGTGTTCAGTAGGGTTAAGGTCCAAATGTGTTCAGTAGGGTTGAGGTCCAAAGGTGTTCAGTAGGGTTGAGGTCCAAAGGTGTTCAGTAGGGTTGAAGTCCAAAGGTGTTCAGAAGGGCTAAAGTTGAGGTCAGTTCTCTGTACAGACCACTCCAGTTCCTCCACATCAAACTGGTCAAACCATATCATTATGGAGCTGGCTTTGTACACAGGGGTGCAGTCATGCTGGAACAGAGAAGGGTCTTCCCCAAACTGTTACTTCTAGACTGGAAGCACAATTGTCTGTATATGGTAATATTTGTCAAAGGACATTGCATGGTCATGTGTTTGATTTTATGCACCTGGTTTTGGATGTACAACGTTTATAGCGATGTGATGGGCAAGTGTTGACAAACTTTTGGCCATGTACTGGTCCTCTCTAAAATGAGGTTCTAAGCAAATATCTGTGATTCATCTTATTGCCCTCTCAGATATATTCATCCCGCTGGAGAAACTTGGAATGTGTCCTAAAAATGTGGATTACCCAGTTAATGGCTCTATGTTGAAACATGAATGTGAGAATGACCAAGGCTGCGAAGGGACGATGAAGTGCTGCTTCTCGGGGGGTAGAAGACGATGTCTGCTGCCATTGGATGGTAAATTTATACAATCTCTCTGGGAATGCAATGAAATCATAAAAACGTGACCTGCTCTGCTTTGTGTAGTTAAGTAGTCCAAGCTAAAAATGTACAGCCTCTTTCTAGAAACCTTTTGTAATGCATTGAATTGAATGTAGTAAACACATATATAGAACATCAGTCTAAATATAAAAAGTTTAGATTTAAATCTTTAAAAAGGTTTAAATATTGTGCCTGGCCTGCAGTCATCACCCTTTTATAGTCCCAGCCTGCACTCATCACCCTTTATAGTCCTGGCCTGCATTCATCACTCTACATAGTCCTGGCCTGCACTCATCACCCTTCATAGTCCTGGCCTGCACTCATCACCCTTCATAGTCCCAGCCTGCACTCATCGTCCTTCAAAGTCCTGGCCTGCACTCATCATCCTTCATAGTCCTGACTTGCACTCATCACCTATTATAGTCCTGGCCTACACTCATCACCCTTAATGGTCCCGGCCTGCTCTCACCACCATTTCATTGTCCTAACCTGCACTCATCACCCTTCATAGTTTCAGCCTGCACTCATCACCCTTCATAGTCCGAGCATGCACTCATCACCCTTCATAGTCCTGGCCTGCACTCATCACCCTTCATAGTCCGAGCATGCACTCATCACCCTTCATAGTCCGAGCATGCACTCATCACCCTCCATAGTCTCAACCTACACTCATCACCCTTCATAGTCCCAACCTACACTCATCACCCTTCATAGTTTCAGTCTGCACTCATCTTCCTTCAAAGTCCTAGCATGCACTTATCACCCTTCATAGTCCGAGCATGCACTCATCACCCTTCATAGTCTCAACCTACACTCATCACCCTTCATAGTCCCAGCCTACACTCATCACCCTTCATAGTTTCAGTCTGCACTCATCTTCCTTCAAAGTCCTAGCATGCACTTATCACCCTTCATAGTCCAAGCATGCACTCATCACCCTTCATAGTCTCAACCTACACTCATCACCCTTCATAGTCTCAACTTACACTCATCACCCTTCATAGTCCCAACCTACACTTATCACCCTTCATAGTCCAAGCATGCACTTATCACCCTTCAGAGGCTCGGCCTGCACTTATCACCCTTCATAACCAGGCCTGCACTTATTAACCTTCAAAGTTCCAGCCAAAACCCATCACCCTTAATAGTCGCAGAGTAACCTCATCACCCTTCATAATCCCTGTCTGCAGTCATCACTCTTCATATTCCCTACCTGTACTCATCACTCTTCATTGTCCAAACCTGCACTCATCACCTTTTATAGTCCTAACCTGCACTCGTCACCTTTTATAGTCCTAACCTGCACTCATCACCCTTCATAGTTCTGGCCTGCACTCATCACCCTTCATAGTTCCAGCCTGTACTCATCACCCTTCATAGTCCTGGCCTGCACTCATCACTCTTCATAGTTCTGGCCTGCACTCATCACCCTTCATAGTGCTGGCCTGCACTCATCACCCTTCATAGTCCTGGCCTGCACTCATCACTCTTCATAGTTCTGGCCTGCACTCATCACCCTTCATAGTGCTGGCCTGCACTCATCACCCTTCATAGTTCTGGCCTGCACTCATCACCCTTCATAGTCCCAGCCTGCACTCATCAGCCTTCATAGTCCTGGCCTGTACTCATCACTCTTCATAGTTCTGGCCTGCACTCATCACCCTTCATAGTTCCAGCCTGTACTCATCACCCTTCATAGTCCTGGTCTGCACTAATCACCCTTCATAGTCCCAGCCTGCACTCATCGCCCTTCATAGTCCTGGCCTGCATTCACCATCCTTCATCACCACAATCTGTACTCATTACTCCTCATAGACCTGGCCTTTTCTCAGTTTCTACTTCCTTCCATCCTTATCACATCAATTTTCTGTCTCTGCAGTCAAGAAAGATGCCTGCCCATACTTCAATGACTTAGAGTGTATTACTATCAAACCCTCACCCTACGAGTGCCACAGTGATGACCAATGCCAAGGCACCGAGCGCTGCTGTTATTACGGGTGCAGGCTCCAGTGCATGCCAACAGTGACAGGTAATTAATTTTCTTTTCTGAATTGGAATTTTCTGTATACCTAAAACTATTATCACTGAATGTTTTGAAGGTAATCCAGTATAATCCAGTATTTTATAGTGTTTAGATATATAATTAAAGCTAACATGTTAATAAGGTTTATATATGTAGAGGGACAGCTATAGTTCCTCATACACATACAGTCCTTGCTCCCAGCTGTTATGTTGGGAGAAGTTGCTTTACTGAGTAATGCAATCCTATAGTGTTCTCCCAAAAACAAGGCACTACCTAGAGTGACCTAACCTGTAAATGGATTTCTTGCAGCTGTTGTTCAGCAAGGATACTTATTGTTCTGTCTGGTACTAAGATGCTCACTTTAGGGCACTAGGCACTTTAGGGACTGTATAGGAATTATATGATACATAGTCAGTGATATAATGACAAGCAGTGGCGTATTTATTGATTCTATTTACAGGCTATACTGTATTCAGGTACTGTACAGTGCTACAAAAAAAATTTCAAAAGCAAAAACCTGGCCATGTCCTGCCATTAACTACCCAAAAGGCAATCCTAAATATCATGCTGTGCCAGCCTACCATTTGTCAGCCTCCAAAAACGCAGTCTTCATCAACCTTTTAGATCTAACAGACATGAAGTGTCTGCTCCCCAGGCTGCAGAGCACTGACTGTGTTGAGTCTAAATGGCCTGCAAGAGAGAGGCGCAACACCTAGAGTGGGTCAGAAGATCAGAGGTCCCGAAAGTTATATGAAAGAAGCTTAGGAAATGTGTATATCCCAAAGAGGACTCTTCTCGGCTCCATTCGAGAGACTCTGCTACATATCCCCCCCTCTTTTCAACCTTCGGGTTGGAAAAATTGTGGCCCAGCAAGAAATCATTTGAGACAAGGTGTCTACATTTACCATCTTAGCAACTGGCCGGTGTTTTACCATTATTGATTATTCCTATAGAGCCAGAAATCATTGGATCACCTATTTTTTTGTCTTATTCTTCTGAGCCACCCATTTGAGGTGAGCATGGTCAGTTACCAGGTCAAAATTGTGTCCTAACAAATGGCATTTTATTGCTTCCAAGGCCCACTTTATCACTAAGCCTTCTGTAACAGACCTCCTTACTGAAGAAGAAGAGTATGGCTGCCGGATAAGCTTCCCTTGCCTGATACCAGCACTGTCCAAGACCCCTTAGTCCACCTAGTCACTTGTCGAGACATCAGTGTAGGGTGGGAAGAAGCATAAGACTGTTTATTCAAACACAGGCACAACCCCCCCTCCCAATGCAGACAGAAACAATAGAACAATGGGATACAGGAACTTAACAATAACAAACCCCACCCCAGCCCACCTCAAACTATCTTGCAATCTGAAAAGTTAAATTGTTTATCTTCATATATTTCTTGAGTGATATTGTTCAGAAATATTATTGTCCCAAGTGAAAGAGCCCCATTCTTTCAACATAAACCACACATATAGAACCCAGGATAACAGGGTTAAAACGAAATGCTAAGTCTGGTGTGGTTGTACAACGAGTCTGATTAATGCAGACCGGACTGGGGTTCTCGGTCACCCTGTGCCTCTAATAGGCATAGGGTGACTTACACATAGGAGGGGCCGGGGAGGCTGGACAACAAGTTTCCCAACCTCTCTAAGGTAATCTGGGTTCCACGAGCCCCCCACCCAAAGTGACTCCTGTCACACCTTCTTTCTTAATCACTGTATATTTCAGTTCATTAGGCTTTCTGCTCAGGTACACTACAGGGTGTTCCTCCCCACCTGTGACAATGCTGCCCCAAGACCAGCATCAGATGCATCCGTCTGAACCACAAAATCCTTGGAAAAATCCAAGGAGTACAGAACTTGCTGTGAAAATGTAAGGTCAGTCAACGGGATTGCCAGAGTTGAAAAATTTTGGAAAAATCTCTTATAGCAACTTGTTATGCCAAGGAAAGCTCTGACCTGTTTCTTGTTTCTGGCACTTGGCCATTAGGGATGATCGAACGGTTCGGGTCGACCATCGGTTCGACCCGAACATTGGCTGTTCGAGGTTCGGCCAAATTTAGAACTTTTTGCTGAAAAAGTTCAGAATTCGGCAACCAGAACCGACCAAAATGCAATGGGACAGGAAATGGGCTTTAAAAGCCCGTGATTGGACCAGAACCATTAGTAAAAGCCAATTGAGGGGGCAGGAGAATGCTAGGAATGTGATTGGAGTGACTAGGGGGTCCCTAGACCAATCATTAATGAATATGCCCCCCAGTATATAAGATAGCCCCGGCAAATTCCTAGCATTGTAATACAGGGACATGGTGGAGAGTGGAAGCAGTTCTGTTAAATTTGCTTCAAAAGTGCCATTTAGCAATTATTAGTGTGAGGAAAGGGATATCTAGTGTAGTTAGAGTGCAAAACACTTTAGTTAGATGCAAAAAATTAGTTTCTGTAGTGAAAGTGTTAAGTGCCAGGGTGACCGTAATGTAGTGTAGGGTGAACTGACTCTGACTGCTATGGCAGGGTGACCAAACCCTTCCATATCAGGGTGACCGCTATAGAGAAAAGATTGTTTCTCTTAAGTCACATTCAGAGCAGGGATATGGCTTCTCACCGGTCAGCTTGCTTTTTGGCTGCAGGCGTTTATAGGGATTTTTTTAGGACATGTTTGGAGTCAGGCATGACATCTGAACATGTGTATAGGGGGTATATATACACACCCATGTATGTATATATACACCTGCACATATAAAGGTGTGAAAGGAGCAGAACACTATACTTGCGCTAATTAAATAATTAACAGGCATATGGCTCCGCTCCTATAACACCTATATATGTGTAAGTGTAAAATACATATAAGGGTGTGTGTACATATATACCCCTATACAGAAGTTCAGATGTTTTGCCTGCCTCCAAAGAACCCAAAAAAATGCCCAAAAAAACGCTAGCGCCAAAAAAAAACGCCCAGGTGTGTTGTTGCAGGCATTTTTTGGGGGTTTTTGGAGGCAGGCAAAACACCTGAACTTGTGTATAGTGGTATATATTGTGAGGGATTAGCTCGGTGGTAGGCGTGGATGACCCCTTTGGGGGTGCGTTTTCACAGAGAGATAGCCGAGCAGTGGTTGCAAACAACACTTTGTTTTATTCATGCAATTTACTTCACACAATTGCAAGACTCAAAACAGCCAAAATAAAATAAAACAAAATAAATCCTTGCCACTGTGGGCGGCTACCTTCTCACACACTGGAACCTATCTAATGAAGTCTGTCCCCAACCTACTGTTGGGCAGACTTGGCTGGTCATACAGCAGACTCTCAATAGTCCATGTTTTATCTCTCTGCCACAGCAAACAGTTCATTTAACATGTCCCTTTTCCTATTCATATGGAACATGTCCCTTTGTTTCTTCACACTCTTCTCATTGAACACAGTTCATTTGCTTGTCTCTTCACATAGCAAGCAGTGCATTTATTTATTTCCACATAGAAATAGTTTCTCTTCTCACCTTGAGACGATCCAAGACCTCACTTCGAGTAGTCTTCACAACTGGTTACCCTCCTTAGCGCACATCACTTCAGGGGGTCTTCTCCCATGCTCACCAGCTTGTCGGGAGGCACTCATCTGTCTGTCCTTCTCTCCCAGCCCACACGGCGACAGGAGGCAGCAGTCCTTCTCCCATGCCCACACGGCGTCGGGAGGCACACGTCTGTCTGTCCTCCTCTCCCAGCCCACACGGCGACAGGAGGCAGCAAAACAATAGGACTTCCTCTGTACAAATTATAGAGGCCTTCATTTCCTCATCCCGAACAGCTGAAGGCCTTTCAACTTCTTTACACCTTCTTGCTGCCTTTGGCAGCCGACACCCTATAGTAATAAGTGAACTTTCGAAACCAGGTGGGAATGTAGCTCCTGTCTGTGACTACATTCCCAGATTTAACCTGACTTCCTGTCACATACCCCCCCCTCTTGTTTCAACCCTAGGGTTGGGACACAGTTTTCCAGGCACGCATGTGTCAGGCACCTCTCTTGACTCTCACTGATAAGCCTCCTAGTATCCTCAAGCTTCCGGATGAAACTGTTTCTGTCATCTTCATTGACAGATTTCTCATAAATGCCACACAGTTTGTCTCTCATCTCATATACACATTCTTCAACTGCATTTTTGGCATCATTTTGCTCCTTCTCGTTTCTGTCATCTTCATTGACAGATTTCTCATAAATGTCAGACAGCTTGTCCCTCATAACCATCTGTCCAATCCACCATGGAGGACCGTGATCCATAGGCAACTCAATTTTGCTAGTCTTAAAGTCTTCAACATTCTTAAGACGCCTCTCTCTGCAATCAACAAATGATTTCCACAACACTTTGAGAACCTCTGCTTCACTTAGCTTTGTTCCAAGAAATGTCTGTACTTTATCAACTTTCCTTCCATCATCATATGGGTCAAAGGCAACAACACAGTTGAACCCAGTGATCTGGGTAGTATCCATTACAGATTTCTTCAATGCACTTTCTGCTGAACTATTTGACCGCTCAAGATCACCTAGTTCCTTTTCTCTATCTGAATTCCACATGGAATGCATCTCAAGATCCAACTTCTGCCCGCATCCTCCACCATATGTGAGGGATTAGCTCGGTGGTAGGCGTGGATGACCCCTTTGGGGGTGCGTTTTCACAGAGAGATAGTCGAGCAGTGGTTGCAAACATCACTTTGTTTTATTCATGCAATTTACTTCACACAATTGCAAGACTCAAAACAGCCAAAATAAAATAAAACAAAATAAATCATTGCCACTGTGGGCAGCTACCTTCTCACACACTGGAACCTATCTAATGAAGTCTGTCCCCAACCTACTGTTGGGCAGACTTGGCTGGTCATACAGCAGACTCTCAATAGTCCATGTTTTATCTCTCCACCACAGCAAACAGTTCATTTAACATGTCCCTTTTCCTATTCATATGGAACATGTCCCTTTGTTTCTTCACACTCTTCTCATTGAACACAGTTCATTTGCTTGTCTCTCCACATAGCAAGCAGTGCATTTATTTCTTTCCACATAGAAATAATTTCTCTTCTCACCTTGAGACGATCCAAGAACTCACTTCGAGTAGTCTTCACAACTGGTTACCCTCCTTAGCGCACATCACTTCAGGGGGTCTTCTCCCATGCTCACCAGCTTGTCGGGAGGCACTCATCTGTCTGTCCTCCTCTCCCAGCCCACACGGCGACAGGAGGCAGCAAAACAATAGGACTTCCTCTGTACAAATTATAGAGGCCTTCATTTCCTCATTCCGAACACCTGAAGGCCTTTCAACTTCTTTACACCTTCCTGCTGCCTTTGGCAGCCGACACCCTATAGTAATTAGTGAACTTTCGAAACCAGGTGGGAATGTAGCTCCTGTCTGTGACTACATTCCCAGATTTACCTGACTTCCTGTCACAATATATACACACATACTTGTATGTATTTTTACACGTAAACATATATAGGTGTTATAGGAGCAGAGGAAAAATGGGTAATACTCGCGCCTAGGTGCAAAAAAATATATATATATAGTGTCTGTGGGAAGCAGCAAAGTAATCAGGTGCACTATAAAATAGTGATCTAGGAATATGTGAGATAGGGAAATACTGCGCTACCCTTTTCAAACTAAATGAACAGCTTAAATAATGGGTTAATCAACGGTGTGAATATTATAAATATTGTTATACTGTAAGTGAAAATAAATGAGTGTGGATCACTCCAATAAACTCAAATATATAGTGCAACAATTGCCCATACAATATAATACAAAAACAATATATACAAATGGCAAGAATACGTGCAAAAATATTAATATGTGACAAGCATACGTGCAAAAATATTGCTGAGATAAATATAAATAAATATATTAGTGACAGTCCATAGAAACGTGACTAAAGTGCAAGGTGCTGTATAAAAAGTCTCTTTCGTGCAATTTGCGGTCGGTGGTGACTCCTGTGACCCTCTGTTTCACCCTTCAGTGCTCAAAGGTAAGGTAGCCCACTTACCAGATGTAGTGGATTCTTATGGCATACGCCAAAAAGAATCTATATGCGTTTGTGTGTATCTCCTGGTTTCAGATGATCCGGTTCCATGTTGAGCCCATATACACTCGGGATAAACAAGAAAAGAAAAAGCTCCTCATAGTGTAAAAAGGTAACGACCTTTATTTTCACTCGAACACATTGTAAAACACACTCTTCATATTAAAAACATCCGGTAAAAAGTCCATAAAAACACTGTGGTAAAACCTCCAAAAACAGTATAAACACTTGTGCAAACTCGCAAGGAAAAACAGTGTGGGGTCACAGCAAAAAAGGGGGTGCCCGTTTGAGGGTCGAAGACGTCATATCTCTGACGAAACGCGTCAAGTTGGTACGCACGCTGCCTCGCTCTGAGCTACTGCTGGACTGCACGCCGGTTATACCACTTCCGGGTACGGCGCAAACAGCGGTACCACACCAGCGTCCTGTCATATCGTGCCGCGAGGCAATACAGGAGCTCAGTAGCGGCAATCTACCTACTATTTGACCCTCAAACGGGCACCCCCTTTTTTGCTGTGACCCCACACTGTTTTTCCTTGCGAGTTTGCACAAGTGTTTATACTGTTTTTGGAGGTTTTACCACAGTGTTTTTATGGACTTTTTACCGGATGTTTTTAATATGAAGAGTGTGTTTTACAATGTGTTCGAGTGAAAATAAAGGTCGTTACCTTTTTACACTATGAGGAGCTTTTTCTTTTCTTGTTTATCCCTAATGTATATGGGCTCAACACGGAACCGGGTCATCTGAAACCAGGAGATACACACAAGCGCATATAGATTCTTTTTGGCGTATGCCATAAGAATCCACTACATCTGGTAAGTGGGCTACCTTACCTTTGAGCACTGAAGGGTGAAACAGAGGGTCACAGGAGTCACCACCGACCGCAAATTGCACGAAAAAGACTTTTTATACAGCACCTTGCACTTTAGTCACGTTTCTATGGACTGTCACTAATATATTTATTTATATTTATCTCAGCAATATTTTTGCACGTATTCTTGTCACATATTAATATTTTTGCACGTATTCTTGCCATTTGTATATATTGTTTTTGTATTATATTGTATGGGCAATTGTTGCACTATATATTTGAGTTTATTGGAGTGATCCACACTCATTTATTTTCACTTACAGTATAACAATATTTATAATATTCACACCGTTGATTAACCCATTATTTAAGCTGTTCATTTAGTTTGAAAAGGGTAGCGCAGTATTTCCCTATCTCACTTATAGGAGCAGAGCCATATTAATGTTAATTATTTATTTAGCGCAAGCATATATTTCTGCTACTATCACACCTATATATGTCTAGGTGCATATATACATATAAGTATGTGTGTATATATACACCCGTATACACAAGTTCAGATGTTTTGCCTGCCTCCAAAGAACCCAAAAAAATGCCCAAAAAAACGCTAGCGCCGAAAAAAGAACACCCAGGTGTGTTGTTGCAGGCATTTTTTGGGGGTTTTTGGAGGCAGGCAAAACATCTGAACTTGTGTATAGTGGTATATATACACACATGTATGTATTTTTACACTTACATATATATAGGTGTGAAAATAGCGGAGCCATATCCCTGTTCTATAAGTGACATAGTACAAACAATCTTTTTTTTTTCTGGTTCTGGACATGCTACAGAGCTGAAACTTCACAGGTACACTTTTTAGACCCCTCATCTCATTTTTTTTTTTTTTTTTTTAATTTTTTCAATAATTGGCTCTCTATCAAAAATGACAATTTTTAAGAACTTTTTTTTGTGTGATTAATAGTCCCTGGGGCATGACCCAGAACCCTAGGCACTTTTTAGGGGCATTTATTGGGTTTTAGGGCATCAAAATGGTGTTTTCTGATTACCGAAGTTCGGGTCCCATTGATTTCAATGGGGTTCTGAAATCCGGGCCAAACTTTCGGGAAGTTCGGATGTTCTGGCCGAACCGAACTTTTGAAAAGTTCGATCATCCCTATTGGCCATTCCTGGATAGCTTCTATAGTTCACCTGAATTTTTACAACTCCCCAAACACCAGTGTAGCCCAAATATTTGGCTTCCTCTTCCTCTTGTGATTTGTCATAACACCTGCCTTGAAGAGACCATCCAACACAGCCTGGACATGGGGCAAGTGAGATTCCCAGTCAGTGTCTTCTATCACTATGACGTCCAGATATACAGTATGTCTGCATACTGCTGGGAAGGTCTTAGTGTTTTGTCTAAGGTCCTCTGAAATGTTGCAGGGGCATTTTATAACTCAAAAGGCATCTTTTTTTATATTGACACAATCCCCTTGAGGTTACAAATGCAGTCTCTTTCTTGGGCCTTTCAGTCAGGGGGATTTGCCAATATCCTTTTATCACATCCAAAATTGTCAGATAAAGGGCCTTTTCAAGTTTGTCTTTAAGCTTGTCTTAAGACAAGCTTTGTCTTAAGCTCATCTACAAACATGGGGTAAGAGTCAAATTTTGTCACTAAATTAAGCTTCCTAAAGTCGTTACAAAACCCCCAACCACCGCCTGGCTTTGGGACTAAAAGAAATGACCAGTCACTATTGGGCTCTTAAATTATGTCTAGCTCAAACATTCTCCTAACTTCTTCACTGATGTATTTTCTCCTCACGTCAGGAATCCAGTGGGGTTTGAGTTTGACCTGCACCCCAGGTTCAGTAATAATGTCATGTTGTATCACTGTAGTTTGGCCAGGTAAAGTCTGGTACACACTACTAGTTTATTTTGTTCAACCCAGCGGGCCGAGTGAAAAAAAGAATCGGCAGCTCAGGTCGGAGCTGCTGTACTAACCATGCAATGTTAGTACAATGACATCCCCTGATGTTCCATTGTGTTCTGACAGAGTGCCGACCCCCCGTCAGAACACTCAGCGACCCCCCGGTCAGCACTCTCAGCCATTGGCTTCTGTTGGACCCGCTGAAGTACACACGGCTGAATGTCATGTCAGCCAGTTTCTATTGTCCTGGCTGATGCCGCCCAAAATTTGACCTATACTTGGCTTACCTCTAAAAATTTGTCTCTATGCCTTATCAAGAACTCTCTGCTTTCCTTTTTTTGTGAATAGGATAACATACCTGCGACTTACACTTCAGGGACCTGAGGGGATTCTGTACTCACAAGAAAAGAAGGGGGAAAAATCTGTGCATACCCCCCACTCACAAGAAAAGGCCACAGGTGTGCGCTCTGCAGCTAGTGCCATCCTATCCTTCAAGGGCTTTAACAAGTTTACATGGTATATGTGTTCAAGTTTTCTCTTCATCTCTTCATCGGTTGATGAACTTTGTATTTTAGTTCCCCTACTCTCTCAATCACTTTCAAGGAGGGCCTTGCCACTTAGCAAGGAACTTGCTTTCAGCGGGAACCAACATCAGCACCCCTTTGCCAGGTGACAAAATGCGGACTTTGGCCCGCTGCTTTTTATTCTTTGTTGAGCTGCCTGGATCCCAGCTAAATGTTATTTTACCACTGTCATCTCATCAGCACTGCAATTCTATCCTGCATTTGAGTATTATGCTAAGTTTCCCTTTTGTAGGGCATCTTCTTCCCTTCCCAAGTTTCCTTGACTACATCTTGAAGTCCACTATGGTGTCTTCTGTAGAGAAACTCAAATGGAAAGCACCCCGTGGAGGACTTAGGAACTTTCCTGATGGCAAACATCAATTATGGAAGTAAAAAATCCCAGTTTTTCCATCCTTGTCAACAACCTTTTTTAATATACTCTTCAATGTTTTATTAAATCTTCCACCAAGCCATCAATTTGAGGGTAGTACACGGAGGTTTGCAAATGTGTCACCTTAACCACTTACCGCATACTAACGTACCCGTACGTCGGGTAACTTTTCGCGGTTATACCGGGATGATGCCTCTAGCTAGAGGCATCATCCCGGTACCGTGGTTTGAAGCCGACGGTCGGCTTTCTGTCGGTAACAACCGATGCGGCTCATGAGCCGCTTGATCGTTACCCGGGTGAGTGGGAGGGGACATCCCCCCCCCTCCCGCCGCCTTCCGTGGCTTTGCTCGGGGCTGCCGTCCCACCGGGAGCCCCGAGCACCCAGCCGGCATGTCCGCCGGCTGGATGGAGTCCCGATGAATGCCGGAAATGTCATTGATCGGGTCTCCGATGACGTAACCCGGAGGCGGCGTCCATGACGTCACTTCCGGGTTACTGTGCTGCAAAAGGCGGCAGATTTGAAAAACGGCTGTATGCAAAAATGCAGTTTTCGGCGTTTTGCATACAGGGAAGTGTAGTGGAGGGGTCTAGGGTCTTTTAGACCCTCGATCCCTCCATAAAGTGTACCTGTCACACATATTGGTGTCACAAGGGATGTTTACATTGCTTGTTACAGCAATAAAAGTGATCAGATTTTTTAAAAAAAAAACCTGTAATATAGTAAAAAAAAAAGAAAAAATAAATAGGAAAAAAAAAAATAAAATTTTAGCCGCCCCGTCACCGTTAGCTCGCGCACAAAAAAAAAACGTATACGCAAGTCGAGCCGCGAATTAAATCGCTGTTCAAACCATACATGTGAGGTATCGCCGCGATCGCCAGAGCGTGGGCAATAATTAAAAAAAAAAGAGCTACACTCTAACTCTAAACTGGTAACCGTTAAATAAATTTAAAGCGTCGCAGATTGAGATCTCTATTGACCGTAGTTTGTCGCCATCCCACGGGGGGGGGGGGGGGGCGCAATTTTAAACCGTAACATGTTGGGTATATATTTACTCGGCGTGACATCATCTTTCACAATATACAAAAACAATGGGCTAACTTTACTGTTTAGTATTTTTTAAATGCAGTGAAATGTGATTTTTCAAATTTTTTCCAAAAAAAATGCTCCCTGAGGTGAGCAACCTTTTCAGGCACAGTTACCAGTCCAGTGATATAGTGAGAACCAGTTGTGTGTTTATTGGTGCTATTTAAAAGACTATACAGGTGCTGTACAGTGCTCCAAAAACAAACTTAACTCAAAAAATGAAATCCTAGTTGCGTCCTAAAACTAACTAGGCAAAAAGAAATCCTTACTATTTGTCTGCCCAAGCCTACTATTTGTCAATCTCCACAAACAGTTTCCTAACCTCCATACATTAGACTTGTTTTTCCAGCACGTCCTACGGATGCTTGATTGGATTGAAATCTGGAGAATTTGGAGGCCAGGTCAAGACCTCAAATTCATTGATGTGTTCCTTAAACCACTCTTAAATTAATCAGATCAGGCCACCTTCTTCCATTGCTCCCTGGTCTATTTCTGATGCTCACATCTCCATTTTAGGCGCTTTTGGATGTAGACACGAGTCAGCATGGGCGCCCTGACTAGTCTGTGGCTACATAGCCCCATACGCAACAAGCTGTGATGCACTGTGTTTGGACACCTTTCTATCAGAACCTGCATTAACTTTTTCACCAATTTGAGCTACAGTAGCTCCTCTATTGGATCGGGCTACACTGGCCAGCCTTTGCTCCTGTCCTTCTCCTCTCGTGCATCAGTGGGCCTTGACCATCCATGACCTTGTCGCCAGTTCACCAGTTTTCCTTCCTTGGACCACTCTTGGTACTGGTCACTGCAGACTGGGAACATCCCACCAGAGCTTTGGAGTTACTCGTCATAGTTGCTAAAATCCTTACGCTTGTCCATTTTTTCTACTTTCAACACATCAACTTCAGGAACAGCATGTTCACTTGTTGCCTAATACATCCCACCCGTGTTCAGATGCCACGGTAACAATAGTATCAATGTTATTCACTTTACTTGTCAGTGGACATAATGACACGACTGATCGATGTATATATAAGATGTATGTAGGTGGGTGCAACCGGGACCACTCATGATACCAGCATGTAGTGAAGCAGGTATCAGATGAACTGATCTGTCTGGAGAGGCAGAATGTAGTCTGGCCATCTTTTATCCAAACAGGAAGATTTCTAAGAGATTGTGAGTCCTAAGCTTTACCTCCTTGTCTGGAACCTTTCCGTGCTGCTAATAATGTCCCTGACAGACGGGTAACCTGTCCCTACACTCCCTACACGCGAATGGGCACCATAACTTGGGGGCAGGGACTTAAAAATACTCCTGTTGTACTGCATCCAGGTGACCCAAGATGGCCACCAATGGTCACCTGGATGTAGTACAGCCAACAAGAATGCTGCCTCCAGGAGCCAGGAAACCACAGAGAAACCAAGTTTCCCCTGACTCTCTATGACCCCTCCAAGCTGTGATGCTGCTTTGGTCTGGTACCACCTACAGTGGAGGACTGCACCTGCCTACCTGTAGCATATATGTGTGCATTCACGTGCACATAGTAGAGTCCATAAGGATATGATTTGTTTGTCTGAATTCAATTGATGTGCCAGTGTTTGGGCATGTAGAAAAAAGCTTAAAGCCACACATCACCAAGCCAGTGGAGCTTGGCCAACTTTATTGATCTAGCAGTGGTCAAAACTTAGTTGCTGCCATAGGTGTGCGCAGCCTATTGCATAAGGGGGTGCACCCCAAAGTTTAAATACACATGCATGTGTTTGCCTACATGTACATGGCCCCGATACATTACTCTCCCTGCTGGCAAAGTGAAATAGAAGTGTGTGGCACTTCTCTTATGGCAGAGCAGGTCCGAGGGAGATCTTTCCCATCTCACTGGCAAACAGAGCGATAATGCTAATGTGCCCTAGGTGATTATGGTGTGCCCAGGCACACCCGGCACACCCTGTGCGCACGCCTATGGTTGCTGCCAGACCAAAAAAGTTGTTTAAGCTCCATGTGCAAAGTAATATGAAGCCAAACATTGTTCCAATGTGGAATTAGGAGGGAAAGTGATTAGCCCCGGGGTGAGAGTTGTTAGGAACCATAACCCAGGCAGAGACAGAAAATGCAATTAGAATCACACATTTAATGTAACAGCAAAAAAAACACATATCGGGAACATAATAAAAAAACAGATCTATGTGCTCTCCTATACGTACGCCCCCGGCCTTTCGGACCTGTGACCCGTTTGTTTCAGCATGAATACTGTAATACTGTATTCCCCCTACACCCTGCATCCCCCCCCTTTTTTTTTTCCTTTTCTTCTTCCCTCTTGCTTTGTTATATTCTGCCCCGCTATTACTACTCTCTTGCTCTCTGCTATCCCCCCCCCATCTCTTTCTCTCCCTTCCCCTGGCCTGCTCAGGTGCTATTTGGTGGTTTGGCCGGTCCAAATGGCTCGCACCTCTCCTGTCCTTCCCCCCGAGGCCCACCATTGGGTCTCCCCCCCTACACCGACAACTATCTCTCCCCGTTCCTGGGCTTCCTTTGCCCGGTGGACGGGCGTACCCATCACCACCACTTTGCTCCCTTTGGGCCCGTGTTCCCACCTTAGGGATCCCCGTAATTTTGCAAGCCTTCACATTCCCCCTACCGCTGGAATTCCACCTCATCTCAACTCCTCAGACCAAGGGTTTTTACCTTCCCAAAGGTTCCTTTTTGTATCCATTATACCCACTCGAACACTGGCCTTTCTGAATAGTTGCTTGCTATGTTTTCCCACTACCCGGAGACTGGTTGCTTTTGATCCGGTGTAGGCTGGGATAGTTGTCAAATGTTATGTTGATGTAACTGCATTGTTTATCCATTTATGCCTGTATTTCCATCTGCATTTCATGTTTTCTGTTACTGCTTCTTTTATTAACAAAAAAATGTTTAAAAAAAAAAAAACAGAATCCAGGGTTTGGAAGCCAGTATGGGTAATCAGACAAACTGGAATCAGGAAGCCAGAAGTCTGCATGGTCAGAAGCCAAAAATCAGGAGCAGGAATCAGAAGAGACGTCAGCCAGGCCAAGTCATACACAGGAATAAAGCAGAGACACACTGGAGATGTTGACCATGCGAGGACACAGAGGGAATGAGCAAGGCAGTTTAAATAGCAAAAAGGGGCTGGCTGTAGGCTGGACTAATGAGACAGGTAATGATAACCAGGCGAGCCACTGTGGAAACAATGAGTGGCTGGTAATTAAGCGGCAGCTGAGGGCCTAGCCACTTGCCAGCAAATCACGTACCTATATGTCATTTGACTTCAAGTGGTTGTACTGGAGTGATGCCGATGGTCGGCTCACTTGTAATAGCAACCGATGCAGCTAAGCAACCTCCCGATTGTTATTACAAGCAGTGGGAGGGGATGTCCCCCCCCCCCCCCCGCCGCCTTCTGAGTGTCTTGTAAATACATTCTGCAGGAGACATTTTTTTAGAAAAGTATCCACAGAGATGCATAGAGCTCTTAGAGGTAGGACGTTGAGACAGAAGAGCGCATACCCCAGTTTTAGATGCTACTATTCTACTCAACTTCAAGAATGAAGGGTAGCATAGGATCAGGATGAGCCAGCACAGGAGCTGTAGCAAAAGCAACCTTGAGAGATTCTGCATTAAGCATTAAGCTGGATTGCCCCCATAATGCTTGGGAAGCAGAGCAGAACCAGTTATACTTCTTTTGGAGGTAATATTGGAGGTGGGTGCCTGCACAGTGACCAGAGCAGCAGCAGAGATGGCTTGCAACACTGGTTGTACCAGAGAAGCTAGAATGGGAGGATCCAGATGAGCAGTTTGAATCAGGAGCATCTGTAACGCTATGGCAAACTGATCTGTGTGGTTGTCCTGCTCATCCAATCTGGAAAAAATATTACAACTAGGTGGATTGCCTGCATCTTTTGAATTCCTGTTCCTCGCATAGTGTTAGTAACCATAACCCAGGCAGAGACAGAAAAGGCAGTTAAAATCACATCTTTAATGTAATAGCAAAAATAACTCATACAATATCAGGAACGTAGTCAGGGTTTGGAAGCCAGGGTTTGGAAGCCAGAGCAGGTAATCAGACAAGCCGGAATCAGGAAGCCAGAAGTCAGCATTGTCAGAAGCAAAAAATCAGGAGCAGGAATCAGAAGAGATGTAAGCCAGGCCAAGTCATACACAGGAGCACAGCAGAGACTTACTGGAGATGTTGACCATGCAAGGGCACTGAGGGAATGGGCAAGGCAGTTTAAAAAGTAAAAAGGGGCTGGCTGTAGGCTGGACTAATGAGGCCGGTAATGGTATTCAGGTGAGTAACTGTGGAAACAATGAGTGGCTGGTAATTCACCGACAGCTGAGCAGCCTTAAACACTGAGAAGAGAGCTGCTAGTAATAGCAGAAGCCCGGCCCTGACCAGAGTGAGAGAAGTACAGGATTCATGAGCGGTATGGAGGATCAACCTAGGAGCATGTTCTTTACCAAATCAAGTCCAATATTTGTCTACATAAAGAGCTTTATTTTCTCAACCTGTATCCTGTTTCCATCCTTCTTGCAGTTTCCTGTAGATCTGGAATTCTTGGGTAAGGTATTATTTGAGCTGACTGTGTTTTGTATTGCAGTAAAACCTGGAATGTGCCCATATCCTAGTACAAAATGTGCTTATCCCCCACCGCCTCCGAAGTGTAAGAGTGATAGTGAATGTACTAAAAACAAGAAGTGCTGCATCCCACAGTGCGGTCTGGAGTGTACTTATCCCCTGCCATGTAAGTTACAGCTTTCTCACAAAGAAAGGGGCCAAAACAATGGTGCCCAGGGTCAGACCCAACATGGGTAGGGCAGAGTTCCAGATAACAAGGGTAGTCAATAACAGGGGGCTCCCGATAGAACGGGCAAAGTCCTGGCCACTGAGGGATTGGGCCACACACGGGTCGGGGCAAACAATGAGGTGACAAAGTCCAGGCAGAGTTTGGGTAGGACCAGGGTTAATCCACTCACCAGCAGGCAGGTACAGGGTTACTCCACACTCAGGGTTGTAGGCAGGGACAGGGTAAATCCACACTCAGGGTGACAGGCAGGTACAGAGTAAATCCACTCCAGAGGATTGGCAGGTAGGAATGAAGAGAACCCCGTGGGAACCAGTAGGAGATTCATTGTTCTCTGGCTGCAGCCTAGAGACACACAGTCTGACAAACGGCAGAGCAGACACAGGTGGAAATCTCCTTCCAGGACCCTGCTCCACTATCTAAGAATGGAGCTGCACTCATGCTGGTGGCCACCAGCCCCCCCCCCCCCCCCCCTGCTCCTGCCCACACAAGGAGTGTGTCCTTTGTTCCCAGCGGGGAATCAGACTTTTTGGTGCCTGGCTGGGGTGGGGAGAAGGACAGCACAGTGGGGGGGGGGGGGGGGGGGATCCCTTGCTGGGAAAAAGGGCAAATTCCTGGCAGTGCAGGGAAGAGATAAATTAGGGGGAGGAAAAAAGTAGGGGCCGTGACAATGTGTATATATATATATATATATATATTTACTTTTTATTTTTTAGCAGAGACCCTAGAGAATAAAATGGTGATTGTTGCATTATTTTTTATCAGATGCTATTTACGCAGCAGTATTTTAAAAGCTATTTTTGTGGAAAAAGTGCGCTTTAATAAAAAAACACAATATATAACCCAGTTTTGTGGTAACATAGAAAATAGGATGTTGCGACAAATAAATAGATACTCAACATGTCACGCTTTAAAATTGCGCACGCTCGTGACAAACTACGATAATTAAAAATCTCCATAAGCGACACTTTAAAAATATTTACAAGCTACCAGTTTAGAGCTATAGAGAAGGTCTAGCACAAGAATTATTGCTCTCACTCTAATGTTTACAGTGATACCTCACATGTGTGGTGTGAATACTGTTTACATATGTGTGCCTGACTTACCTATGCATTCACTTCTGTATGTGAGCATGGACAGATGGGGGCACTTTAAATTTTTATTTTATTACTTATTTTATTTTTTATTTTTACACTGTCCTTATATATATAGATACAACATATATATTTTTTATCACTTTTATTCCTATTACAAGGAATGTACACATTGTAAACAAAATAAGGGATGACAGGTCCTCAGTAAGACCCCAAATCTCTCCTCTACCTTTAAAAGCAAAGGATCAAAAAAAAAAAAAAAATTATCTTTTTCTTTAAAAAAAAAAATTGTTTACTTCCACCCTAGACCGGAAGTTATGTCCTCCAAGACCATAGAGGTGATCAGAGACGATTTAGTCTTTAGTAACCTCTAACCTCTAACCTCTATGGCCAGCCACAGGACCCATCAGATTGTTTCTCAGGCAACAGTAAGCTCAAGACACATCGGCGGGAGGGGGGACGTCCCTTACACATGTAAAACAGAATTAGAATACAGGGATCTACAGGAAACCTCTATTACACTATATAAATGGAGTATCTCAGAAGAAGGGCAGCTTAAAGCGGTAGTATACCGCTTTTTTTCACTTTTAACTACAGGTAAGCCTATAATAAAGCTTACCTGTAGGTACAATTAATATCTCCTAAACCAGCACGGTTTAGGAGATATTTGCAGTGCATGCAGCCGCTCACGCGAGCGGCGCATGCGCTCTGAAGGTCCAGCGGACCTTCAGCTTCCCTTGCCGGGAGCTTGCCGGAAAATCTTGCAGGTTTTTTTTTTTTTAGGTTTACAACCGCTTTAAGCTACAATTAAATGTGCAAGCCCCCCCACACCAAGCTCCGTTGTCAACTTAAAATCAATATCTATCTATATGATAAATACCAAACCAGCTGCCACCCAACAGTCAATAACTACACTTAAAAGGTGAATAATGAAAATATAAGGAGCGCTAGTGTGAGATGGGGATTTTCCACCCTATCCTACACCCTATCACTGTTGCAGTAATAGGCCAAAATTCATAAGCAAATAACCAAAAATAATATGAATAAACCATAAATACCTAATAATATGACTAATAAATACAGTGTCCATATTATAAAGTGTCCATAAAAATAAAACTCTTCAATGTGTTTCAATGAATATATGTGTCTCATTTTACTTGCTGATTACTTCACACCCAATGTATGAATCACTCATCAAATGATGGTGACCTCTTTAAAAAAAAGAAGGGCAATTAGTGCTTTAATCTTTTATTATTATTACTAATATACAGGATTTATATAGTGCCAACAGTTTGCGCAGCGCTTTACAATGCTAAGGCAGACAGTACAGTTACAATGCAATTCAATACAGAAGGAATCAGAGGGCCCTGCTCATTAGAGCTTACAATCCAGAAGGGAGGGTCAAGTCATACAAAGGTTAATAGCTGTGGAGGATGAACTGAAGAAGAAAATGAAAGTACAGTTGTTAAGTGAAGGCAGGATAGGCTTCTCTGAAGAGAAAAGTTTTCAGGGAGCGCCTAAATCTGGATAGAGTTGGACAGATTTGGGTAGGGTTTTCCAAAGGATGGGAGAGGCTCAGGAGAAGTCCTGGAGGCGAGTATGGAAGGAGGTGACAAGGGAGCTAGAGAGCAGGCGGTCTTGGGAGGAACGAAGAGGACAATTTGGTTGATAATTTCAGACTAGGTTAGTAATGTAGCTGGGGGCAGAGTTGTGGATGGCTTTATAAGTCATTTTTAGTATTTTGAATGTAATTCATTGGCAGCCAATAAAAGGATTGGCAGAGAGGGGTAGCAGACGCTGAGCGGTTTGCAAGGTGGATGAGTCTGGCAGCAGCATTCATGATGGACTGAAGAGGCCTATTTAAATGTAAGCCAATGAGGAGGGAGTTGCAATTGTCAAGGCAGGAGATAAGCAGGGAGTGAACTAGGAGCTTTGTGGTTTCATTGGTCAGGAAGGGACGTATTTTGGAGATGCTGTGGAGGTTGAGGCGGAAAACTTTGGAAAGTGATTGGATGTGGGGCTGAAAGGAGCTAAGAGTCGAGGATGACACCTAGCACCCTGGCATGTAGGGAAGGATTGATGGTTGTGCCATTGCTCTGGACAGAGAAGTCAGGGGAAGAGGTACGTGGGGGAGGAAATATTATGAGCTCGGTTTTGGATAAGTTGAGTTTGAGGAAGTAGCGTGACATCCAAATAGATATGCCTGTTGGTAAATTAGTGATGCGTAAGCAGACTGATGGAGTGAGTAGAGGCGTGCAAACATAAATTTGGGTGTCGTCAGCATAGAAATGATATCGAAAGCAATGTGAGGCTGACCCAGGAAGGAGGTGTAGATCGAAAACGAGAGAGGTACAAGAACAGAACCTTGGAGAACCCCAACAGAGAAAGGAAGGGATGAGGAGGAGGTAGAATTGTAAGTGACGCTGAAGGTGCAGTGGGATAGGTAGAGTAGGAGCCAGCAAAGAGGACAGTCACAAAGACAAAAGGAGTAAAGTTTTTTAAGGAGAAGGGAGTGGTCAACCATATCAAAGGCAGCCGAAAGGTCCAGAAGTAGGAGTACAGAATCGTGTCCATTGGTTCTTGCTGTTAGTAAGTCATTTGTCAATTTTATATGTGCAGTTTCAGTGGAGTGTTGAGGGTGAAATGCAGACTGAAGGGGAACAAGAAGGTTATTCTTAATAAGGTGGTCACTCAGTTGGTTGTAGACCAGGCGTTTAAAGCGGAGTTCCGGGCACAAAATCAATATTTTTTTTTGTACCCCTCCGCTAGTTAGACATCACCTGAAAAGGAATTGCATAGTTAGGTTTTTTTTTTTGTTTACTCACCTTGTAATTGAAGATCGTAAATACTCACCTCAGAGTACTTCCTCCCTCAGCGCCGCGGCTCACCCGTCACTTCCTGTCTCGCGATGATTCCTGGGAGCTGAACGTCATCGCTCCCAGGAATCAATGCGATGGCACCGGCCCCGCTCGTCACTTCCGAGCGACGCCGCATTCCCCTGCTAAACAGCTTCTGGGCATGCCCAGAAGCTGTGGAGGAATGCGGCGCCGCACCGGAAGTGACGAGAGGGGCCGGTGCAGGCGCATTCTGGGACAAGAAGACGCGGAAGAAGACACAGAAGAGGACCGCGCTGGCTTCAGCTGCCCACAAGAGAGATGGAAGAAATTTTCTAAGTAAGTATTTCTTCTAAAAGGTAAGTGCGAACCGGGACAGATCAGAGGCTAGCCATTGTGGAATGTGCTAGCCCTGACTGTCCCGGGGGTATGTTTATTGAAAAATGACTTCTGTGCCCGGAACTCCGCTTTAAGGAGTTTAGAGGAAAAGGGAAGCAAGGAGATGGGGCGTAGATTGTTAAGATTGGTAGGGTCCAAGGAAGGCTTTTTAAGTATGGGGGTGACTAGAGCATGTTTTAAAGTGTTGGGGAAGATGCCAGAAAAAAAGGAAAAATTAAAGATGTGGGATAGAGAGTGTTGGATAGAGTCAGAGGGTGACTGTAGTGATTTGTAAGGAGACAGGTGGTTAGGGGGTTTTAGAAATACATTTAGCAACCTTGTCTATAGTAATAGGATTCAATAAGGGGAGTATTAATTGTACCTGTTTTATATCTTCCTTCTCTCCTTTCTCCATTCTGGCTCCTTAGGTGTAGGTAAACAATTCTTCCTCAAAGAAATTCTCCCATTTGGGCACAGATACCAGATCTGTCCTCTGATGTCTCATCCACTCCACTATGCAAACCAAAAATGGTGATCTTATATAGTGTACTGATTTATTAAAAAAATAAAAATAAATAATAACAACAATTATAAATAAAATGCTCACATTAAAAAGTGCCCATATATCGACCCCTAACTTCCAGTCAATGGAACGCACACTGGCTCCAGGACATGAGCAGAGCTGCGGCGTTCTTGTAACTCTACACAGGTGGGTGATATCAGTGTCAATACTGTATATGGACCCTTTATAACATGATCATTTTATTTATATTTGATGTTATTATTTTTTTATGCAAAATTACTACAATATATACTACTGTACGATCACCATTTTTTGGTTTGCATGGTGGAGTGGAGGAGACATCAGAGGATAGATCTGGTATCCTGTCTCAAATAGGACCATTTCTTTGAGGCAGGATCATTTACCTACACCTAAGGAGCCAGCATGGAGGTATAAAATATTAAAGCGCTAATTGACCTTCTTTTTGCTAAAGAGGTCATCACCATTTGATAAATGATCCATACATGGGGTGTGAAGTAATCATCACGTTGGAAGAGACACACATTTGTTCATTGGAACACATTGAAGAGTTTGATTCTTTTGAACACTTTATAATATGGACACTGTATTTATTAGTCACATCTATTAAATATTAATGGTTTATTCACATTCTTTTTGGTTATTATTATGAATTTTAGCCTATTACTGCTACAGAGAAAGGGTGTAGGAGAGGGTGGGATATCCACATCTCATGCTAACGCCGCTTATTGCTTCAGCTACAAGAAATTCCTGGCTGGAAAATTCAGCCCAGCCAATTGAAGGTTCTTTCTTTTTACTTTTTTACTTCTTCTCAGGCAATGACTAACCACACTGCAATAACTTTTATATGTTTTTAAGGATGATGGATCGGTAGAAGAAGTATGAAAATTGGAGAGATCCCGGCAGTGTATATAATGCTGCACACCACTACACCCATAATGGATTCCCTGCAAATGTCTGAAATTTCCTTCATGTCATTAATACACCTGCTGTTACTTAATAAAGATAATTAGAATGGTCACATTGTTACGTAGTGTCATTATTTGTTCTAGGTGCCGAAAACAACCTCCAAAAATGTTATATGTTCATGGAGGTTGTTTTTTTTTTTTTTTTTTTTTTCTTGAAGCAGTTAATATGAAAATGAAGTCTTTAGAATGGTCCCTGGCATCTTCAGTTCTTCTCTGCTGTGGTACTTCTGCCTGGCTATGAGATAGAGGTTCTCCAGAAAACAGACACCTTTGGGGGATCATGTAGATGGGCCTGGTGTTCCCACTGCACATCAAATCAAAATCAACAGAACCCCTGTTTATTTCAATGGTGCAATGTGTTGGGAATTCTTGGGCAGTTTTTGACCTGCTTTGTGTTTCCCTGGATGCAGTACATCCTTTTAAGATTCCTTTGCGTTGCAGACAAAGCAGTTCAAACACAGCCCCATGTCATAACTTCCATGTTCTCTGACACTGTTTTTTTTTTTTTAATTCTTTATATTTTTATTATTTTCCATCAATAGACAAAAATATAACATACAAAAATATTAATAAACAATGAGTCATCCCTTTTAGCCCCCTCCCAGCAAACCTACCACTCCCCCCCCCCCCCTCCCCACCTCCCTTCCAAAATCCATCTCCAAGTTACATTAGTTTAACTAAGCATTTTAAATATCAGCATAATCAGGAGTTTTTATCCATACTTTCCATGTTCTCTAAAACTTTTTAAGATTTCCTCTTCTTTTGTAAGCCAATTTTTTCTCTAATTATGGTATTTTTTACTTCAACCAATTTTTTTACTTCAACCAATCTACTATACATGGTGGTTTTGATTTTATCAATTTCTCTGTTATAGCTTTCCTAGCCTGATATAAACATCTTAAAACTGCTATTCGCTTTGCAATACCCTCTCTCTGTTCCATATAACCCAATATGCATAGTAAGGGATATAGTTGAAGATTTATTTCAAATACTGAATTTATTTTATCCACCACCTCCCTGCAGTATCTGTGCAACTTGGGGCTTCTCCACAACATGTGGATCAAATCTCCAACTGCCGTTTTACATCTAGGGCAAAAAGCAGCATCTGATCCTCCTCCAAACAAGAATATTATTTTAGGCGTATAAAATGCTCTATGGAGTATAAATAAATTTGTGGGTTTCTGGGTTGCTGAAAGAGATATTCAGGACTATTGACAATACAATGCATGGGAATATCCCAGGTAGTGCAATAGAATGCCCGTAGGGGCTCAGGTAAAATTATAAAAGGTATTAATTGCAAGTGTCAGATCTCTGTAGCCAGCGATCCCAGATTTTATTAAATTTTGTTGGATTGCCTCTGCGCTTATACATGAGCCTGTGATATGGCAGGACACTGTTGACCTCTGCTATCCACCCACTAAGCTCGGGAGGACGCTCCCGCATCCATCTTCTGGCAATCATTTTCCTAGCAAGAAACAGTGTGGTTTGCAAAAAGGCAATGTGGGCTTTGTCAATGTCCATGTCCTCATCCGGGTATACACCCAGGAGGCACTGTTTAGGGTCTAGTTGCACAGGGGATCCCATCTTGTCATGCAGAAAGGCGACCACTTGTTTCCAGTAACCCTGGATCAAGGGGCAGCTCCAGAGCAGATGGAAAAAAGGTGCCCACGTTCACGTGGCACATTGGGCAGTCCGGAGAGACCTCGGGTCTGTATCTCGACAAGCCAAGAGGAGTGAGGTACGTTCCGTGCAAAATGAATAACAGTGTAAGACGGTTGGAGAACCTTGGGGGATACTTTCCTACATGTCTCAAGGGCATCATCCCAGTCCTCGCCGTCCATGTCACACACGTCGGTCACCCAGTTAGTTTTAACGGCGTATGCAAGAATAGCACTGTACATGTGTTTTTTTTTTTTTTCACAAAAAGATGCTTTATTGATAATTTAACACAAGTTACAATTAGCTGTACAATTGTACAAACGTGGAAATGGCATATGTATCAGAAATATACAGACCAAGTTAAATTGAAATTAACAGATACAATGTTTACAGGATCAGCATATAATCAAGTCAAGCAAAGTATGTATCACAGTTAAAGACATCAAACAAATGGATATCAAGCAACAGAAAAAGAAACAGAACTTAGGATATCCAAATTTCAACTGTATGGTTTGATTTAGTGTGTAACCATGTAATAGGTAATATGAGAAGGGCAGGTATTAGAGTAGGATGTAATAAGTATACCTCCAGCCCTGGCCGAAAGAAAAAAAAAGGAGAGGATCAGCCAGAGGCACGGAGGAGGATAGATAAGAAGTGAGAGAAAGGGACAAAAGGTAGGCAAAGTGGTGTAAAGGGAGTGACGACAGAGAAAGGGTGTTGTGGTAGGGGAAGTGAAGGGTATCAGGGTGAAACATTCCTGGAAGGGACCGCTCCCGGGAATGCCAGATGAGTACCGTTCAAGATAAGAATCTCAGGGTAAATCGTTCAAGAAACTTGCGCAAGATATTCAGGGGATACTGTAAAAAGTGTCCAAGGTGACCACATTTTACGGAATCTTTCGGTCCTATCAGTTTTCATTACCAGTGTCTTTTCCATTTCGTAAATTTGGCTTATCTTAGATAACCAATCTCGAATTTGTGGGGGATTGATGGAGTTCCAGTTTAGTGGGAAGAAACATGTGTCTGACCAAGGAGAGTTTATATGTACGATATGGCAGAGGATTGATGTGAAGAAGGTAGGTTGGGATGTCGAAATCTAGATCAAGTCCAGAGATGTGCCTCATCCATGAAGCAACTTCCCTCCAGAATCGCTCTATCTTTGGACATGTCCACCAAATGTGAGTAAAATTGCCCTGAGTTGCTCCGCATCTCCAGCATTTATCAGAGACATTCAGGAACCAGTTTTTCAATTTGTCTGGTGTGTTGTACCACTGAGTCCTGATTTTAAAGGCGTTTTCTTGTAATTTAGTACTGAGAGAACATTTATACGCAAACACACATGATTTCCTCCATTGAGCAGCCGAGAATGATATACCCAGACTGTCTTCCCATCTCTTTTTGAATGGGTCTGATGAGTCTATCGGGGTAGAGTTAAGCCATTTGTATGCTATGGAAGTCACCTTCCTCATTGGCGTGCGAAGTGAGCAACAATTCTCAAATTCTGTAGGTGCCCTACAAAATAAATTTTTGTATTTGTTGCTCTGGAGGAAACCGTGTATCTGTACGTAATTCCAGTATGACAGGCGTTGTCTAGGTGAGCAGATTTTCTGTAAATTTTGGAAGCTAAGTATTTTGCCCCCTGAGAAACAATGAGCAGCTGTTAAGGGGATCAACTTGCCGCCAAACATTACTTGTAGAGAATTATTTTGTATACCTGGTGAGAAATCAGGATTGTTGTATAGGGGTACAATTGGGCTCGGGAAGGTAGATAGTCCAAATTTGACCATTGACTTTTGGAAAATTTTAAGGGTGGTGTAAATCAGGGGGTGTTGTTTGATCTCAGGTGATAGTGATCGAGTGTTCGTCCATAGAAGGTGTTGTGTGTCGCAGAGGGACCAGTGTTTCTCAATGTTGACCCAGTCTTTGGTATCCGTGTGACAATACCAGTCTATGATTCTGGTTAGATGTGTCGCCACGTAGTATTTATGAAAATTCGGAATTCCCATGCCACCGCTTTCCCTGTTTCTCTGTAAGTAAGAAAGGCTTATTCTTGGGTGCTTACCAGCCCAGATGAAACTGCGCTGAAGAGAGGAGAGACTACGAAAAAATGAGGAAGGGACATGGATCGGCAGGGTGTGGAACAGGTAGAGTAGTCTGGGCAATACCGTCATTTTTACAATTGCCGCCATACCGAACCATGAAAATCTGCCCTTGTCCCACTTTTTGAGATCACTCGAGATTTTTCGTAACAAAGGAGTAAAATTGGTGTCAAATAGTTCATTGGTGTTTGCTGTCAGACCAATACCCAAGTACTTTAGTGATTTATCT
Organism: Pelophylax lessonae; assembly: GCF_965119305.1. Classification (NCBI taxonomy): domain Eukaryota; kingdom Metazoa; phylum Chordata; class Amphibia; order Anura; family Ranidae; genus Pelophylax; species Pelophylax lessonae. Next base: position 48,738,335 of record NC_138770.1, read on the forward strand.
TCCCAACGGTATGGGCAGTTATCTCTGGTCAGTTTTACCATCTGGGGAGAGAGAGTTAGATTTATTGCCTCAGACTTTGAGTTGTTAATTTTGAAGTTAGACAGTGCTCTATAAACTTTGAAGTGTTGGTTCAGATTGGGTATCGATATATGCGGTTGGGAGACATAAAAGAGCAAATCGTCCGCATAGGTCGATACCTTATATTCCCTTTGTTGCATTTTGATTCCCTGTATGGATGGATCCAGATTAATTGACCTAATCAGTGGTTCTAGAGACAGTATGAACAGTACAGGGGAGAGTGGGCATCCCTGTCTTGTACCGTTGCGCAAATCTAGGGGGTCGGAGAAGACTCCGTTTACTCTAACTTTATCTTGTGGCGAAGAGTATAGGGCTCTGATCCAGGACATCATATTTGAGCCCAACCCAATATGGGCACAAGTCTCAAAAAGGTAGTCCCATGACACGCGGTCGAAGGCCTTCTCTGCGTCTGTAGAGAGTAGAAGACCCTCGAACCCCAATGTCTTTGCTCCGTGTATTAGATTTATTGACTTAATAACATTGTCCCTGGCTTCCCTCCCAGGCATAAAACCTACTTGATCCGGTCCAACTATTTTCTCCAGATACGGCCTAATCCTATCGGCCATGATTTTCGCTAGGATCTTTAGATCTACATTAAGCAAGGATATTGGCCTATAGTTGGAGCATAAGGTTGTATCCTTGTCAGGTTTTGGGATCACTGTAATGTGGGCAGTTAGGAAGTCTCTAGAGGGAGTGTGCCCATCTTTAATAGCATTTAAAGCATCTGCAAGAAAGGGTGACAGGGTTTCAGTGAAGATTTTATAATATTGAGCAGTAAAGCCATCAGGGCCTGGGCTTTTCCCTGCCCTCAGAGCTTTAATAGCAAGTTTCACCTCATCAACTGTTATCTCTGAGTCCATACTATTTGTACATTCTCGGTCTAGGGTCGGGAGCCCGCTTTTCATTAGATATTCTTTAATAGCTTGGGGTCTGGTAGTAGTGCAGTTCTCGGGTTTGTTTTGATTGGGTAGGTTGTACAGTTTCGCATAGAAATCCCTAAAATTATTCGCTATATCTCTGGAATCTTGGATTAAATGATTTTGCGTTGACTTAATCCCCGGGATAACATTAGCGGCTTGGGAGTCCTTTAAAGCCCTGGCCAGGATCTTGCCCGATTCGTCCCCGTGTTCGTAATATATGGCTTTTTGTCAAAATAGAATTTGTTTGGTGTCTGCATCCAGGAGAGCTTGGAGCTCCCTCCTGGCTTGCGTTAATTCCTCTTCCACTGATCTGGCCAAAGATCGTTTGTTTGTTTTCTAAGTCTCTAATTTTTGTTAGTAGTTTTTCTTTAATTGCCAAATTCTCTCTTTTTTTTGTGATCCTAAGCGTATCAGCTCTCCTCTGCTAACTGCCTTATGGGCTTCCCAAACAGTAAGTTGGGAAATCTCACCTGAGCTGTTTTCAGAAAAATAGTTGTTCAACACATTCTGAATATGTTGTTGGTTGGATTGGTCAAGAAGCAATGCTGGATTTAGTCTCCAGGCCTTATCAGGTCTTCGCGTTGGTAGGAATCTCATGTGTAGGGAGATCGGGGCATGGTCTGAAATGGTGATGGAACCAATGTCTGCTCCGCTCACCTCGGCTAGGTCCCTCTGCGACACAAACACATGGTCGATTCTAGTGTATCTGTTGTGTGGGGCAGAGAAAAAGGTGAAATCCCTCTCGGAGGGGTGCAATGTCCTCCAAGAGTCGATAAGAGTGAGTGACTGGAGTGACATTTTAATTTTTTTCAAAATTGCATAGGAAAGGCAAGATTGTCCTGTGGAGGTATCGCAGAGAGGGTTTAAAGGAACGTTAAAATCTCCACCTAGCACTATGCAACCCTTCGCGAAGCTCTTTAATTCAGATATCAGTAGCCTACAAAATGTTAAGTGGGCTCGGTTGGGAAAGTACACATTCTCCAGTGTGATCTGTTTACCCCCCAGTGTACCTGCGATAAAGATATATCTCCCTTCCGGATCTGCCATCTGCTTCTCAAGTACAAAGGGTATATCCTTATGAAGCAGAATGGCAACACCTTTGGTTTTTGCGAGATTATTGGACGCATAAAATGCTGTTGGAAAGAATTTGTTTGTCAGTGAGGGGTGGGAGGGACTTTTAAAATGGGTCTCCTGTAAAAATACCACTTGTGGTTTACTTTTCTTGAGTTCATAAAGGACTTTTCTCCTGTTTTCCGGGACATTCAGACCATTAATATTATGTGAGATTAGGAATGGGCACTTATCCAGATGTGCGTACACGCCATCTTGTCCGTAGGAGAGGTCCCTTCAGCCTGTAGTAAAATAAAAAGGTGTGGGGGGTGGGGGGTCTGAAACACTAGGGAGGGGGAAAAGAAGGATCAGTACAAAGAGATGAAACAGAAAGAGAAATAAGAAAAAGAAGACTCACAGTGTAGCGAGGTCAACCAGGCCAAAATCGAGCTGGTTGAGATCGCAAACGATGGATATTGAAATCACGTAATATGTTATTGCAATCAATCAATGGATAAAATTATCACACAAGAACGGCCAGTAAGAAAAATAAAAAATAAAATGTTATCTTAATCTGTGACCGAAAATCTATTCCAGCAACCTCGGGTCTCCACTTGTGGAGAAAAGCTCCTGTGACATGAAGCTACGATAAGACCTAAAGTCTTCAACATTTAACACTATAACTTTAACTTGTAACCAGAAATGCTGGTAAGCCCACAGACCCACAAGCCCAAAGGCCCGTAAGTCCATTGGCCGGCCAACATGCAGGTATGTAAGCGGGCTCCTAGATCAGCAATGGGTGAAACAAGGTTTCCATCCCCTATATTAGGTAAGTATGAAAACTATAGCCTATTCTCTTGAGAAAGACTGAATCTCCGATACTACTTTTACCGACAAGAGGTATGGCGATCGGGCTAACGACCAATAATAAGCAATCAGAATGTCAAGCGAGGTCATAAACTGATGATATGATCAAACATTTGCAACTACAGTTTGAAGGCCTCAACATATGACTACTCTTAACGACAGAACACTTTCACATTTATCATGGGTGTAACCTTACTATCCTATGTCAAATCACAATTAGTCTATAACACATAGAGTTAGCGAGGTTTTGTTCAGGTCCCTGTTTGGAAAAAAGAAAAAAAAAAAGAAAGAGAAAAAAAAAAAAAAGGAAAGAATTGGCTTCAAACTAAAGCTCTATATCATGTCTGTGAGAAGGGACCAAATACAGTCAAGTCCATAAATATTGGGACATCGACACAATTCTAATCTTTTTGGCTCTATACACCACCACAATGGATTTGAAATGAAACGGACAAGATGTGCTTTAACTGCAGACTTTCAGCTTTAATTTGAGGGTATTTACATCCAAAACAGGTTAAAGGTATAGGAATTACAACAGTTTGTATATGTGCCTCCCACTTTTTAAGGGACCAAAAGTAATTGGACAATTGGCTGCTCAGCTGTTCCATTGCCAGGCGTGTGTTATTCCCTCATTATCCCCTTTACAAGGAGCAGATAAAGGTCCAGAGTCCATTTCAAGTGTGCTATTTGCATTTGGAATCTGTTGCTGTCAACTCTCAATATGAGATCCAAAGAGCTGTCACTATCAGTGAAGCAAGCCATCATTAGGCTGAAAAAACAAAACAAACCCATCAGAGAGATAGCAAAAACATTAGGTGTGGCCAAATCAACGGTTTTGAACGTCCTTAAAAAGATAGAACGCACTTGTGAGCTTAGCAACACCAAAAGCCCCGGAAGACCACGGAAAACAACTGTGTTGGATGACCGAAGAATTCTTTCCCTGATAAAGAAAACACCCTTCACAACAGTTGGCCAGATCAAGAACACTCTCCAGGAAAATCTAAAAAAGCCTTCACAGTTCTAGAACAACATCCTATGGACAGATGAGACCAAGATACACTTGTACCAGAGTGATGAGAAGAGAGAGTATGGAGAAGGAAAGGAACTGCTCATGATCCAAAGCATACCACCTCATCAGTGAAGCATGGTGGTGGTAGTGTCATGGTGTGGGCATGTATGGCTGCCAATGGAACTGGTTCTCTTGTATTTATTGATGATGTGACTGCTGACAAAAGCAGCAGGATGAATTCTGAAGTGTTTCGGGCAATATGATTTGCTCATATTCAGCCTGCTTCAGAACTCATTGGATGGCAGTACAGATGGACAATGACCTGAAGCATACTGTGAAAGCAACCAAAGAGTTTTTTAAGGGAAAGAAGTGGAATGTTATGCAATGGCCAAGTCAACCACATGACCTGAATCCGATTGAGCATGCATTTCCCTTGCTGAAGACAAAACTGAAGGGAAAATGCCCCAAGAACAAGCAGGAACTGAAGACAGTTGCAGTAGAGGCCTGGCAGAGCATCACCAGGGATGAAACCCAACGTCTGGTGATGTCTATGCATTCCAGACTTCAGGCTGTAATTGACTGCAAAGGATTTGCAACCAAGTATTAAAAAGTGAAAGTTTGATGTATGATTGTTAATCTGTCCCATTACTTTTGGTCCCTTAAAAAGTGGGAGGCACATATACAAACTGTTGTAATTCCTACACCTTTCACCTGATTTGGATGTAAATACCCTCAAATTAAAGCTGAAAGTCTGCAGTTAAAGCACATCTTGTTTGTTTAATTTCAAATTCATTGTGGTGGTGTATAGAGCCAAAAAGATTGGAATTGTGTCAATGTCCCAATATTTATGGACTTGACTGTAAGTATTGCTTCTGCTACTTTGCAGTCTTTGTCGCCGCCAAGTGGTCAAAAAAAGGAAGAAAAAATAAATGTGAGAGACTTAGTCACTGTGCTGATTAAATTTTACATGCATACCATTAAACCCAGATCCGCAGTTGTCGGGCAGCATGAATAAAGTAGTGTACAGACAGAGGATTCAAAGTTCCGGGTTAATAAATGCAACGATCAATGGGAATAGGGGAAAATGTGGACATGGTATTTAAATTCCAGATACTATAGGTAGCAAGCAGTTAAGGTCGGTCTCTGTTTCTTGGAGTCTTAGGCGTTTTGGGAGAGGAGCCAAACAGGGAATTAAGCTCTCTTTTCCTTTGCTGCTTCCCTTTCTTGTGGTATGGTGAGCGTGCATTGGAGGCCTCCGGACCTTCTTGATTGGCATCATGGGGCAGGGGAACGAGGAACTCTGCATACCAATCCGGGAGTTCCACTTCTTCAATGTGCAAATTGGCGCAGAAGTCGTGCAGATCTGCCGGTGTGCGCAGAAAATATTGTTTGCCCCCGATCCCCGCCTGTAAAGCAAAGGGGAATTTCCATCTGTATGTAATGTTTTTTGCCTTAAGAATTTCCAAGAGGGGCTTAAGGGCTCTCCTGTTGTTCAGAGTGATGGGAGACAGGTCCTGGAAGAGTTGAATAGGGCTGTCATTAAAGATAATCGGTTCATTCTGTCTGGCTTTTGAGAGGATATCCTCCATAAGAGGATGGCTGGAGAGGCAGCATATGATGTCTCTAGGTGGGGCATCATCCGGGGGCTTCGGTCTTAAAGCCCTGTGCGCTCTTTCAAAGTCTATGGGCGATTCCTCCGGGCGTTCTAACAGGCTATTGAACACAGACTGGAGAGTGCGCTTGACCCCTTCTCTCTCTACTGATTCCGGGACCCCCCCTCACCCTTATATTATTCCGACGACCCCTGTTGTCCAGGTCCTCGATTTGCCTATTCATGGCTATCAGGTGTGAGGAGTGAGACATGGCGGGTCTTAGTAAACTCCTATAGGCCGGGAATGGTCCGGTTCCTGCACGATCGAGAACGAGGCTTGGACCGCATCGCGCTCAAGACTCACGAATTTGTGCCTGTATACTTACTTGTTATGTGAGTACCTCTCTATTTTTTGCACTAATAAACTATCTAGACGTTATTACGCTATGTGCCTTGTTTATCTATCATCCCTTGGTATACGGTTATGAGCTATGCCCCGCGGACACCTCGGACCATTCCCGGCCTATAGGAGTTTACTAAGACCCGCCATTACCCCAGGGATACCTCCACATAGGAACTCCAAGACCACTTCCAGGACATACCGATCCAGGAGGAGGGGAGACACTGAGATCTCTGGTCGCTGGATATCTTTATACACCCGCCTTATACCCCTGTGTGGGGTGGGTGCTTCTGGTGAGTGAGTTTTTTTACCAGAAAGGATCAACCAGCACCTCACCGCTCCAACGAAATTTAAGCATGCACTATTTGTTTTTTGACATTTAATACATGCACCAGTCACTTTATTAAGCTCATTACCGATATATATTGTATTTTATACTATATTTTATTCATATTTTCCAAATATTTCTACTGTAGGCAGCGCCATCACCCTACTTTTCTATCTATTCCATATTTAGTCTTCGGACTAATATCCAGGGAGGCTGCAGCCTATATTTACACTTTTTATTTATAATATATCACTGTGATGAGACCAATCTCGCCACTGGGCATTGGAGAAGCCTGGTTGCTCGCGTCCTGCAAGGTGACTATGGACCCTCTCTCATCAGCCCATGCTAAACGTAAACCCCATGGCAATTTGACTGTGTTTGTGGCATCTGAGCGCTGTTTGAATATGTTGAGCGCTCCGATCCAGGCTATCTGGGGATGGGTTGAATGTGGGGGTTCTGTTCAGTAGACTGGGAGTTATGCATTTTTGTGTCTTTTTGTGTCTCTTTAACCAATGTGGCTAATGAAGTCTTGCCTCTATCCTGGAAGCTAAAACTTATTCCTGTAAACTGTAAGGAACAGGAAGTCAACTCCTAATATGGTCATTACAGGAAGTTCTGAGGAGACGGACTGTCTAAGGTGGCTCCCCATTCACCTTTTGTCAGGTGTGCTAATGACCTCACCTGTTGTCTGCTAAGGGAGGTATTGACACTCAGAGTAATGTGTATTGAGGGCTCGTTAGGGAACCATTGTTCTGTGTCTGACTATAGTTTACATTGATTGCCCCCTGGGGCTTCTGTCTCCTTGCATTGGTCAAAGCTATCTGACAATCCCTGTTGACTCATTTTCAAGTCCTCATTTGCATAGCAGCCCTCCTGGTCAAGCTATCTGACCAATCACTACTGACTCATTTTCAAGCCCTCATTTGCATGTCTGGAGAGGACCTTATGGGGGACTGCAGGTACTGTGAAATTGACCAATGGGAAAGCGGTTGTTGGGGGAAGGATGTTCCAATTTCTGTATAAAAGTGTGCTGTGTTCTTCCAATAAATGTTGTTGTTGTTCCTGTTTTACCCTCAACTCGGAGCTTTGTCTCGTTCTTGGGGGGATTCACTGTATGCTGTTGGAGACTGATTGCTAGGAGTGTAAGCTGATGTATGCTTTTCCTGTTCGTCTGCTAGCAGCTATTCGTGAGGTTCCAGGTTGGAGTGCTCAGAAAGGGGCATATCGCCTAAATGGATTTTAACCCCTTGTCTGCTGAAACGGTCCGTTACAATCACCATCCACATTTTTACATTTTTATATATTTTTTATATTTACATTCCTATATCTTTCACTTTTACCTTTGCACATATTTATATTTTTACATCCAAATAGAACCGTTAGCGTGGAGTTTATACCTTCTAATTTCCTAAACAGGCCCCCTAGCCTTTTAAGCCACACCCCAGGAATCCATACTGGAGAGTTATGCAAAATATATAACAGCTGAGGCAACCATATCATTTTAATTAGACTACAGCAACCCACCACTGATAAGGGAAGGCGATTCCACGTCTCCCATATTTTATTTTAAATAATTTAATTAAGGGCTCTAAGTTCTTCAAAATATACAGTCCAGTGCCAGCTGTTATGATTCTTCCCAGATATTTAAAACTATTAACCACCTGCAGGTGACTAGCGCACTCCGGTAGCTCTTGCTCCAACCCATCAACCGGGAGAAATATTGATTTCTTCCAGTTGATGGAGAGTCCTGAGAACAGACAAAATCTCTTCGCAGTATCCATAACCTCAATCAGTGAATGATTCACATCTTCCAAGAAAGAAGAAAGTCATCTGCGTATAGCGACATCTTCTCCTCCTCTTTCCCCCTTCTAAAGCCTCTTATACCCTCTGCTGTTCTAATAGCTATGGCCAAGGGCTCCATCTCAATTGTAAAAAGCAGAGGGGTAAATGGGCACCCCTGCCTCGTCCCCCCAGGACAACGGAAAATATTCTGACAATCTTTCACCAATTTTCACTTTCACCCTTGGACCAGCATACAACAATCAAACCCATTTTATAAAAAAAAAGGCCAGCATTGAACAGCGCTAGGGATTGCCACAAGTAAATCTACTCAATGCTGTCAAACGCTTTGACAGCATCGAGGGACAGAATAGCTTGTGATCCTGACTTTTCTGGAGGCATTTGTAAGTATAAGAATAGTCTCCTAATGTTTAACGGATGTTAAACTGCCTGGAATAAATCCACATTGTTCAGGGTGAGTTACAGTATCAATTATTTTACCTAGTCTAACCTCTAATACCTTCGCTAGTACTTTGTCATCGGTACAAAGTAAAGAGATTGGTCTGTATGATGCGGGTTAAGTTAGATCTTTCCCTTCCTTTGGTATTACTAGGATTGTAGCCTCTGTCATTGATACCGGCAGTTTCCATTTCTCCAGTGCCTCATTTAGCACCTGCAGTAACCCTGGCAACATTATTTCTTCATATTCCCTATATATCTCATTATTAATCCACCTGGCCCTGGTACTTTATGGGGCAATAATTCTTTTACTGCCTCCTTAATCATGACAGGCATTTTTTAATGACTCCCTATCTATCTCTGACAGCTGTGGAATAGGCCGACCCTGTATGAAATCTTCCAAGTCTCTGTCTTTCTCCGCTACCCTAGACTTACATAGGTCTGAGTAATAATCTTTAAAGATGTTCACTATTTCTTCTGGGCACCTGGTCACCCTTTCAGCTTGGGTCTCTACAGACATTGCAATAGACCTACTCCCATTCTGAGAACCAGCCAGAAGGGCCAGCATGTGCCCAATATTTCTCCCTCTTCATAGTGGGCCTGTTTTAAAAAAAAAAAAAAACTTCTATTCTCCGCCTTCTTCACTAACAATGTTTGATACAACTGCTGTATCTCTGTCCATTTAGCTAGATTATCTGGTGAAGGGTCCTCTACATACATTTTTCCATCACAGTCACCTTCCCCATTATATTTAATTCTCAATCTCTAGTAGATTTCTTCCTTTTGGATACTTGCTGGATTATCATTCCTCTCAGATAAGCTTTAACCACTTAAGCCCCAGAAGATTTTACCCCCTTCCTGACCAGGGCCTATTTTGCAATTTGGCACTGTGTGACTTTAACGGACAATTGCGCGGTCGTGCGACGCTGTACCCAAATGAAATTGACGTCTTTTTTTCCCCACAAACAGAGATTTCTTTTGGTGGTATTTGATCACCTGTGCGATTTTTTGATCATGCGCTATAAACAAAAATAGAGCGACAATTTTGCAAAAATAACAATATTTTTCACATTTTTCTATATGAAAATCCCCCCCAAAAAAAATGTAAAAATCAAAATTTTTTAACATTTTAGGCCAATTTGTTTTCTGCTACATATGTTTGGTAAAAAAAAAATCGCAAAAAGCGTATTTTGATTGGTTTGCGCAAAAGTTATTGCGTTTACTAACTAAGGGAAAGATTTTTGTCATTTTTATTGTTTTTTTTAAACGAGTAATGGCGGCGATCTGCGATTTTGTTTGCGGGACTGCGACATTGCGGCGGACAGATCGGACCCTTGACTGATATTTTTGACACTTTTGGGGGTACCGGTGACATTACTACAGTAATCAGTGCTATACATATGCACTGTTACTGTAAAAATGACACTGGGAGGGAAGGGGTTAACTTTATTGGAGAGGGAGGGGTTAAGTGTGTCCCTAGGGGCATGCTTCTAACTGTGATTGAATGTGGCTGTGTGTGTAACAGCAGAGATCAACGGTCCTACATAGCAGGACCGTATGATCTGTGCTGTTACACAGGGGAGAATGACAGGCGGCTGTGTTTACATTAGCCGCCTGCCTTTCTCCCGCTGTATCCGACGATCGTGAGTGACCGGCGGACATCGGGTCCGCCGGTCACACGCGTGGGCTAATTAGTGAACGAGCGGGGGCGGGAGCGCGCCTCCGGTGGCGCGTGCTCGCCCCCTATTGGCTCACAGGCTAGTGACGTACCGGTATGTCACTTTGCCTGGGAGGGGCTGACCGCCGCCGTATATAGTCGGGCGGCGGTCGGCAAGTGGTTAAGGGTATCCTACACTATATCATGTGTTGCTGTTGATCTGTTATAATCCAAAAAATCCTGAAGTAATTCAATTTTCAATAAGTCTTTATTGGATTTCAGTACATGGAGAAGTAAGACAATCCAGATGTAGTACAAGCGTAGCTCCACCAGTGGGACCAAATCAGATTCATGGTGAACAACCAACAACGACATTAAGGCATGTTATATTAACGTACAGTATGAAGTGACTGTTATGTTCATATACCTTAGTTCAGGGTAAGTTCCAGGTGGGGGGGAGTGTGGGGGGGGGGGGTGGTCAAAGGGAGGAGAGAGGGTGGAAGAGGGGGGGAGGAAGGGGGCGGATGGGGGGGATCCATCAGCTCACCAGGTGTAGAAGTTGTTCATCCTGATGTAATTCTATCATACTTTCTTTGGAGGAAATTAACTGTAGCCAAAAAGGGTTGACCTTCTATTCCCCCCTGTCTCCTGTTTTACCCAACCTTAATGTCAGGACCAAGGGGGGGTGGTCCGACAGTCCCCTAGCCTCATATCTAATGTTTGTTACTAAAGGGACAAGAGCATCATTTCCTATTACCAAATCTATTCTAGAAAGAAACAAATACCTTATGTATTAGAATAACATGAGTAGACCTGGACTGTTGGATAACATCCCTGCCAGATATCGCTCAGTCCCACTTCCTTGAATAACCTGTACAGTAGTGTATAGGGGCTCCGTTATAATCTCTTTCCTAATGGAAATCCATCCATCTGAGTGTTTATAACCATATTAAAATCTCTGATCATTAAAACTGACACCCTTGGTTTGTCAACTACAAAATCTAGCAAATTATTAATTACCTCCATTCTAAAGGGGGAGGGGGGGGTACACATTCGCTAGCACGTATGGCCTCTCGGCCAACAAGCGATATATAAATATGTACCATCCTTCCTCATCTATTTTAATTTGCCTACAGAAGAAACCCATCGATCTATGTATTAAAATACTCATTCCTCTTGAATATGATGTATACATTGAATCACACTGACATGAAAATCCTCCATGTTTCAAAGGTTTTGCTGTTCCTTTAGTTAGGTGTGTCTCCTGCAGGCAAATTACCGATGCCTTAAGAGTTTAAACAGTCATAAACAAGGCTGTTTTTATTAGCGACTCTCCCAATCCTTTTACATTACATGAGTAAATCGTTACTTCACCACCCAACCTATTTCTAAGTAATAAAAAAAGAGAAGAAAGTGTGACGGTAAGTACCCTCACTGGGAGGGACAGACAGGTACTTAATGGACACTGAGAATATGGTTTGGATTACTTCAAATGGGACAGTAATATTTATCAACCGTACATCTCAATAGACATATGAAGACTGCTTCACACAGTCAGACTCATAGCAGATGCTAATATCATCAGCTCAACCACCTGTCTTGCTATTGTCTGTGTATTGAGGTGTGATGTGGATTCTGTTAAGCCTGCCTGTCCCATTGTTAATTGTTAATGAAATCACATATTGTTTCTGTCCAGATGGCTAGATAATTAGTTCAGGTTAATTATATTTCTGTATACAATTTCATCTGCATATGATAATGTAATCAGGCAACCCCTGACCTGATGGGGTAATTTGATTAGGAGGGAGATGTCCATGCTGTATATAAACTGTGTGACTGTTCAATAAACGAGAAGGTTCCAGAACAAGCTAAGTTGTCGGGTAGCTTTGTAGGGGGGCGGCCGGAAAATCTGATATCAAGACTGAAGGAAGCTGTATACTGACGGAAGCCAATAAACACAGTGTGGGTCGCGGTTCCGTTACTGAAAGAAAAAAAAAGAAATTTTTTGTGCATATACTCTCCCACATAGTGCCCATTTTTAAACTGATTTCTAAATATTTTCCCATGGTATATTTCAAAAATGCTTAATCCATACCCATTTTCCCTTCCTCCCAAAAAAAAAAGAAAAAACTCCACCCCTTGCTTCAAAAAAAATCACCAGTGACTAATAAACTTACTCTAACTCATAACTCCAATCCTGTGCTCTCAAAAAAAAAAAGTTTTGTTACAAAACCAATATAGAAACAAGACCTGTGTGTCCCCAACTCAGGGTTTATATACTTCTTATCACAATATTTACATAGACCGCTCATTCCTCTCTAACCAAGCTGTGGCAGCCAGGTATATCTAAGAACTGAACCCCTCCTTGTGCAGCGACTCTCATCTCAGCTGCGCTGGATAAAGCATAGCATATTGTATGTTTAACTGCCCCAGCAGTTAACCATTCAATACCATACCATTTGAGGTCTGATGAAGGAGCTGCACATGCTCCGAAATATGTTACCCCCCACCCGCATTTGACAACCAGCTGCATGTGTTCCAGCGTGGTTACTGGAAGCCCTACCGCGCTGTGTGCAGGCCGACACATGAAGCAGTCTGGATTACCGAGCATCGCCTACTCCGGCTTCTAAGATATGCTGTTTTGATTTTAACTTCCTGTAAGTTGTTTTAATCTCTCTATGCTCCAATAAATGGTCTATATTGCGCTTAGAGGCACCTTGTTCTTTTCCATATTAACTGCCGCAGCCGACTCTTGATATCTACAAATCTCACTCTTCTTCTCTGCACCTCTGCAGAGAAATCTGGGAAGGATGAGATTTTTGCCCCATTAAGCCTAATTTCCTTCATTTCTCTTGCTTTTCTTAATATTTTTTCTCTGTCTTTAAAAAGCAGAAGTTTAATAATTACTGATCTTGGGGGGCCCTTCCAAGGAGGGGGCTCTCATTGGGACTCTATGAGCCCTTTCTAGAGCAAAAAAAAAAAAAGGGGGACAGTTCTTCCTTCCCGAACACTTTCAGCAGCCATTTTTCCAAAAAGCTTCTCATATCATTCCCTTCACACTTTTCTGGCAGTCCAAACATTGTTCCTCCTTAGTCTATTTTCTAGATCTTCTAACTTATCATTTTGCTTCTCAACCATTCCTTTAAGGAGCTCAACTACTTGTTAGGTTTTATTTCATCCTCTAATCCGCTGACTCTACCTTCTAGTTCTGTGGTACGCTCCCGTACTTTCTGTAGATCATGTCTAAAAAATTACGTTTCCTCTTTTATGCCTTTTAATTGGTCCATCATTTCTGATAAGGCAGATTTGCATCCTTTTACTGCTATTAATATCTCTCTTTAGAGCTTTATTTCTCATAAAAGAGGTACAGGAACTCAAACACGACCCCCCCCCAAAAAAAAAACCCTCCCCAAACTGGTCAAAATTTCACTAACAGTGGGAGGGTCTTAAAGGGGCATCAAATACCAGGAGTGCATTATGTACAGAGTGCAGAGTTCGGTGGGGTTACACACAGAGTTCAGAGTTCAGGAGTGTACTACTTATACAGTGCAGAGTTTAGGGGTGCGCTACACACAGAGTGCAGAGTTCAGCCTTCTTCCACAGCTGCTTAGCTCAGCATTCCCCATCTACATCTCACTTTTACCCCTCTTCTTCTCTAGTACCTCCCCTCACACTGTAGATGGCTTTGCCTCTCTCACTTGCAGGGAGATCATCCAGTGGGGGTGTCAGCATTCACACTGCACCCCAGGCACTGGCATCTCCTTTGTCCCCATACTGCACTTGGAAAACACAGGAAGCCAGACCTCCATGTACAGGTGATAGTGATGAGCAGGGAGCAGAGGGCCTGAGCCAAAGGTGGTGGAACTGAGTTCCACCAAGTTCATGCTGAAAAAAAGCCCTGCCTCTATTAAAGATAGTTCCTCCATCCCTGAAGTCCCTGAAACAGAGAGGTCAGGTGATCCTCCTGCAGTCTGGGTAGAGGGCATCAAAGTTGTTTTAAAGGGCCTGTCACTTGGGCTTAACCCCTGAAGGGCTGCAGAGGGTGAAAGAGATGTCTTGGGTTGCGAACTTGCCACCCCTTCACATTATTTTGGGATGGATTATGTGCAAGCTGTTCTAGTTTAACTGCTGCTTCCTTGTTTTTTTTTCCTTTACAGTTCGTTGGGGCTGGGAGCTAGAGGCCTCCTGTAGTTCTGATGTGTCTCCCTTTTTCCTTGTAATTGCCTCCTTCTTTATGTTCCAATTGCTATACTAGAACGCCCTTGCTCACATCCCCAAACCAAGACTGTGTTAAATGCAAGTTTAAAAAAAAAAAAAAAGAGTGCTTCGAAGAGGAAAAAGTCCATTTCACTTATCTGTATGACTTCAAGTGTTCACTTAAGGTATGGACGATCCAAGAATTCACTGACCAAGAGAGCTTTCTGCCAGTCCAAGTTGGATTAAGTAAGTGCAAGATAACAATTGAATGCATTCTACACCGGGCATCACTAAATAGTGGCCCACGGTCCGCAATTGGCCCAAGCTACTGCTTTATCTGAACCACCGTGACCGCGGGGGGGGGGGGGGTGTAGAGGGGGCAGTGCTGTGGGGGGATATGAAGGGGGCAGTGCTCTGAGGGAATGTGAAGGGGGCAGGGCTGTGGGGGGGATGTGAAGGGGGCAGTGCTCTAGGGGTGATGTGAAGGGGGCATTGCTGCGGGGATGATATGTGAAGGGAGACAGTGCTGTAGGGGGATGGGAAAGGGGCAATGCCGTGGCGGTGACATGTGAAGGGTGACAATGTTGTAGGGGGGATGTGAAGGGGGCAGTGCTGTGGGAGGGGATGTGAAGGGGGCAGTGCTGCGGGGGTGACATGTGAAGGGAGACAATGTTGTGAGGGGTGTAAGGGGCAGTGCTGTGGGGATGTGAAAGGAGCAGTGCTTTGGGGGTAATATGTGAGGGGGGAAAGTATTGTGGGGGGTTTATGAAGGGGTAGTGCTGTGGGGGATGTGAAGGGGGCAGTGCTGTGGGGGGTGTGAAAGGGGCAGTGCTTTGGGGGCGATATGTGAGGGGGGACAGTGCTGTGGGGGCTGTGTGAAGGGGCAGTGCTGTTGGGAATATGTGAAGGGGGTACTGCTGTGGGGGGTATGTGAAAGGGGCAGTGCTGTGGGCAGTATGTGAAGGGGGCAGTGCTGTGGGGGGTATGTGAAGGGGCAGTGCTGTGGAGGGTATGTGAAGGGGGCAGTGCTGTGGGGCTATGTGAAGAGGACAGTGCTGTGGGCAGTATGTAAAGGGGCAGTGCTCTGGGGGGATGTGAAGGGGGCAGTGCTGTGGGGGGGGGGGGTGTGAAGGGGGCAGTGCTCTGGGGGAGTGTGAAGGGGGCAGTGCTCTGGGGGAGTGTGAAGGGGGCAGTGCTTGTTGCAGAGTGCGATCACTGGGTGCAGCGGAGTCCATTCAGATCAGACATTGTGGAGTAAACAGGAACTGGCTTCTTTATTGGAACATAACACAGGAATCAAACATGTTACCTCATTGTAATAAGAACACAGACAGGAAGAGATAACCAACAAGTTCAATACAGTTTACAGGAAATGACAACACATCATAGAAATGCATAGCATATCACTGAGCATTAGCGACATCTAGCGTCCTATTTGTGAACTGCAGTTTATCTGTAATAAGCTAAAAGCTGTTGTATCTCCAACACCCCTTCTCAACAGCTAAGGCTTAGTCTATTAAACCCATCTTCTTTGTAAGCCTTGAGTGTCTTTCAGCGGTCAGAGGCTTTGTAAGGATATCTGCTGTCATATCCTCGGTTGGGCAATAAAGTAGCTCAAGAAGACCTTGCTCTTGAAGATCCCTAAGAAAGTGGAACTTCACATCAATGTGCTTGGTTCTTGAATTAACTCTCTCCATGCGTGCAAGTGCAAGGCATCCTTGATTGTCCTCAAAGATTTCTGTTGGTCCCAACTGTGGTTGACCCATGTCTGTTAATAGCTGTCTCAGCCATATAACTTCTTGGCTTGCCTGCGCTGCAGCAACGTATTCTGCTTCAGTAGACGACAGTGAAACAGATAGTTGCTTTTTACTAGTCCAACTGATGGCACCTCCTGACAGAAAAAATAAATATCCGCTGGTAGATTTCCTGTCGCTGGTGTCTCCTGCCCAGTCAGCATCCACATATCCTGTTAAGGTGCTTTCATCACTTGCTGGTAACTTTAACTTGTAGTGCGAAGTCCCTTTAAGATAGCGAATGATTCGCTTTACAGCATTCCAGTCCTTTTGACTTGGCATCGAAACCTTTCTGCATAGGATTCCAACAGTTGCTGCAATGTCCGGCCTTGTAGCAGTGGTAAGATACAGCAATTTCCCTATTGCCTTCCTGTATTGAGTATTAGTAGGTAATGGGTTATCTTGGCAATTCATCTCCTTTAGGTAGTTGGTTTCCATAGGAGACTTTACTGGTTTGGCGTCTTCCATTCCAAATGTTTCAATTATTTCTTGTATTTTGTGTCTTTGGTTCAGAAGAAAGCTGCCATCTTCCTCTCTCTCGATCTGGATGCCGAGGTAATTCTTTATGTTGCCAAGATCTTTGGTGTTGAAGTTCTGATTTAATTTTTCTAGGATTTCTGCTTCATCCCCTTCTTGCTCAAAGCAAATCAGGATATCATCCACATAAATAAGCAAATAGACCCATCTGTCTGCCAATTTCTTTGTGTATAAGCAGGGGTCTGCTTTACTCTTCAGAAAGTTTTCACGTGTAAGCACTTCATTTATTTTTATATTCCACGCTCTGGCTGCTTGCTTTAGACCATATATACTCCTGCGAAGTTTGCAAACTAGGTCTGGCCTTTGTTCATCTTTGAACCCTGGCGGCTGTTCCATGTAAATCTCTTCTGTTAGCTCGCCATGTAGAAACGCGGTTTTCACATCAAAATGTTTCACTTGCATTTTCCTTGTGACGGCTACTGTCAGTAAAGTCCGTATTGTAGTGTGCTTGACCACTGGTGCAAATGTCTCCTCATAGTCCTCTCCGTATTTTTGAGAATAGCCCTTGGCTACTAGTCTTGCTTTGTATCGTTCAATTGTGCCACCTGCATTGTATTTCACTTTAAAAGTCCATTTACAGCCTATGGCTTTCCTTCCGGGTGGTAGCTCTATAAGTGTCCATGTTTTAGTGTCATGCATGGATTTTATCTCTTCATCAGCAGCCTTTATCCATTTACTTGCTTCTTGTTCTGAAAGCTGAGATATTTCTTCCCAGGTTGCAGGTTCGTTGATACTGGCAGTACTTGCTTTGTATGAGAGACGTACAGGTGGTTTACCTTTGTTTTCTCTTGTTGAACGTCTCGGTTTTGTGTCTGAGCCTTCTTGTGTCTGCTCTTCAGTACTGGTAGAGTCTGCTCTCACTTCAACTGTTTGTTCAGAAGTTACAGAGATAGGCTGGTCAATGTCAGTTTTCTCTTCTATTCTTGCTTTTACTGTAGTCATTACATTGTCTCTGAAATCTTCAACAAAAGTTATGCTGTTGCTAATGGTAACCTTGTCTGTTTTGGGATTAAGGATTCTGTAACCCTTGACATTGTCACTGTATCCAACGAAGATGCATTCAAATGCTCTGTTTTGGAGTTTGGTGCGTTTTTCTTCAGGTATGTAGATGAATGCTTTGCATCCAAATACTTTTAGGTGTTTTACATTTGGCTTCTCATTGTGCCAAAGTTCATATGGAGTTTTTTTCTATTGTTCTGGAAAGAAGTCTGTTCTGCAAATATGTAGCTGTCACAGCTGCTTCACCCCAGTATTTTTGTGGTAGTCCAGAGTCTGTCAGCATACATCTGATCATTTCAGTCAGAGTTCTGTTCTTTCTTTCAGCTACTCCAATTTGTTCTGGTGTATATGGGACTGTCTTTTGATGTTCTATTCCATTCTGTTTTAAGTACTCTTGTATCTTACATCCTGTGAATTCACCTCCATTGTCACTCCGAAGTATGAGAAGCTTCCTCTGAAACTTGTTACTGGTCTTTATTATACCACACATGTCACTGTGAACTAAGTCAAGTGGTCTTGAAGCTCTATTCTGACTGACTTTAGCAAGTGTTGCTCTTGTAGCTTTGGATTTAATGCAACATTCACACTTAACAGTAATTGGACAAGGGGATATTGTTAGATCCCTTGTCAGATTCCTCCTCTGTAGTTTCTGTATGCATTCTGGGTGTCTGTGACCTAGACGTCTGTGCCATATATGTATACAGTCATTGTGCTTGTGTGTACATAGTCTCACCTTTTCCTTCACTGTGTCGAGGTGATACAGATGATCATCCAGCTTGGCACTTGCTACTGTCTGGTTGCCGTTTAGGATTAAACACTTGTCACCTTGGAATGTTACAGTTAGTCCTCTGGCTGTCAGACGCTTCACAGATAAGATAAGAGTCCTCCTTCTAGATTAGGAACATAAAGCACATCTTTCACTGGTATGGCTAGATTGTGTCCCGCATCATCAGGGCATACAAGGGTTCCATGCCCATATCCTTCTGCATGTATTTTGCTTCCATCTGCAAGATAAATAGTTTCTTTTTTGTTCAGATCAAGTTCTGTGAAAAAACTTCTATCACTCGTCATGTGACTGGTTGCCCCCGAATCGATGCACCAGCCTTGACATTTATTGTTGCCTGTCACTTTATATGTGGCATTCCAGTTTCCTTCCCATGGATCATTGATTGTGGCTTTGACCTTTTGTTTAGCATAAGATGGACGCTGTCTTCTTTGCTCTGCTTTCCATACAGTACAGTCTTTCTTTATGTGTCCCTGTTTGTGACATCTGAAACACACTCTGGTCTCTTTCCTGTGTAACCTTGTGTCTGTAGCTTTAAGAGCGGTTCTGGTGTCGGTTTCTGTGGAGTCATGCACTAATTCCTTTCTTCTCTGATACTCATCTATGAGCCTGGTTTTTACAAATGTTAGCGTCAGATCTGTCTCAGGCCGTGTCTCCAGTGCATTGATCAGTGCAGTATATGTATCGGGCAAACTGCATAGCAACATGGCTGCTGCGTGGCTGTCTGTTATATTCTCCCCGATTGATCTGAGTTGCGCAATCACTTCCAGTATTGCGTTTATGTGCTCCTGCATGTCCTGTTCTCTGCTACGTCTCATTCTGTAAAGTTTCCGCAGTAGAAACAGCTTGCTGTTTAAACTGGATCTTTCATGCAGTCTTCTTAAAACGTCCCACATGCCTTTAGCTGTGTCCTCATGGCGTAAATGTATGAGCTGATCATCCTCCACTAGTAAGCTTATGGTGGCCCGGGCCTGTCTGTTTTTCTTGTCCCAGTCCTGATTACTGTCCTGTGGCCTCTCTGTAGTGGTAACCTCCCACAAGTCATCTCTAGATAATAGCATTTCCACTTTAAACTTCCATAGCTGATAATTGTCATTGTTCAGCTTGGCCACTGAGAGTTTAAGTTCTGAGTTTCCGGACATTTTTCCCTCCTTTATAATATAAACAGGCTTAATTGTCTATAGGAGATGTCACTGGAAAGCTTCCTTATGTCGATCTCCGCATCAGTCACACTGTCTCCCGTTGAAGGCTTTGTTCTGCCTGGGCTGCACCTGATCATAAGACTTTATCCGGATCCTGGGCCCATAACCTGTTGCAGAGTGCGATCACTGGGTGCAGCGGAGTCCATTCAGATCAGACATTGTGGAGTAAACAGGAACTGGCTTCTTTATTGGAACATAACACAGGAATCAAACATGTCACCTCATTGTAATAAGAACACAGACAGGAAGAGATAACCAACAAGTTCAATACAGTTTACAGGAAATGACAACACATCATAGAAATGCATAGCATATCACTGAGCATTAGCGACATCTAGCGTCCTATTTGTGAACTGCAGTTTATCTGTAATAAGCTAAAAGCTGTTGTATCTCCAACAGTGCTGTGAGGGGATGTGAAGGGGGCAGTGCTGTGGGGGTGATGTGAAGGGGGCATTGCTGCGGGGATGACATGTGAAGGGAGACAGTGCTGTAGGGGGGATGGGAAAGGGGCAGTGCCGTGGCGGTGATATGTGAAAGGTGACAATGTTGTAGGGGGGATGGGAAGGGGGCAGTGCTGTGGGAAGGGATGTGAAGGGAGCAGTGCTGTAGGGGTGAGATGTGAAGGGGGACAATGTTGTGAGGGGTGTGAAGGGGGCAGTGCTGTGGGGGGGTATGTGAAGGGGGCAGTGCTGTGGGGGGTATGTGAAGGGGGCAGTGCTGTGGAGGTATGTGAAGAGGACAGTGCTGTGGGCAGTATGGGAAGGGGGCAGTGCTGTAGGGGCTATGTGAAGCGGGCAGTACTGTGGGGGGTATGTGAAGGGGGCAGTGCTGTGTAGGGTATGTAAAGGGAGCAGTGCTGTGGAGATATGTGAAGGGGGGCAGTGCTGTGATGGAGAACATGTGAAGGGGGACAAGCAGCTGCACACAAAAGGAGGTGCTGCACGGAAAATGTGTAGGGGTACCATTGGCTCCTAAACTGAAATACAAGGTGCGGTTTCCCGCACATGGAAATTGCATAGTACAAATTTACCATGGAGTTTCTATGCATTTTTAAAAAGATGCCAGGGCCTTTTTCAAGCAGAAAACGCAGGCACAGCAGCCCATACAAATGAATAGGCTGTCGTGCACACCAGGGCGGTGATGTAAAGAATCTGAGTTATAGCACAAAAATTGAATTTTGACCTCTGCTGGAAAAATTGTTTACTATTCGGACCTCCATGAATTTTAATTCAATACCCCTGCTCTACACTTTTCACTTTCAGTTTTCAGAAAGGTCTTCCACTTTAATCAGCAGTAAGGCAGCCCAGAGAGCTGGATAGCAATGTGGGACAAGTTAAGAACAGGGGGGGCGTGGCTTGGCGCGCAGCGTGGATGGCTGCCTAAGAGCGGAGCTCCGGACCCGAAGCGGCTCCTTAACACATTTTGCGGCTACACTTGAACTGCTATCTGCCGAATATGGGCAGAATTCTCAAACCGAACACCCAGGGCAAAAATCTGAGGAATTCCAGGACCTCAAGCGGCAAGGTGATCGCTGAAATCTTCAGGACCAAGGCGCTGACCAAGAAGAACATCCCAGGATCCAAGATGGCGAGGAGGCTGTCACAGGAGGTGGAGGAGGACTTTGAAACAGAATCGCTAGCAGCCTCAGAGGACACAGTAAGTGACATGCCAGCTACTGACAGACAATTAACCTACAACGACATGACTGCCATAGCAGCCGACATAAAAGGCTCATTTGCTGCTGCAATAACTGACCTGAAGGCGGACATTGTCAGTCTCAAAGAACAAATGGCAGGGGTAGAAAAGGCGGGCAGACACAGAGACAAGGCTATAGACAGACTGGAGGCCATCACAAACACCCACTCTAACCACCTAATTGAAATGAACAGACATCTGGAAGACCTTGATAATCGTGGAAGAAGGAATAACATCAGAGTGAGGGGTCTTCCAGAGTCTGTTGGTGGCAATGATATACGCCCTGCCTTAGCCTCTATATTCAACAATCTTTTGGATAGACCACAGGAGTCCCCCATAGAGATGGACAGGGCTCACAGAGCCTTAAGGCAGAAACCTGCAGACACATTGCCACCCAGAGATGTGATATGCTGCCTAACGAATCACACCCTAAAAGAGGAAATTCTGGCAAAAGCCAGACAGAGCGATCAAATTATGTTTAATGAAACTCAAATTCTACTGTTTCAAGATTTGTCACCCATTACTCTTAAAAACAGGAGAGCTGTTAGACCGATCCTAGAGGCGATGAAAAACAGAAATATCCCTTATAGATGGAAATATCCTTTCGCTGTCCAGGCTACTTATCGTGGCAAACAATTCTATCTGCGTACCCCCGGGGATTTACCATCTTTCTGCGCTAATCTACAGCTAGATCACATTGATCTCCCAGAGTGGTATGCAGAATTCCTTTTACCAGCCTCACCTAATGACCGCATGTCCCGAGAGGGCTCGCCTTCCACTTACAGGTCTCCCTCCACTAAAGAAGGAAGAAAGATGAAGACCAAAAAATCCCACTTACAATCTCCTTCACCTCCAAAAACCCCAAAAACCCCAAGGTCCAGAAATTACATCTGAGATGTCGATTGATCTTACCTGGAATCGTTGACCACCATATGATTCTGTTTTTAAGTTTCTCCCAGGGAATTTCTGACTTTCCCCAGCAGAGGGCAATCTTGGACATGCTTTGCATATAATCTCTGCAGAAGATGTCTAACTGAAATAACTACCAAGCATGTTAGCAATGTGCACGTTCTCTTTACAGCTATCAGTGGACATGTAAGAAAACTCTTGGTTTTCCTATTTAGCAGGATTTTAGCGGAATGACTGTTATGAAGGAACTAAAGGCAGATGATATTAGGCAAACACCTGGAATACTGGCTGAATAGAGTTTGACAGCGCTGATTTCCTTCAGCCCCTATATGTGCATTTTCAATAATCTACACAGGATAGATAAAGCAATTGAAGACTGCAGCTTAATTATTGATGGGCATATAGACCACGGGTTATTCCCCTGGTATTCAACACGGGTTTTCCAGCGGACAGTGTTTAATTACATGATGTTGCTCTTCCTCCCACACAACCTGAATTTAGATGGGTTATATTTGATAAGCTCTCATGTTCCCTCATTCTTAATATGCAATTTCTGTTTTTATTTTTTTTTTTTATTTTTGGATTTCCTTGAGGCGAACTCTCAAAGGACCCTACCTGGGTATATGCTGCATATGGGTTCAAGGAGGAGGTAAGCTGTAAGGTGAACGGACACCATAGGATGATACCATCAGCTTTACCAATGAAGACCACTGTGAGGTATTGAATACTAGTCTAAAGTTATATGAACGCCGATACACACTATACTATATGTATGCAAGATACGGCAGTATTCTGAACTTTTGCTTTGGACTTTCCTAAAGTATAAGCTCCTCCTGTGATATTCTGATAGTTTAACGAGTGCTACTCCTGTCCACGGACCCTTCTCCCCTCCCCCCCCCCCTTTTTTTTTTTTTTTTTTTTTTTTTTTTTTCCCTGGGGAATCTCATTCAAGGTTTGAATTTATGGTGATCCTGTTGTGAATTGAACTTGTTACGGTTTATTTTTCATTTCCGCAGAACGCATTTGAATGTATTTGATATGATAAATTTCACAAAGGAGCCGTCTTCCTGTGGTTCGGGATACTTGTCTTTAATCACAGGAACCTCGGATATCACAGGTGACGCTCACCTGCGCTCCTTCCACTTTACCCAAAAGGCTGCTACTGTAGTTGATACCTCCTACATTTTCTCAGAATTTGCAGCCTATTACATTAGTTGACGAGGAGAATAATTCCCTAGTCAACCGGTACTGACTTTGTCTCTTCTCTATTTCCCATCTTTCTCTCTTTACTTTTATTCTTTCCTTCCCTACACCTATTTCTCCCCCCCCTCCTCACCCTTACAAATCTTGCAAAAGATGGCCTTCTCACACTTGGGAAAACAACCCACGATAGTATCACATAATGCAAATGGACTCAACATACCCGAAAAAAGAAGGAAATTGCTAAACGAACTTAAAAAAAGTAAAGCACTATTTGTTTTCATACAGGAAACACATTTTAAAGGGAACGAAACACCAAAACTAACAGACAGACACTTTAATAAGATTTACACTGCTTCAAATCCACATGCAAAAACGAAGGGAGTCGCCATTTTGATCAGTAAAAATGCACCTTTTACTGTAGATAAACATTATGCTGATCCAGAGGGTAGATATATCTTTCTAGCCGGCTCTCTAAATGGACGCCCATTGACCTTAGCCAACGCCTACTTTCCAAATAAAGCACACGTATCTTTCTGTACTAAGCTTATTGATGACTTAAAACATTTTGCTGTGGGGTGCGTTGTCCTGGGTGGGGACTTTAATATCCCATTGGACCCACTTCAGGACTCCTCCACGGGCAAATCGAGTTTGACATATGGGAAGATCAAAAAAATTAAGACCCTACTGAGATCTTTGACCCTTGTGGATACTTGGCGCTCTCTACATCCCTCAGAAAAAGATTTCACACACTTTTCCGCACCACACAATAAATACGCGCGGATTGATCTCCTCTTTGTCTCACAAAGAGATCTCCCAGACCTATTAGATGCCAGGATTGGTGTCGCTGCCCTATCTGATCACGCCCCTGTCTCGATTACGTTAGCAACTGACAAAATTAGTAAACCAACATTTAATTGGAGATTAAACCCCTCACTTTTAATTGACCCAATAATTAAGGAGAAAATTTCCGAATCCATTGAGAATTACTTTATAGAAAATTCCACACAAGATGTCTCACCAATAACTATATGGGAAGCACATAAAAGTGTCATAAGGGGAGAGTTTATTAAATACGGAGCTAGGAAGAAAAAAGATAAAGAGAAACAAATAAACAACCTCATAGCCAAAATCTCAAGTCTAGAAGCCCAACACAAAATTTCGCTAGCTAAATCTCTCATGCAGGAGTTGACAGACACAAGAAAAGAGTTGACAGATATTCTCAATAACAAAACCAAAAGAGCCTTATACTTCAATAGGGCAATTTACTATGAGCATGGGGATAAGGGGGGCAAGTTTCTTGCCAGAGCCCTCAAAGATTTGCAATCTGCGTCCCACATCTCGTGCCTGAGAGACAAGCGGAACAATAAAATACATGACTCTAGGTTCATTGCGGAAACTTTCCGCACCTTCTATGAGAATCTATATAATCTACCTCCACAAACACGTCCTGCTGACATGCAGGGATCAAGACCCTTACTCATTAACCAATATATTAAACAAAGTGGTCTCCCAAATTTATCAGAAACAGACATTATTAACCTTGAAAAAGATATTTCCATTGAAGAGGTGCAACAGGCTATTAGCTCCATGAGAAGCGGCAAAAGTCCAGGTCCTGATGGACTAACTTCGCATTATTTCAAGACTTTTGAGGCAATTTTGATTAATCCCTTAACAAAAGCCTTGAACACCCTCTCCAAAAATGACAAACCATCCCCTGAATTCCTTACGGCGCATATTACAGTGATCCCCAAGAAAGATAAGGACCCAACTTTGTGTGCTAACTATAGACCCATCTCCCTTCTCAATCTGGATGTCAAGTTGCTTGCCAAGATTTTAGCAAACAGGCTCAGACCTCTGCTGCACCTAGTAATTGGACCAGAACAAGTGGGCTTTATGCCAGGTCGAGAAGCCAGAGACAACATTATAAAATCACTAAATTTGATTCATGAAGCTCGCAAACATAGATTGGAAGGATTGATTCTGTCAACAGATGCCGAAAAGGCCTTTGACAGGGTGGCCTGGGATTATCTTCAGGCCACTTGTCGTCACTTGGGGTTAGGCTCCAACATGATGGGATGGATCGGAGCTCTTTACGAGGATCCCATTGCCAAGGTGAAAGTTAACAATACTCTCTCCACACCCCTCCATCTGAGAAATGGCACTAGACAGGGATGTCCCCTCTCGCCAATACTCTTTATTTTGGCACTAGAACCACTAATAAGGCATGTCAACACAGATCCGGCGATTCATGGCTTCCAGATTGGGAACAGAGATTTTAAGATATCCGCCTACGCAGATGATTTATTATTTTACATCACCCAACCACACATCTCCATACCGAACCTAAATTTGAAATTTCAGACTTTTAGATATTTATCTAATTTTAAGATAAATCATTCAAAATCAGAAGCGCTTGATGTTTCCCTATCCCCAGGCATAAAGGATTTGACCCAACGCAATTGCCCCTATAAATGGGAAACTAAATCACTCACATACCTAGGAATACAGCTAACTCCCAAAATCGAAAATCTTTTTGAGGCGAATTTTATCCCTCTTCTAAGAAACATAAAGAAGGACCTACGTAACTGGAATAATAAGCATTTCTCCTGGTTTGGAAGAGCAGCGATCCTGAAAATGGTCATTCTACCTAGGCTTCTCTATTTGTTTCACGCACTCCCGATTAAAATACCTACTGCCTTCTTTCGCAACCTTCTCTCTGTACAGAGACAATTTGTCTGGGCTCTTAGGAAACCCAGAATTAAGCTAAAATTCTTGCAGTTACCTAAAATTAAAGGAGGAATGGGGTTGCCCGATTTCATTAAATATCACCAGGCATCACATATAACCAGGGTAATTGACTGGCATTGCCACTCCCATCACAAAGACTGGGTTGAACTCGAGATAGGCCTTTCAAGATACCCAGTGCACCATTTAATTTGGACAGATCCCTCTAATTATCCGCCCGATGTCAGGAATCACCCCCTGATTTCAGCCACATTATCGATTTTTAATAAAGTAGCATCAAAATACCAATTGATCACCAGTCCTGGTCCCATGACACCAATTACTGGCAACCCGGATTTCCCACCGGGAATGGACTTTAAACCACCCCCGGTAGACTCACAACAGAGGAATGCTCCACTGAGAGTGAAAGACTGCTTGTTAAACTCGAGATTGTTATCTATGAAAGAATTTAACGAAATTAAACCTCAGGGCTACACAATTTCCCACTGGAATTACATACAGTTGCATAACTTTGTTCGGAATCACAAGCGCAAGTTCCTTTTTTCTAGGCCAATATCTGCTTTCGAGAAAATCTGCGGGGACCGTAAATCTTGCAGTAAAACCACATCACAAGCTTATAAATGGATCTCCCAAGCCCCTAACCAAGCGATAGATGACTATAAAAAAGTGTGGGAGAGAGATTTAAATTGCTCCTTTACAGAAAAGACTTGGGAGAAAGCCTGTGTGTTCACGCACAAATGCTCTCTAAGCACTAAGATTCAAGAGACCTCATTCAAAATTATGACACAATGGTATTTGACACCAGTCAAAATAAAGACATGGTCCCCGCAGAGTTCTGACAAATGCTGGAGGTGCCTAAAGGAAAAAGGGACTTTTGTTCATATTTGGTGGTCATGCACAAAAATACACACATTCTGGAAACAGATTGTTCATCTGATAAAAATGATAACAGACACATCTATGGTGTTAGATGCTGCAACTTGCCTGCTACACGTAAACACTCTCTCTTACAAGAATTACAAGAACTCCTTAGTTAGACACTTGTTGAATGCGGCGAAGGCCGTCATACCTCTTTTTTGGAACTCTCAATACACCCCATCAACTAAAGACTGGGCAAACAAAGTTAAAATGCTCTTTGAAATGGAAGAAATCGTCGCTATTAAGAAGGAAAACAGCTTAACCTTTCACGAACTTTGGAGACCTTGGACTATGTTCACTTTGTCCTCCAATTACACTAAATTTATCACCCGGTAATCGGCCAATCTCTAGTCAGTCAGGTTTGACTAATATGTCTTGAGACCATTTTCCTAAATTTTATTTATTTATTTTTTTTTTTTTTTTTATTATGTGACCTACACCCCCTCCCCCCCCCCCCCTTCCTCCCCCCTCTATATTTCCTACTTTATTTCTTTCCTTTCTTTCTCTTTCTATTCACTTTTCTATGGGCCGCAGGCCCTTGGTGTGGACACTGGTCCATACCCCCTTGTTTGGAACTTGTTTTCGCTGATTTACATCTAAGTCTAATTGGTTGCACATTTGTTTGCCTGATGTATGTTCAATGACTACTTGATGTATCTCATTATTGTTACACTGCGCTTTACTTGTTAAACCAATAACTGTTTTCATTGTATTTTCAATTAACTTCAATAAAGCACTTTATTGGAAAAAAAAAAAAAAAAAAGAACAGGGGTCCTCAGGGGGAGCCAAGGAAAACAAACAAAAGAAAAAACCACATCAGCAGGAGATATCAGAGGATATTGCAGGGCTGATACAGACTCTAGAGGTTTCAAAGGCAGCTCCTATTCTCTACAGTTCACTACCACCTCACAGCCAGGCAGTTACCTTCTCCCAGGGACAACGCACTTCACAAACCCCCTGACGGTTGGCCCTGCTGTTGCCTCCGACCAAGACTGTTCTCACTCTCCTCTGCCCACGTCAGCACCTCTGGTCCTTCCTCCTTGCTCTCCACACTTCTCCCCCCGCTCCGCAGCATACACTGGTCACCTGCTCAGGATCCTGGAGCACAGGTGAGTCATGGCACGCTCTGCTCACATCACACCAACCATACCCCCTGATAATGTTTTTTTTTTATCATTTGTTTATAACCCCCATGCAGGGAATATATAAAGACCCCCCTATAAGGTCCCCCAAATAGGTCCAAGGCAAACACCCATTCTCCCACTAAATCTGCAACATGTTGGCTGCACGCCTCTACCAATTATTAACAAAGTCTGGAAGTCTTGGAATCTCCCCAAAAATGTTTTGGCTGCTACAATCTGATTAAAGAGCGGCTGCATTTATTCTCCATGGTCCTTCTTTATGTAGGAATGTAGCCATGCTTTTGCTGGTTCCTAAAATGGACTATGGGATTTGTAGTGTGCATACAGTATATGACCTGGAGCTGAGTGAATCTAGGAGGAGGACCAGCATGACTGGGGTCTGCAGAAAAGGCAGAGTATTGGTGGGGTGATTTAGAATGATGCATTCTGCTTACCAGATTGTAGAGTTCAAGGCAGAGGGTGTTTCCTATAGGGGGTAGAGAGCGCAGTCGGAGCTCATCACAGCGTCAGACAGTTTTCTTCTGCATTCCTGGACTTTACCTGTAGGAAGAACAAAAGATGAAGGTGACTTGCACAACATGCTGTCCAAGCTTAGAGCTGTGGCCAGAGGCCCTGGGTGGCTACAAGACAAGCTATCCGACTTATTGAAGGAGTCCAGGCAGGTCTCTCCTGGGCCCTCTTCTAGTCTCCCACATGCTAGTAGGCCTAGGACTTCTGAGCGCTTCAGTCCTGAGGCGACATTTTGGGTTCAGTGCCATTCTGGGAGCCCCTCAAATGACCCTCTGACCCCACCAGCCAAGTGCACGTCTACTTCCCCTGGTGTGTAAGTCAGGAGGAATCCCTGTCTACAGCAAACCAAGGGAGGGAGTTTTTTCATCTGCCACCCCCTCAATGTGCAAGCTAATAAGAGTCATACGAGACACAGAGGAGAATAAAAGCCTGTAAATCTCCCCGAGGCAGGACCTGGAATCATGCCCTTTGCAGTGGTATAAAATTGATATAATGAAAGGGGACATCCGCCTCTTGAGCGGAATGTGCTACTCTGGTCAGGATGAAGAAAAGGAGGGTGATGTCTGAACCCTCAAAAAGGTAATCGAGTTTAACCATATAAGGCACCCACAGATTCCAAAAATGGGCTTGACCATCTGTGAGCATCTGTGAGCACAATCGCCCACCCTGGCTCCCACCACATTAGCCTGGGTAATGGTCTCCTGTAGGTGATGAAGGGACCGAAAAGGACCATTGCTATATGTCCTTCAGAAATGTGCCTCTGCTAAACCTTCCATCTGCTCTTTAACTTTTCTATTCTTGCAAAATTATCTTCAGTCCCCGAATGTAGATTGGGCCTAGCTAGGAGAGAGAACTCACCAAAACACCAACCTCCTATGAGGAGGAAGGCCAGACTAACCGCCGATTGCTCTTGGAATAGCTACATCCAAACTCTGATCAGAGAGAAAAACTTGCCATCATACAGGCACTTACAACCACATTGCCTGAGGACTGGTCTGTGAACCAAGAACTGGCCCTTATAGCCCTCTTCGTTGTCACTGAGCGCAGCACTGCCTTAGGGGTAACAAAAAATGCTACTTGATCTTTGCCAAAGTAAGAGCTGTGAAAATGTGGAATAGACTTCCTCAAGAGCTAGATCTGGCCAGCTCAGAAGATTAATTTAAAAAAGACCTGGATTCTTTCCTAAATGTACATAATATAACTGGATACTAACATTTATAAGTGTAGCAGGTTTTCCAGGCATTGGGCCTGATGTGGGTCTGCCATTGTTACTGGTTACCTCCCCAGCCCATGTGAGCTGCGACCCTGGGTGTGAGAACTGAGACTTTGACAACTCCGGCATCTTGGTTTTTGTGGTTTTATTTTAGATAAAGGGGATGGGAGAAGGGAATGAGTGGGATACTCTTTTAGGCTTAACTAAATACAATTCAGAACTTTATCCAGAAAATGTCTGTTAACGCTGCCTTGATGCTAGCCGACGCTAGCCAGCGCTCACTGACGCTTAGAACACACTGTATCTTGACTGAAGTGCTGAATCCTCCACTCTAGGTCCGAAAGACTTAAGACTGTGAAGCATAGAACTACTGACACTGCTGCACTGCAAAGTCACTGACCACTCTCTCCAGCCTGGCACTGGCTTGAGGTAGCTCACTGTGAATTACTGTATAGCTGCAACTCTCAACTGGCACTCTGTACAATTCAGGGCCCAAACCGCTGGCACCTCCTTTACACTTTAGCTCTTCAGGGTCCACTGACTATGTACCCCCTTTGCTACTTCAGGGTATTCAACCTAGGTACCCTCTTTACAACTAGCTGACACTGGATTCAAGAACCTCCTCCGGAGTGGTCTCCTCTAACTCTCCAGGCAGACCCCCAGGGGCAATCCTCAGTACTCACGACCTGTGTAGGCTTTCCTGGGACCAAACCCCTCTCACTCTCCACTGGTTCTCGGCCCACCGGATCCCCTCAGCTCAGTTCAGCGCTCTCTGGATTCTTGAGTGACATGCAGAGACATCTTCTTCCTCAGACAGGAGGAGAGACAGCCGTTCTCTCTCTCCTGGGACTCTGCTTCTGCCAAAGACGCCGGGTCACGCGCTTCCCCCAAATTTATACCCACTCCCAGAATCCTTTGCAACCTAATCTGCCTTCTGGGGTAGTTACAAGCATGAATGTGTCCCCTGATTGGGCTTCCTCCACTGCCCTATGAGAAGCCTCTCACAGGAGCCAGTGGGGAGACTTCCCCTTCAGCAGGCACACCTGGAAACCACGACACCCTAACCAAAGAAATCATGGCCATGCTGTTAGGTAAATGTATAGTGGGCCTTGTCTGCCTAACACCTACCTGTAGGGTGCTACATAGGTAAAGTTGATCCAGGGAAGATCCAATTGCCTCTTGGGAGATCAGGAAGGACTTTTTCCCCCCTGATGGGGCAAATTGGATCATGCTTTGCTGGATTTTTTGCCTTCCTCTGGATAAACTGTGGGTTTAGGACTGTGTGTATGGGATTGTATAATTTTTTCCTCTTTTTTTGGTTGAACTTTCTGAACGTGTGTCTTTTTTCAACCAGACTAACTATGTAACTATGTAATAACACTCTTGGCAAGATAATAGTAGTATCCACACGTTGCGGTCGGTTGACATGCTGTAATGTGTGTGTTACTGCAATGCATGCTCATTCTTCTGACCAGAGAGGAAGCATTTTCCTCTGGACTAGGGTATAATTTTGCCACGCTTACTTATGTAAGACTTCATACTACTACTGCCACTCCTCCTAAATAAACCTCTTTACTCTTCCACTCATCAGGGAGAATGGGAGCCTGTGTCTT
Organism: Pelophylax lessonae; assembly: GCF_965119305.1. NCBI lineage: Eukaryota > Metazoa > Chordata > Amphibia > Anura > Ranidae > Pelophylax > Pelophylax lessonae. Next base: position 48,769,933 of record NC_138770.1, read on the forward strand.
CAAAACAAGGAGTAGATTCTGACTTTGAAGTCAGTCTTCAGAGTAATCCCATTCCAGGCATGCCTAACCACACTAAAGCATGAGTAGACCTGAGAGACACTCGAACCCTGCTTAGCCTCTTCAAAGAGGACCATGGACCTTCTGCCCCTGATGGCGCTGGGGGTAAGGCAGGGGTGAACAGCTTGGATAAGGTGCCCTCTGAGCCAAAAATAAAGATGGCTGTGATGGGCTTGGACGTCTTTGGTTAGGAGGGCTGACTGTGATGTCCTGAATTCATCTTGAAATCTACCTCTATTTTTCACTTTACATTTCACACCCATTTTGGGCCTATTTACTAGTCGCTGTCACTTTATAGCACCTTTTATGTGCAACTTGTATTGTTTTATCACTTTTCTGCAATTTTGCTGATGCGATTTTGGGATATTCGCACCAACCTTTTGCAACAATTAATTGCCCATTAGTTAATTGATTCTTATTCAGCGCTTTAGATTTATATTTGTTCACTTGGTTTTAGTTTACCCCACACACTTTGGGGGCCTTATTTGCCTATTTTGATATTTCTTCTGCACGGTCACTGAAGCACCTTTAATAAGTTTGAGATTATTGTCTTTTCTTCTTTTTTTGTGGTGATCTTCACCACCACCTCACCAGCACATGGCACACAGTCACTTTATACAGATTCTGTTTTTACTAATATTAGATATTATATATATATTTATTTATATTTTTATGATGTGTATATGTTCTTGATAACTAGTATTGATTACCAAGTCATTTCCCACTGTGGGTTTATTATATAGTGCCTGATTTTTAATACTGTGATTATACCTATTGCTGGGCTGAATCTCTCACCTACACTATATCTGTTATTTACATCTATAGTAGGCAGCGCCATTTACCTCTCCCTCTATCATCTCAACATCCTATTTAAGGCGTGCTTCGGTTAGTTAGTTTTTGCATTGGACTTTCAGGGTACCCCATGCACACAGAAAACAGATTTCTAAAATTATACTTTTTATTACAAAAATTGAATAAAAACAAAACATCAACTACAAATAAAATGAATGCATTACCCCATTAATAAACCCCATTAATATATGCCTAAACTGGGCAATTTCCTTGAATGAATAATACAAGGATTACAGTATATAGCAGCACACCCAAGATGTATAAAGGAGTATAAGGAAAGTCAGTCTACAGGGCAGTATAGTCCTCTATAGTCCTCTACATGTTTCACGTTCAAGGCAGCATCTTCAGGAGGTCAGAGCTCACAATTCATTTAAATGGAAAGTAAATAAACAATAAATACAAACAGACATACTGCACATAAAAAGTGTATATTTAAAACAGAGGACAAAAGAGTACACCTCCACACCCCAAATCAGGACCAACTCCCAGGGGCAGGAGTAGGAGCGGCCAAATACTGGGGGGGGGGGCAGACACGGTAGTAAATGCAGGCCTACAGAACAAAATTATATACATAAAACATATCAAAGCGTGTACTCCACATGGGAATCAATCATCCCAAATAACCACCCTTTAGGATAGGAGGAAGCCGCAGCCATCACACCAACCTGCACAATAGTGGGAACTCTACAGCTGCCACTAGGCGCTCAGACGCCTGATGAGAAAAGAAAAAAGTACATAGTTAAGCATAATATAAACATTACAGTAATCTAGATATATGGCTGAGTGTTATTCACAACACAATGATAGAAATATTACTATAAGTAATGGTGCAACATGGCCAAATTAGAATCACAGTAACAAGCCTACATCTAGGTATAAAGGTTATTCCTGATGATGGTTTTCAAAAAAAAAAAAAAAGTGATCAAATGGCAATCATCACACACATAAATTTCAAGGTCAAGACAATTCTCTCAGGATTATGATTTACATTACATTGCATTAAATTACATTTAAATTACATTTACATTCAAACCAGCCATAAAATGGGAATGGGAGGTGTTGGAACTAGGGATGGGAGTTGGTAGAGCTGGGAATGGGAAGTGCTGGAACCAGCGATAAGATTTTGTTTGAGCTAGGAATTGGAGGTGCTGGAACCGGGGATTGGAGTTGGTGCAGCTGGGTATGGGAAGTGCTGGAACCAGGGATGGGATTTGGTGAAGCTGGAAATGGGAGGTACTGGAACCAGGGATGGTAGTTGGTGGAGCTGGGAATGAGTGGTGCTGGAATCAGGGATGGGAGTTGGTGGAGCTGGGAATAGGAGGTGCTGGAAAAAGGGATAGGATTTGGTGGAGCTAGGAATAGGATGTTCTGGAACCAGGGATGGGAGTTGGTGAAGCTGGGAATGGGAGGTGCCAAACCAGGGATGGGAGTTGATGGAGCTGGGAATGGGAGGTGCCAGAGCCAGGGATGGGAGTTGGTGGAGCTGGGAATAGGAGGTGAAGGAACCAGGGATGGGAGTTGGTGGAGCTAAGAATGGGAGGTGCTGGAAGCAGAGATGGGAATTGGTGAGCTAGAAATGAGAGCTCCTGGAATCAGGGATGAAAGTTGGCGGAGCTGGGAATGAGAGGTGCTGAAACCAGGGATGGGAGTTGGTGGAGATGTAAATGGGAAGTTCTGGAACCAGGGATGGTATTTGGTTGAGCTGGGAATGGGATGTTCTGGAACCAGGGATGGGGGTTAGTAGAGCTGGGAATGGAAGGTAGTGGAACCATGGATGGGAGTTGGTGGAGCTGGGAATGAGAGGTGCTGGAAACAGGGATGGGAGTTGGTGGAGCTGGGAATGAACGGTGCTGGAATCAGGTATGGGAGTTGGTGGAGCTGGGAATAGGAGGTGCTGGAACCAGGGAAGGGAGTTGGTGAAGCTGGGAATGGGAGGTGCCAGAACCAGTAATGGGAATTGTTAGAGCTGGGAATGAGAGGTGCCAGAACCAGGGATGGGAGTTGGTGGAGCTGGGAATAAGGTGTGGGAAATGGGGATGGCAGTTGGTGGAGCTAGTAATGAGAGGTGATGGAATGAGGGATGCTAGTTGGTGGAGCTAAGAATGAGAGGTGCCGGAACCAGGGATGGGAGTTGGTGGAAATTGGAATGGGAGGTGCCGGAACCAGGGATGGGAGTTGGTGGAGCTGGGAATAGGAGGTGCTGGAAAAAGGGATGGGAGTTGGTGGAGCTGGAAATAGAAGGTGCTGGAACTAGGGATGGGAATTGGTGGAGCTGGGAATGAGAGGTAATAAAACCAGGGATGGGAGTTGGTGAAACTGGGAATGGGAGGTGCTAGAACCAGGGTTAAGAGTTGGTGGACCTGGGAATGGGAGATGCCAGAACCAGGGATGGGAGTTGGTATAGATAGGAATGAGAAGTGATGAAACCAGGGATAGGATTTGGTGGAGCTGCAAATGAGAGGTGCTGTAACCAGGGATGGGAGTTGGTGGAGCTGGGAATGGGAGTTGCTGGAACCAGGGATGTGAGTTGATGGAGCTAGGAATGAAATGTGCTGGAACCAGGGATGAGAGTTGGTGAAGCTGGGAATGGGAGGTACTGAAACCAGGAATGGGAGTTGGTGGAGCTGGGAATGGGAGGTGCCAAAACCAAGGATGGGAGTTGATGGAGCTGGGAGTAGAAGGTGCTGTAACCAGGGATGCGAGTTGGTGGAGCTAGGAATGAGAGGTGCTGGAACCAAGGATGGGAGTTGGTAGAGCTGGGAATGGGAGGTGCTGGAACCAGGGATGGGAGGTGGTGGAGCTGGGAATGAAATGTGCTAAAACCAGGGATGAGAGTTGGTGAAGCTGGGAATGGGAGGTACTGAAACCAGGAATGGGAGTTGGTGGAGCTGGGAATGGGAGGTGCCAAAACCAAGGATGGGAGTTGATGGAGCTGGGAGCAGAAGGTGCTGTAACCAGGGATGCGAGTTGGTGGAGCTAGGAATGAGAGGTGCTGGAACCAAGGATGGGAGTTGGTAGAGCTGGGAATGGGAGGTGCTGGAACCAGGGATGTGAGTTGATGGAGCTAGGAATGAAATGTGCTAAAACCAGGGATGAGAGTTGGTGAAGCTGGGAATGGGAGGTACTGAAACCAGGAATGGGAGTTGGTGGAGCTGGGAATGGGAGGTGCCAAAACCAAGGATGGGAGTTGATGGAGCTGGGAGCAGAAGGTGCTGTAACCAGGGATGTGAGTTGATGGAGCTAGGAATGAAATGTGCTGGAACCAGGGATGAGAGTTGGTAGAGCTGGGAATGGGAGGTGCTGGAACCAGGGATGGGAGGTGGTGGAGCTGGGAATGGGAGGTGCTGGAACCAAGGATGCAAGTTGATGGAGCTAGGTATGGTTAGGTGCTTGAGATGGGAATGGGAAGTGGTGGAAATCATAATAGGAGGTGCGGGAACCATAGATGGGAGATGGTGGAGCTAGGAATGAAAGGTGATGAAACCAGGGATGGGAGTTGGTGGAGCTGCAAGTGAGAAGTACGGGAACCAGGGATGGGAGATGATGAAGCTGGGAATGAGAGGTAATGGAACCAGGGATGGGAGTTGGTGGAGCTGGGAATGGGAGGTGATAAAACCAGGGATGGGAGTTGGTGGAGCTGGGAATGGAAGGTGCCGGGACCAGGAATGGGAGTTGGTGGAGCGAGGAATGAGAGGTGATGAAACCATAGATGGGATTTGGTGAGCTGTGAATGAGAGGTGCTGGAACCAGGGATGGGAGATGATGAAGCTGGGAATAGAAGGTGCTGGAACCAGGGATGCAAGTTGGTGGAGCTAAGAATAGGAGGTGCTGGAATCAGGGATGGGAGTTGGTGGAGCTGGGAATAAGAGGTGCTGGAACCAGGGATTGGAGTTGGTTGAACTAAAAAATGAAAGGTGCTGGAAGAAGGGATGGGAGTTGGCAAAGCTGGGAATAGAAGATGCTGGAACTAGAGATAAGAGTTGGTGGAGCTGGGAAATAGGGATAGTTGTGCTGGGAAAGGGAAGTGGTGGAAATCAGAATAGGAGGTGCGGAACCATAGATGGAAGGTGCTGAAGATGGTTATGAGAGGTGCTGGAACCAGGGATGGGAGTTGGTGGAGCTGGAAATGAGAAGTGCTGGAACCAGGGATTGGAGTTGGTGGAGCTGGAAATGAGAAGCGCTGGAACCAGGGATGGAAGTTGGTGGAGCTGGGAATGAGAGGTGCTGGAACCAGCAAATTGAGTTGGAGATGAGCTAAGAAACGAAAGGTGCTGGAAGATGGGATGGGAGTTGGTGAAGCTGGGAATGGGAAGTGCTGGAACCAGGCATGAGAGTTGATGAAGCTTGGAAAGGGAGATGGTTGTGCTGGAAAAGGGAGGTGGTAGAACCAGGGATGGGAGCTGTTAGAGGTGGGGATGAGAACTGTTGGAGAAGGGAGAGGGATGCATTCAAATCCATTAAAATGATTTAATAAAATAATATTAAAAATACACAATTAAAATGAATTAATACATATAACAAGTATAACAATAAAAAAAGAAAACAAAGAGCCCATTAAATCCCTGTAATTCCCTGTACAACAAAAGCACAAGGTGTCAATCGGGTAAGCTCACGTGTTCTGCCAGAAATAGTCAAGACACAGAGGAGAAAGAACAAAGGAGAAATCAGAATTAATTGGATGATCACTGTCCAGCTACAGGCCTGGGGTGAGTAGGTGACCAGGCTATATTGCTTAATCGCAGTAAAGAAAATATAGGGCACTCACTTGATTGTCTATGTAGTCTATCAGAGCTATGAAACCCTAAAGGCTGCCTTGGCAGAAATGCAAATCTTTGGATTACTAAGCATAAAGTACATTAGAAGAGTCTTCTTTTACACTCATCTATTTTTAAGAGCAGGGTCTGCCCTGTTCTCAGTGCCTCTCTTCCTTCTTCCATAAAAAGCCCAAGGCCAATTACTACAGTATATGGTGACGTACACAAGAAGAGTCTTCTTTTGCAATCGTCTACTGTATGGGAGCAGGTTCTGCCCGTTCTCAGTTCCTCCCTTCCTTCTCCTATATACACTAAAAGCCAAAGACCTTTTAAACTCACCTATGTCATTATAGGGACCCAGTTATGCAATCAGTATTTATCTAAGTGGCAAAGTTCTTAGAAAGCTTTTCCTTTTGCAGTAATCTATTGGGTGGAGGCAGGTTCTACCTTCTTCTTGGTGCCTCCCTTCCTTCTTCCTCATATGATCTATATAAAAGTCTCAGCATATCACTGACTTCTAGGAATTGAAGATGTCTCCAGAGACCGGATCCCTCCTGCTACTCCTCCTGTTCTGTGCTGGAGCCACTGCTGTCAATCTAACCACCGAAGACCCCACCGAGGATAAAGAAACTTTGGGTAAGATTTAGAAATAATGTAAAATACAGGTAATGACGCAACCAAATTATAAATGTATATGTCTTGGATATATTAACATAATGCTGACCCCCTTAGTAAACGCACTGCGAGCAGGCGGCACAGCCAGGCACCGCAATTTACCCGTACACTGCAGTGAGCTTCCTGGTTTTTGCTGCTGACCCATGCTGTGATTGGACACAGCAGGAGTTTGTTTGAAACCTGATGCCAATCATTTTGGCTGAAACCTGCTCATCATCTTACAAAGATTACATTTGTTAGGGACACAGTTAATCCCTAGATTGCCCTTAGACATTAACCCCTGTCATCATTCCATCGTCAACGTACAGTATTATCACTGATCACTGTATTAGTGACACTAGCGACATCATTGTCAGTTAGCACCAGATTGGTCGCCACACTATCACAGTCCCACTATAAGTATGGAGTAGTATAACGTCTATAGCTGTGTAAATTCCAGTATATATTCCATAGTTTGTAGACACTATACCTACCACACAAACCAATTAATATACACTTATTGGGATTGGAGAGGCTGATGTGAAAAAGAGGTCTGAATGTATGTGGGGGGGGGGGGGTGGGGACTCTGTGGACTGAGCGTGGGGGGTAGCTGGGGACCGAATGTGGGGGGTAGCTGAGGACTGAATGTGGGGGGGGGGGCGCTGAGGACTGAATGTAGGTGGAGCTGAGGACTGAATGTGGGGGGGGGGCTGAGGACTGAATGTGGGGGGAACTGAGGACTAAATGTGAGGGGGAGCTGAGGACTGTATTGTGGAGGAAACTGAGGACTGATTGTGAGAGGAAGCTGAAAACCCTAAGTGGGGGGGGGGGGGTTGAGAACAGTAACATGGGGGGTGTTATTGATTTTAAACGGGTGGCTGAGGACTGTAATGTGGGGGGAACTGAGGATTGAATGTGTGGAGAGCTGAGGACTGAATGTGAGGGGGAGCTGAGGATATTTGGTGGGGGGGGGGGGGGCTGAGAACAGTAATGTGGGGCGGAGGGTGACAATTTTAAAGTGGGGGCTGAGGACTATAATGTAGAGACACTGAGGACATTAAAGTGGGGGCACTGAGGACTGTGATGTGGGGGGGGGGGTAAAGACTTTATTGCAGGGGGCTGAGGACTGTAGTTTGGGGGAGCTGAAAAAAGTAATGTGGGGGGGGGACTGTATTGTGGGGGGGGGGGGGGTGGGCAGAGGATAGTAATGTGGAGGGGCTGAGAACTGCAACTTGTGGGAGCTGAGGACTGTAAAGTGGGAGGGGGGAGCTGATGACTGTAAAGTGGGGGGCTGAGGACTTTAAGGTGTGGGGGTTGGGGACAGTAATGTGGGTGGGCTGAGTACAGTAACATGGGGGGGTAATGCCAAGGAAGTGTGAGAACACTACTGTGAAATGGGGTGGAAGGGGGGAGCTGAGGAGACTCATCAATAGATGATCTTGATGTGAAGGGGAGGGGACTGTGATATCCAGTGTGGACTGAGGACACTGATGTAAGAATGAGTTCAGATCTGTGCATTTAGTGTCCACGTCTTGGGTAGGTCATTCATTTTAATGGGCTGCACTACCAGCGAGAAACACGGAGAAAGAAGTCCCCGACCTTTTTCTTCAAAATCGTGCCACACCACCAACCGTGGTGTTGCAGGACCATGCGGTTTGGCGCACGTGAAAATGGGCCACAAGTACTGACATCAGATTTGGACCTCTGCTGGAAGAAACTTTGACTGGCCGGACCTCGGTGAATCTTAATTTGATAACCCTGCTATAATAGAGGGTCAAAGGCTGCTGATATGCTACAGGGGATGGCCAGAGCCTAGGAGCATCCTATAAGAGATGGTCAGCAGCTTGTCGAACATGTTCAACTGTATATTTGACAGAACAAGAGGGAGCAAATAAGAGAAATGTATTGTTAAGGTTTAAACACATGTACATTCTTTTTATTAAAATGTATTCCTGTTTATTAACAGTAGGGAGGGGAGCAAAAGACGCGCCTTCCACGAATTTCAAATAGGAATGTTCGACAACAGATTCTGGGTTTTAGGTTTAGGATAGCATCTGATTTGCATAGTATTGGTATCGGTTATTAGGAATTGTCCTTGTTTATCCACTTGACTTCCAGAAGATTTACCCCCCTTAATGATCAGCTGATTTTTTTTCACAATACGGCACTGCGTTACTTTAACAGCTTGCCGACCGCCGCAAGTATATTAACTGCGGCGGTCAGCCCCTCCTGGTCAAAGCGACGTAGTACTACGTCGCTCACCCAGGAGCCTGTAGGGGGCGAGCGCCCGCCTCTGGAGGCACGCTCCCGCCCCCGCTTGTTCAGGGACATCCCCGCGCGAGTGACAGGTGGCTCCGATGTCCGCCGGTCACTCGCGATCTCCCATTGGAGAGAAAGAGAAAAGCAGGCGGCTGATGTAAACAAAGCCGCCTGTCATTCTCCCTGGTGTAACTGCAGAGACTATACAATCCTGCTATGTAGGATCGTATGTCTCTGTGGTTACATCACAAGCCATGCCCCCCCACAGTTAGAATCACGCCCCTAGGGACACACTTAACCCCTGAATCTCTAATAAAGTTAACCCCTTCTCCGCCAGTGTCATTATTACAGTGACAGTGAATATGTATAGCACTGATTACTGTAGTAATGTCACTGGTACCCCCAAAAGTGTCAAAAATGTCAGTCAAGGGTCCGATCTGTCCGCCCCAATGTCGCAGTCCTGCAAAAAAAAAAAAATCGCAGATCGTCGCCATTACGCGTTAAAAAAAAAAACAATAAAAATGACAGAAATCTTTCCCGTAGTTAGTAAACGCAATAACTTTTGCGCAAACCAATCAAAAATAGGCTTATTGCGATTTTTTTTTTACCAAACATATGTAGCAGAAAACAAATTGGCCGAAAATGTTAAAAAATTTTGATTTTTACATTTTTTATGGGGAATTTCATATAAAAAAAATGTGAAAAATATTGTTATTTTTTCAGAATTGTCGCTCTTTTTTTGTTTATAGCGCAAAAAATAAAAATCGCACAGGTGATGAAATACCGCCAAAAGAAAGCCCTGTTTGTGGGAAAAAAAGGACGTCAATTTCATTTGGGTACAGCATCACACAACCGCGCAATTGTCCGTTAAAGTCACGCAGTGCCAAATCGCAAAACAGGGTCTGGTCTTTGAGCAGCCAAATCCTCTGGGGCTTAAGTGGTTAACTGACAATGGCGCAGTCATGTCCCCAAATAAAATGTATGTCATTTTTATTCCCCCACAAACAGAACTTTCTTTTGGTGGTATTTAATCACCATGGGTTTTTTTTTTTTTTTTTTTTTTGTGCTATAAACAAAAAAAAAAAAAAAAACCTAGAATTTTGAAAAAGAAAACTTTCTGCTATAAACATATCCAATAAAAAAAATTTTAAAAATCAAATGTGTTAATACATTTAGGCCAATATGTGCAGGTGCATCTCATAAAATTAGAATATCATCAAAAAGGTCATTTATTTCAGTAATTCAATTCACACAGAGTGATATATGTCAAGCATCTCTTTCTTTTAATTTTGATGATTATGGCTTACAGCTAGTGAAAACCCAAAATTCTGTATCTCAGAAAATTAAAACATTACATAAGACCAATTAAAAGAAAAAGGATTTTTTTTTTAGTTAGTCCCTTTTTCCCATTTATTGGAGAAACATTCTATGTTTTCTTCGTCCATACTACACAGGTATTCCATATCATGAATATATTCAACTCTACCGTACCGCTCCCTTATAATGGAAGCTTCTGTATTGAACCAGTTTTTTTGAAATTGTCCCTTTAGCTGCATTTAGAAGGTTTGGAATTATCAAACTTCTATATTGTTTAAGGGTCTATTTGTTCTATGGAATAAACATGTCCAGGGGTCATCTATGATAGTCTTTCCCGTGATTTTCTTAATTAATTGTTGTATTCTTAACCAAAATTCTCGAATCTTGGGACATTCCCACCAGATATGAGCCATTGTGCCCAGCCCCTAAAAAGGATTTTTAATACAGAAATGTTAGCTAACTGAAAAGTATGTCCATGTATAGTATAGTATGCACTCAGTACTTAACCACTTAAGCCCTGGAAGATTTTACCCCCTTCCTGACCAGGGCCTATTTTGCGATTCGGCACTGCGTGACTTTAACGGACAATTGCGTGGTCGTGCGACACTGTACCTAAATGAATTTGATGTCCTTTTTTTCCCATAAACAGAGCTTTCTTTTGGTGGTATTTGATCACCTGTGCGATTTTTTGATCATGCGCTATAAACAAAAAAAGAGCGACAATTTTGCAAAAATAACAATATTTTTCACATTTTTTTTATGAAATTCCCCAAAAAAAATGTAAAAATCAAACATTTTTAACATTTTAGGCCAATTTGTTTTATGCTACATATGTTTGGTAAAATAAATCGCAAAAAGCGTATTTTGATTGGTTTGCGCAAAAGTTATTGCGTTTACTAACTAAGGGAAAGATTTTTGTCATTTTTGTTGTTTTTTTTTTTAACGAGTAATGGCGGCGATCTGCGATTTTTTTTGCGGGACTGCGACATTGCGGCGGACAGATCGGACCCTTGACTGACATTTTTGACACTTTTGGGGTTACCAGTGACATTACTACAGTAATCAGTGCTATACATATGCACTGTTACTGTAAAAATGACACTGGCAGTGAAGGGGTTAACTTTTTTGAGAGGGAGGGGTTAAGTGTGTCCCTAGGGGCGTGCTTCTAACTGTGATTGGATGTGGCTTGAGGTGTAAGAACAGAGATCAACGGTCCTACATAGCAGAACCTTATGATCTCAATTCTTACACAGGGGAGAATGACAGGCAGCTTTGTTTACATTAGCCGCCTGCCTTTCTCCTGCTGTAACGGAAGATCACAAGTGCCTGGTGGATATCGGGTCCGCTGGGCACATGCGCGGGGGGGGGGGTCCGTGAGCGAGCGGGAGCGTGCCTCCGGTGGTGCGCGCTCGCTCCCTAGAGCCTCACAGGCTAGCGACGTAGACCTACGTCGCTTTGCCTGTGAGGGGCTGACTGCCCACGTAAATAGTCGTTAGGCAGTCGGCAAGTGGTTAAATTACTGCATCAATGCAGTGTGGCATGGAGGCGATCAGCCTGTGGCACTGCTGAGGTGTTGTGGAAGCCCAGGTTGCTTTGATAGCGACCTTCAGCTTGTATGCATTGTTTGGTCTGGTATCTCTCACAATAGCCCACAGATTGTTTATGGGCTTTAAGTCAGGCGAGTTTGCTGGCCAATCAGAGGCGGCTCTAGGCTTTGTGAGGCCTAAGGCAAAACTTGGACATGAGGCCCCACTCACGCCCATAATGGGAAAAATAATTAAAGCAATAAAAATGAACTGTATAAATTGCATATATTAAGAGCCTTAACCTTTGTACTATGAATTCACAGTTTCTAGAATTTTTCTCTAACCAATTCTTCTTTAATCAAAGAGCATTAAACATTGGGTATGTATGTATATATATATATATATATGTCCGGTCTTACATCACAGTCCCCAGCATTTCCCTATAGGTCATGATTCCCTGAGTCCCTCCTTACATCAGAGTTCAGTGTCCCCACTTACATAAGAGTTCTCCTTTAAATCTGATTCCCCCCAGCATCTCCTCCTTACATCAGAGTCCACAGAATTCCTCTTTACATTAGAGTCCCCCTATTAAATGAAATTTCACAGAGCCCCCTTTACATCAGAGTCTCCAGAGTTTCCCCCTTACACTGTAAGAGGGAACTCTAAAGACTCTGATGTAAGAGAAGTTCTGGGAACCCTGATTTAGGGGGAATTTTGGGGACTCTGAAGTAAGGGGAGTTCTGGGAACCCCCATTTAAGGGGGAATGCTGGAGACTCTGATGTAAGGAGAGTTCTGGGAACCCTGATTTGAGGGGGAAAGCTGGGGACTCTGGTGTAAAAGGGAACTCTGTGGTCACCAAAGCTCCCCCTTGCATCAGAGTTTCCAGAGACCCCCTTACACTTCCCTTCCTCAGTCCGCCACAGAGGGCACTGTAAATTCCAGTATAGTGCACTGCCATTCCTCCCTGAGGAATGGAAGCCTGCTATGCTTGGACTTGTACTGCTCTCTGTAGGGGACTGAGGAACTGCTGCCTGCTATGTTAAGACTTGTAGTGCCCTGTGTGGGGACTAAGGCATAGCAGACTGCTATTCTGGAGCTTGTAGTGCCCTCTGCCCCACAGTCCTCCACATTCTAGGGCACTATAAGCCCCAGCATAGTGTTAAACATCTAAAGGACAACTCCAACCAAAACTACAAATAATGTACAGAGTCCATATGCTATATAATGTCAAAGCCCTGCTACCCCTCACCTTCCACCTCAGATGCTGTCATTGTGTAGGGCAAGGGGCTCCAGCTCCACCATGTTTGACTTTGATGTCACATATGCAGGACTGGCTCAGCTCCACTCTCTTCCCTGGCAACTGACTCTGGCGTCACGGGGGGGCTCTCCTCCTCCCCCAGGGCCCTCTCCTTCTCCCCCCAGCCAACCAGGGGCCCTCTCCTTCTTCCCCAGCCACCCAGGGGCCCCTCTCCTTTTCCTCCAGCCACCCAGGGGCCTTCTCCTTCTCCTCCTCCAGCCACCCAGGGGCCTTCTCCTTCTTCTCCTCCAGCCACCCAGGGTCCCTCTCCTTCTCCAGCCACCCAGGGTCCCTCTCCTTCTCCTCCAGCCACCCAGGGGCCCTCTCTTTCTCCCCCAGCCACCCAGGGGCCCTGTCCTTCTCCCCCAGCCACCCAGGGTCCTTCTCCTTCTCCCCCAGCCACCCAGGGGTCCTCTCCTTCTCCCCCAGCTACCCAGGGGCCCTCTCCATCTCGCCCAGCCACCCAGGGGCCCTCTCCTTCTCCCCTAGTCACCCAGGGCCCTCTCCTTCTCCCCCAGCCACCCAGGGACCCTCTCTCCCAGCCACCCAGGGGCCCTTTCCTTCTTCTCCTCCAGCCACCCAGGGGCCCTTTCCTTCTTCTCCAGCCACCCAGGGGCCCTCTCCTTCTACCCCAGCCACCCAGGGGCCCACTCCTTCTACCCCAGCCACCCAGGGGCACTCTCCTTCTCCCTCCAGCCACCTAGGGGCCCTCTCATTTTCCCCTAGCCACCAAGGGGCCCTCTTCTTCTCCCCAAGCCACCCAGGGGCCCTCTCTTTCTCCCTCAGCCACCCAGGGGCCCTCTCCTTTTCCCCTAGCCCCCCAGGGGCCCTCTCCTTTTCCCCGAGCCACCCAGGGGTCCTCTCCTTTTTCTCTAGCCACCCAGGGTCCCTCTCCTCCAGCCACCCAGGGTCCCTCTCCTCCATCTCCTCCAGCCACCCAGGGGCCCTCTTCTTCTCCTCCTCCAGCCACCCAGGGGCCCTCTCCTTCTTCCCCAGCCACCCAGGGGCCCTCTCCTTCTTCCCGAGCCACCCAGGGGCCCTCTCCTTCTCCCCCAGCCACACAGGGGCCCTCTCCTTCTCCCCAGCCACCCAGGGGCCATCTCCTTCTCCCCCAGCCACCCAGGGGCCATCTCCTTTTCCCCCAGCCACCCAGGGGCCCTCTCCTCCTCCCTCTGTCACCCAGGGGCCCTCTCCTCCTCCCTCAGCCACCCAGGGGCCCTCTCCTTCTCCCTCAGCCACCCAGGGGCCCTCTCCTTCTCCCTCAGCCACCCAGGGGCCCTCTCCTCCCTTAGCCACTTAGATGCCCTCTCCTTCTCCTTCAGCCACCCAGTGGCCCTTTCCTTCTCCCCTAGCCACCCAGGGGCCCTCTCCTTTTCCCCTAGCCACCCAGGGACCCTCTCCTTCTCTTCCAGCCACTCTCTCCTCCCCCAGCCACCCAGGGCCTTCTTCTTCTCCTCCTCCACCACCAACCATTTTAGGACTCTTCCAACTTCCCTGGGGCTACTCACCCCCTTTGCGTAGTAGACACCACAAATATATGACCAGCCTGCAGAGTGACAGGGCGGGGCCTGGTTACCTGTATGTTCCTGGGCCAGGGCAGAGCTCTCCTCCCAGAGCAACAACCGATGATAGCAGAGTGAGCTGACCGGGCAGTCACTTCCTACTGATGCAGGTACACGCCCACCGATTCCACCACATCTCATCATGATCAGACGGCCAATCCCCAGGCAGACAAGGCCGGGTAAGTGTCAGCGGACAACAGACACCTGGCAGCCGCAGTGAAGGGACTGCAGCACACTGCTGCAACTTTTATATCCGAGGATTTAAAACAATCTTTTACTTGGGAGATTTCCCTGACTGCGCTCTTCTAAATGTTGTCGCTCCGCCACTGGCCGCGAGGCCCCTGTAGGTGCGAGGCCTTAGGCGACCGCCTAATTTGCCTAATTAGAGAGCCGCCTATGTGGCCAATCATGCACAGTGATACCATGATCATGTGACCAGGTATTGGTATTTTTGGCAGTGTGGGCGGTGCCAAGTCCTGCTGGAAAATGAAATCAGCATCTCCATAAAGCTGGTCAGCAGTGGGAAGCATGAAGCGCTCTAGAATTTCCTGGTAGAGGGCTGCACTGACTTTGGACTTGATAAAACACAGTGGACCAACACCAGCAGATTACATGGCACCCCAAATCCTCACTGACTGTGGAGACTTCACACTGGACCTCATGCAACTTGGATTCTGTGCCTCTCCATTCTTCCTCCAGACTCTGGGACCTTGATTTCCAACTTAGATGCAACTTTTTCCACAATCTGTGATGATGCTGCTTTTACTAATGGAAGTGATGGATTTTATTCCCTGCTTTGCAGGAAAACAGAATCCATCACTTTCCTTCTGTCAGAACGAAACTCTGCCTGGTTTACATACATAATAAATGGCTGCCACATGATTGTTGTGGGATAGTAAGTTTCAATGCTATTAAATTGTCATGACTGCCAGTCAACTGGCATTTCCAGAAAAATCTCAGTAATGGCAGCCTATTTTCTGTAACTTTACAGGTCTGCATAAACTAGTACCGGGCATGTCACATTTTACGGCAACAGTATAGTTTTTTTTAGAAACGCTCTAACTACAATCCTTGAGTTCCAGTCAGTGACCTTGTCTAGGCTGAGATGATGTCATCACTATGTTGCAGACAGAAGGAAGCATTTCCTCAGTCTCCTCTCTTCCAGTGATTACACAGACTGTACATTGTAACACTGTAGTGCGTCACAAGGTAGGAGGATGCAGAAGGGTCTGATCTGTGTCAGACCTTTGTGACTTTGTGTCTTCTCTGAGCTAACATCTTAATCCAAGAAGTAGATAATGACACTTGGTGATGGCTGAACAAAGATGGTACAAAAACATATGGCTCCAAGCAAGAGATATACAGTGATAATAAAATAAATCAGCTAAAAAACACTAAAGGATATACATATATACATATATACTGGAGATAGTATAGTTCATCAAGGTTGAACCCCAAGCTGACCCTGATACACTAGCTGCAGCACCTCAAAGACAGAAGAAATATCTGGAAAGGCAAGGGAACACAAGAGGGGGCAAGACTAAGTGTAGCAGTGTGGGACCTTTAATAAATAAAAATATAAGTGGCAACTCTCATGTAATAGGTAAGTATCAGCTCCTGTCATCAGAATTCATGCAAACACCAGCTCTGTAGCCTCGGGGTATCCCTCATTCCAGACCAGGATGCTGCATCACTGCTGCAAGGAGTTACCCCGCTTTCTGTGGATATAACATCCTTTACTCTTCTGATCTTCTGAGAAGTCTTTCCAAATGATTTTAAACAGGTCTGTGGGAATGTTTTCTCATTTGTGAGGTAAGGTACCTATGTTGGATGAGAAGACCTGGCTCACCATTGGTGTTTCAATTCATCCCAAAGGTGTTCAGTAGGATTGAGGTCTAAAGGTGTTCAGTAGGGTTGAAGTCCAAAGGTGTTTAGTAGGGTTGAAGTGCAAAGGTGTTCTGTAGGGTTGAGGTCCAAAGATGTTCAGTGGGGTTGAAGTCCAAAGGTGTTCAGTAGGGTTGAGGTCCAAAGATGTTCAGTAGGGTTGAGGTCTAAAGGTGTTCAGTAGGGTTGAAGTCCAAAGGTGTTCAGAAGGGTTGAAGTCCAAAGGTGTTTAGTAGGGTTGAGGTTCAAAGGTGTTCAGAAGGGTTGAAGTCCAAAGATGTTTAGTAGGGTTGAGGTCCAAAGGTGTTCAGTAGGGTTGAGGTCTAAAGGTGTTTAGTAGGGTTGAAGTCCAAAGGTGTTTAGTAGGATTGAGGTCCAAAGGTGTTGAGCAGGGTTGAGGTCCAAAGGTTTTCAGTGGGGTTGAAGTCCAAAGGTGTTCAGTGGGGTTGAGGTCCAAAGATGTTCAGTGGGGTTGAAGTCCAAAGGTGTTCAGTAGGGTTGAGGTCTAAAGGTGTTCAGTAGGGTTGAAGTCCAAAGGTGTTCAGAAGGGTTGAAGTCCAAAGGTGTTTAGTAGGGTTGAGGTCCAAAGGTGTTCAGAAGGGTTGAAGTCCAAAGGTATTTAGTAGGGTTGAGGTCCAAAGGTGTTCAGTAGGGTTGAGGTCCAAAGGTGTTCAGTAGGGTTGAGGTCTAAAGGCGTTTAGTAGGGTTGAAGTCCAAAGGTGTTCAGAAGGGTTGAAGTCCAAAGGTGTTTAGTAGGATTGAGGCCCAAAGGTGTTCAGCAGGGTTGAGGTCTAAAGGCGTTTAGTGGGGTTGAAGTCCAAAGGTGTTTAGTAGGATTGAGGCCCAAAGGTGTTCAGCAGGGTTGAGGTCCAAAGGTGTTCAGTGGGGTTGAAGTCCAAAGGTGTTCTGTAGGGTTGAGGTCCAAAGGTGTTCAGTAGGGTTGAGGTCCAAAGTTGTTCAGGAGGGTTGAGGTCCAAAGGTGTTCAGTAGGGTTGAGGTCCAAAGATGTTCAGTGGGGTTGAAGTCAAAAGTTGTTCAGGAGGGTTGAGGTCCAAAGGTGTTCAGTAGGGTTTTGGTCCAAAGATGTTCAGTGGGGTTGAAGACAAAAGTTGTTCAGGAGGGTTGAGGTCCAAAGGTGTTCAGTGGGGTTGAAGTCCAAAGGTGTTCTGTAGGGTTGAGGTCCAAAGGTATTCAGTAGGGCTGAGGTCAAAAGGTGTTCAGTAGGGTTGAAGTACAAAGATGTTCAATGGGGTTAAAGTCCAAAAGGTGTCCAGTAGGATTGAGGGCAGGGCTGTTTGCAGGTCACTCCAGTTTCTCAACATCAAGCAAGCTGGTCAAACCATGTCTTTATGGAGCTGGCTTTGTACACAGAGGCGCAGTCATCCTGGAACAGGGAAAGGTCTTCCTCAAACCGATACCACAAGGTTGTAAGCACAATTGTTTGTATATGGTAATGTCTGCCAAAGAACATTGCACGGCAATGTGCTTGATTTTATGCACCTGGTTTTGGATGTACAACAAACTTATATAACAATGCAATGGCATTGGCCAGGTGTTTACAAACTTATGGCCATGTACTGGTACGCTCTGAAAAGAGGGTCTAAGCAAATAACTGTGGTTCATCTCATAACCCCCTCAGGTATACTCAACCCCCAGCAGAGACCTGGAACATGTCCTGCAAATGTGGACTATCCGGTTGGTGGCTCCACGTTGGAGCACGATTGTAAGAGAGACAGAGACTGCAAAGGGAAGAGGAAGTGCTGCTTCTCAGGGGGTAAAAGACGATGTCTGCTGCCATTGGATGGTAAATATTTACAATCTCTTTGGGAATACAATAAAATCATACAAACATGACCTGCTCTGCTTTGTGTCTGAGACAGAGATTTCGGCCGCTCGTCAGACGTATCTCCACTTTCTCCACGCTTCCTGTTGTAAAAATGCTGTTTACAGAGATGAGTAGCCCAAGCTAAAATTTAAACATACTGTAAGTGAGTCACAGCAGAGACTCCTCCTATTCCAAGGTAGTAATCCCTCCCCCCCCCTCCCATCCCAAAAGGAGGCAGCTAATACTCTGTTGTTTCTTTCTGGGAATTCTTTGTAATGTATTAAAAAATATATAATACACACAGATATAGAGCATCAGTTTAAATATATAAACTTTAGATAATCATAAATATTGTGCCCAGCCTGCATTCATTATTCTTCCTAGTCCCAGCCTGCACTCATCACCCTTCATAGTCCTGGCCTGCACTCATCACTCTTCATAGTCCCAGCCTGCTCTCATCACCCTTCATAGTCCCAGCCTGCACTCACTACCCTTCATAGTCCCAGCCTGCACTCACTACCCTTCATAGTCCTGGCCTGCACTCATCACCCTTCATAGTCCCGACCTGCACTCATCACCCTTCATAGTCCTGGCCTGCACTCATCACCAGGGCAGACTCGCAACTTTTGGCCCAGGGGAAGTAAAAACCAGAGGACCATGGTGCAGGGACTTAGCCCACCTCCCACCTTCCCTCACCCCCCTCCCACTCTCCTAATCCTCCTCCTGACCCCATTATAAGTTGAAGCCCTGCTCAAGATACTCTACTTACGGGCTGAATTCGAGTTCCCGACCTGGCCAGCAGGGGGAGGTTGGAGGGAGCGGGGACAGCTCAGTTGGGGCTGGCCAGGGCAGCAGAGTCTCCAGTGGGGCATGGAACCGGCCTCTGCTGCCCAGACACAGTTTACACCATCCATGCTGGAAGGGAGGGGGGGGCTTACGCTTTGTTCTTGTCTTCAACCCACACTCAGTAGGTCAGCAGCAGGGACTTTTTACTTCTCTTCACCAGGAATCCTTTAGGCATGTCTGTGGCAAAAGCGGTGCAGACTTTTTATGGGACATCAGGGTGGCCCAGGGGGCAATTGCCCCCCTGATCCCTTGCCCAGTCCTCCCCTGCTCATCACTCTTCATAGTCCCAACCTGCACTCATCACCCTTCTTAGTCCCGGCATACACATTTATCAACCTTCATAGTCCCGGCCTGCTCTCATCACCCTTCATAGTCCTGGCCTGCACTCATCACTCTTCATAGTCCTGGCCTGCACTCATCACTCTTCATAGTCCTGGCCTGCACTCATCACTCTTCATTGTCCCGACCTGCACTTATCACCCTTCATAGTCCTGGCCTGCACTCATCACTCTTCATAGTCCGGACCTGCACTCATCACTCTTCATAGTCCCGACCTGCACTCATCACCCTTCTTAGTCCCGGCATACACATTTATCAACCTTCATAGTCCCGGCCTGCTCTCATCACCCTTCATAGTCCTGGCCTGCACTCATCACTCTTCATAGTCCTGGCCTGCACTCATCACTCTTCATAGTCCTGGCCTGCACTCATCACTCTTCATTGTCCCGACCTGCACTTATCACCCTTCATAGTCCTGGCCTGCACTCATCACTCTTCATAGTCCGGACCTGCACTCATCACTCTTCATAGTCCCGACCTGCACTCATCACCCTTCTTAGTCCCGGCATACACATTTATCAACCTTCATAGTCCCGGCCTGCACTCATCACCCTTCAAAGTCCCGGCCTGCACTCATCACTCTTCATAGTCCCAGCCTGCATTCATCACCCTTCCTAGTTTCTGCCTGCACTCATCACCCTTCATAGTCCCTACCTGCACTCATCACCTTTCAAAGTCCCGGCCTGCACACATCACCCTTCAAAGTCCCAGGCCTGCACTCATCACCCTTCAAAGTCCCGGCCTGCACTCATCACCCTTCATAGTCCCGGCCGGCACTCATCGCCTTTCCTCACCCCGATATCTACTTATCACTCCTCATAGATGGACCTTTTCTCAGTCTCTACTTCCTTCCATCCTTATCTTAACAATTTTCTATCTCTGCAGTCAAGAAAGATGCCTGCCCATACTTCAATGACTTAGAGTGTATTACTATCAAACCCTCACCCGCCGAGTGCCACAGTGATGACCAATGCCAAGGCACCGACCGCTGCTGTTCTTACGGGTGCAGGCTCCAGTGCATGCCAACAGTGAAAGGTAATTGAATGTCTCTTGTGATTTGGAAATTGCCTAAAAATTATATCACTAAACTTTATAAAGGTATTGCAGTATGATACAGTATTTTACAGTGTTTAGATATATAAACCTTATTAACATTTTAGCTTGTAATTACAGTGGGAATCAAAAGTTTGGGCACCCCAGGTAAAAATTTGTATTAATGTGCATAAAGAAGCCAAAAAAAGATGGGAAAAACTCCAAAATGCATCAAATTACAGATTAGACATTCTTATATGTCAACAAAAGTTAGATTTTATTTCCATCATTGACACTTTCAAAATTACAGAAAACAAAAAAAATGGCATCTGCAAAAGTTTGGGCACCCTGCAGAATTTATAGCATGCACTGCCCCCTTTGCAAGGCTGAGACCTGCCAGTGACATGGATTGTTCTCAATCATCGTCTGGGAAGACCAGGTGATGTAAATGTCAAAGGTTTTGAATGCCCAGACTCATCTAAACCTTGCCCCAACAATCAGCACCATGGGATCTAAGCAGTTGCCTAGAAAACTGAAACTGAAAATAGTTGACACTCACAAAGCTGGAGAAGGCTATAACAAGATAGCAAAGCGTTTTCAGATGTCAATATCCTCTGTTCAGAATGTAATTCAGAAATGGTAGTCATCAGGAACAGTGGAAGTTAAAGCAAGATCTGGAAGACCAAGAAAAATATAAGACAGAACAGCTCGCAGGATTGTGAGAAAAACAATTCAAAACCCACGTTTGACTGCACAATCCCTCCAGAAAGATCTGGCAGACACTGGAGTTGTGGTACACTATTCCACTATAAAGAGATACTTGTACAAATATGGTCTTCATGGAAGAGTCATCAGAAGAAAACATCTTCTACGTCCTCACCACAGAAATCAGCGTTTGAACTTTGCAAATGAACATATAGACAAGCCTGATGCATTTTGGAAACAAGTTCTGTGGACCGATGAGGTTAAAATTCAACTTTTTGGCCGGAATGAGCAAAGGTACGTTTGGAGAAGAAGGGGCACAGAATTTAATGAAAAGAACCTTTGTCCAACTGTTAAGCATGGGGGTGGATCAATAATGCTTTGTATTGCAGCCAGTGGCACAGGGGACATCTCACGAGTAGAAGGAAAAATGGATTCAATAAAATTTCAGCAAATTTTGGATGGTAACTTGATGCCATCTGTGAAAAAGCTGAAGTTAAAGAGAGGATGGCTTCTACAAATGGATAATGATCCTAAACACACCTAGAAATCCACAGGGTATTGCATCAAGAGGCGTAAACTGAAGGTTTAGCCATGGCCTTCACAATCTCCTGACCTCAACATAATTGAAAATCTATGTATAGACCTTAAAAGAGCAGTGCGTGACAGACAGGCCAGAAATCTCAAAGAACTGGAAGACTTTTGTAAGGAAGAATGGGCAAAGATACCTCAAACAAGAATTGAAAGACTCTTGGCTGGCTACAAAAAGCGTTTACAAGCTGTGATACTTGCCAAAGGGGGCAGTACAAGATATTAACTCTGCAGGGTGCCCAAACTTTTGCAGACGCCATTTTTTTTGTTTTCTGTTATTTTGAAAGTGTAAATGATGGAAATAAAATCTAACTTTTGTTGACATATTATAAGAATGTCTAATCTGTAATTTGATGCCTTTTGGAGATTTTTCCATCTTTCCTTGGCTTCTTTTTGCACATTAATACAAATTTTTACCTGGGGTGCCCAAACTTTCGATCCCCACTGTATATACTGTATGTAGATGGGCAGCTGTAGTTCCTCATACACATACGTGTCTTTCTCCCAGCTGTTATGTTCAGAGAAGGTGCTTTACTGAGTAATGTAACTCTATAGTGTTCTCCCAAAAACAAGGCACCCCCTTAGTGTGACCTAACCTGTAAATGGATTTATGCATCTGTTGTTTTGGTACTAAGATGCTCACTGTAGGGCACCCTACAAGCTTGTATTGAAATTCAAATCCAACACATATGTGTTGTATGAAATAATCACGTCAGAAGTTGTCTTGAGACCAGTTTTACAACTGAAACCTAAAATGAGTACTAACTGGCAATGCATGACAGCATGCCACTAAATTCTGTCTGGCCCTGCTACAGTACAAAACCTGCAAGTCTTTGGTCTTATCTGAGTGTGGTGCCCACCATTAGACTTTATACTGTAAAACACAGAATTTAGTATGAGAGCTTGGGATGAATAACATGTATAATGCTCCCTGGGGTGAAGAAGCTTAGGAGATGTGTACAGGTATATACAGTGCCTTGTGAAAGTATTCGGCCCCCTTTAACTTTTTGACCTTTTGCCACATTTCAGGCTTCAAACATAAAGATATAAAACTGTAATTTTTTTGTGAAGAATCAACAACAAGTGGGACACAATCATGAAGTGGAACAAAATTTATTGGATTTTTCAAACTTTTTTAACAAATAAAAAACTGAAAAATTGGGCGTGCAAAATTATTCAGCCCCCTCAAGTTAATACTTTGCAGCGCCACCTTTTACTGTGATTACAGCTGTAAGTCGCTTGGGGTATGTCTCTATCAGTTTTGCACATCGAGAGACTGAAATTTTTGCCCATTCCTCCTTGCAAAACAGCTCGAGCTCAGTGAGGTTGGATGGAAAGCGTTTTCAGTTCTTTCCACAGATTCTCGATTGGATTCAGGTCTTGACTTTGACTTGGCCATTCTAACACCTGGATATGTTTATTTGTGAACCATTCCATTGTAAATTTTGCTTTATGTTTTGGATCATTGTCTTGTTGAAAGACAAATCTCCGTCCCAGTCTGAGGTCTTTTGCAGACTCCATCAGGTTTTCTTCCAGAATGGTCCTGTATTTGGCTCCATCCATCTTCCCATCAATTTTAACCATCTTCCCAGCAGGCCCAAACCATGATGCTGCCACCACTATGTTTGACAGTGGGGATGGTGTGTTCAGGGTGATGAGCTGTGTTGCTTTTACGCCAAACATAACGTTTTGCATTGTTGCCAAAAAGTTTGATTTTGGTTTCATCTGACCAGAGCACCTTCTTCCACATGTTTGGTGTCTCCCAGGTGGTTTGTGGCAAACTTTAAACGACACTTTTTATGGATATCTTTAAGAAATGGCTTTCTTCTTGCCACTCTTCCATAAAGGCCAGATTTGTGCAGTATATGACTGATTGTTGTCCTATGGACAGAGTCTCCCACCTCAGCTGTAGATCCCTGCAGTTCATCCAGAGTGATCATGGGCCTCTTGGCTGCATCTCTGATCAGTCTTCTCCTTGTATGAGCTGAAAGTTTAGAGGGACGGCCAGGTCTTCGTAGATTTGCAGTGGTCTGATACTCCTTCCATTTCAATTTTATCGCTTGCACAGTGCTCCTTGGGATGTTTAAAGCTTGGGAAATCTTTTTGTATCCAAATCCGGCTTTAAACTTCTCCACAACAGTATCTCGGACCTGCCTGGTGTGTTCCTTGTTCTTCATGATGCTCTCTGCGCTTTAAACGGACCTCTGAGACTATCACAGTGCAGGTGCATTTATACGGAGACTTGATTACACACAGGTGGATTCTATTTATCATCATTAGTCATTTAGGTCAACATTGGATCATTCAGAGATCCTCACTGAACTTCTGGAGAGAGTTTGCTGCACTGAAAGTAAAGGGGCTGAATAATTTTGCACGCCCAATTTTTCAGTTTTTTATTTGTTAACAAAGTTTGAAATATCCAAAAAAATTTCATTCCACTTCATGATTGTGTCCCACTTGTTGATTCTTCACAAAAAAATTACAGTTTTATACCTTTATGTTTGAAGCCTGAAATGTGGCAAAAGGTCGCAAAGTTCAAGGGGGCCGAATACTTTCGCAAGACACTGTACCAAAAAGGACTTTCCTCAGCTCTCTGCTACATATCCCCCCCCCCCTCCCTTGTTTCAACCCCAGGGTTGGAACAGCTGTAGCCCAGCAAGAATGAACTCAGGAGACAGTGTCTTACATCTTAGCACCTGACCTGTGTTTTACCATAAATGAATATTCCTGTAGAGCCAGAAACCACCGGTTCGCTCGTCTATTTTTGTCTTTCTTTATGGTCAGTTACCAAGTCAAAATGGTGTCCTAGCATAGGGTATTTAGAGCTTCCAAGGCTCACTTTATGGCTAAGCCTTCTTTCTCAATCATTGCATATTTATTTTCAAGTTCATTAAGCTTTTTGCTCAGGTACACTACAGTGTGCCCCTTACCTGTGACATTACCGCCCCAAGACCAGCATCAGATGCGTCTGTCTGAACCACAAAATCCTTGGAAAAATCCAGGGAGTACAGAACTGGCTGTACAAGGAGAGCTCTTTTCAGGACTTTGAAAGACTCTCCTGCTTCTGAGGACCATTTTACCGTAATTGAGTTTTTACTTTCTGTAAGGACAGTCAACAGGGTTACAAAATTTGGGATAAATCTCCTATAGTGACCTATTATGCCAAGGAAAGCTCTGTGGTGTGTTTCATATTTGTGGGACTTGGCCATTCCTGGATGGATTCTATTGTTCACCTGGATTTTTATAACTCCCCAACCAATAGTGTAGCCCACATTCTTGGCTTCCTCTAAACCAATTGCAATTCTTTGGGAATTTGCCATAAAACCTGCCTTGACGAGAGCATCCAACACAGCCTGGACACAGGGCAAATGAGATTCCCAGGCAATGTCATGTATAGCTATATCGTCCAGATATACGGCTGTATACTGCTGGTAAGGTCTTAGGGTTCTGTAACTGGCCCTCTGAAATGTTGCAGGGGCGTTTTATAACCCAAAAGGAATCTTTGTTATATTGAAACCAGGGCTTTTTTTCTCAGAGAATAGGTGCCAGAACTCCCCCTTTTCAAGTCTCCGCCCCTACCCACCTCCGAGCACCGTTTCTTGGTTCCACCCATTACCCACCTCCGAAGACCACCCCTTTTAGATAATACAGTAACATTTGTGGTACTAACTAATTTGTATTGAGCTTGTTAATGATAACAAGAAAAGCAGTAGAATAGATCCCCTGTAGCCAGCAACAATGGACCACTGACAACAAAACACCCCCTCCCTAGCAGCAACAACAGATCTCCTCGCAGCCAGCATCAGCAGACCCTCTGGAAGAATAGATCACCCCCAGCAACAATGGACCACCTACAAGAAAATACCACCCCCTTCCTCAGCAACAATAGACCCCCGGAAGCAACAATAGACCTCTTCCTCAGCAGTAGATCCCTCCCAGAAATGACTGACCCCCCCAGCAACATAAGACCCACCCTTAGCAACAATAGATCCCCTGCCAGCAACAACAGATCTCCCCAGCAACAGACCCCCCTGCAATAATAGATTCCCTCCAGTGACAATAGATCCCCAGCAACCAGCATCAACAGACCCTGCAGCACACCTCCAGTACCCCTTGCCATTACATACATTCAGTCCTGGAGATGCCGGGACTGCGTTCCCCCACGTTCCCGCAAAAAAAAAGCCCTGATTGAAACAATCCCCTTGGGGGTTACAAACGCAGTCTCTTTCTTGACTCTTTCAGTCAGGGGGATTTGCCAATATCCTTTTGTCACATCTAAAATTGTCACATAATGGACTTTCTCAAGTCTGTCTATGAGCTCATCTACCGACCGACATGGGGGTAAGAGTCAAAGTTTGTCGCTGAATCAAGCTTTCTAAAGTCGATAAAAAACCTCCAGCTACCATCTGGCTTTGGGACTAAAACATTTGGACTAGACCAATCACTATTGGGCTTCAATTATGTCTAGCTCAAACATTCTCCTAACTTCATCACTGATATCTTTTCTCCTCACATCAGGAATCCGGAAAGTTTGACCTGCACCCCAGGTTCAATAATAATGTCATGTTATATCACTGGAGTCTGGCCAGGTAAAGCCTGGTACACACTACCTATTTTTCTTCATTCAACCCAACGGGCCAAACGAATAATAACTGACAGCTCCGGGCAGAGCCATTGTACTATGTTAGTACAGTGTTCTCCCCTGATGTTCTATTGTGTTCTGACAAGGGGGCAGCCCCCCCATCCAGACCTAAATCCAATTGAGAATCTGTGGCAAGACTGAGCTTGAGCTAAGAAAGCTTGCAAAGAAGAATGGGCAAAAATGTCCCTCTCTAGATGTGCAAAGCTGGTGGAGACATCCCCAAAAAGACTTGCAGCTGTAATTGCAGGGGGTTCTACAAAGTATTGACTAAGAGGGGCTAAAAGAAAAAAAAAAAAAAAAAGCACGCCACACTTTTCACATAGAGTATTTGTTTGTAAAAGAGTTTGAAAACCATTTATCATTTTCCTTCCACTTCACAATCATGTGCCAGTTTGTGTTGATCTATCACATAAAATCCCAGTAAAATACATTTACGTATTTGGTTGGAGCATTTACATTTTTCAAGGCCTGTAGACTCTACCTTACACATTAGCCATGTGTGGGGAACTGTGGGAAACGCTTTTGCAAAATCCAAGTGCGTGCGTATTGCCGGGGGGAGGGCAGCCGCGCTCCTTCTTCACGGCAAAGGACACAAGTGGAGATGGGATACTTTTAACCACTTAAGCCCCGGAAGATTTTACCCCCTTCCTGACCAGGGGGCTTTTTGCGATTTTTTAGTGCGTGACTTTAATGGACAATTGCGCGGTCGTGAGACGCTGTACCTAAATGAATTTGACGTCCTTTTTTTCTCACAAACAGAGCTTTCTTTTGGTGGTATTTGATCACCTGTGTGATTTTTTGATCATGCGCTATAAACAAAAAAAGAGCGTCAATATTGCAAAAATAACAATATTTTTCACATTTTTTTTATATGAATGTACACATATGCACGTGTACATACATATATATGCCTGAACGCATGTACAGCTTGTGAATGTATGACGTCGCCATTCACAATATGGTGGCAATTTCAATGCCCTCATAGAGGCCACCAGACGAGAGAGAATCCAGGGAATAGATCCAACATGTTTCCCTGGCACATAGTCTCTTAAAACGTTCAGCTGCTGTGAGGGCTCTAGGCATTTCTTCAATTACCCACACGGCTAGACCTGTTGTCGATTCCTGATGAGCCTCAGCAAAATGTCGAGGGACGCTACTTGTATCTTTGCCAAGCTCTATGGAACGTCTATGTTCCCCAAAGCGTTGGCGAATCGGACGAATGGTACGACCTACATATACCAGCCCGCATGGACTTGACAGGCCATAAATGACAAATTCTGATGTACAGTTGAAAAATTCACCTAGCTGAAAACTCCACAGCCACCCCTCTGTCCAAGGTTTTGCTTCCCTCTTTATAAAAAGAAATCAAATTTGTCTGACAACTTCTGTCTTTCATGAACCCATGCTGACTTTTTCTTCAAAATCTTTTTTTTCTAGCAAGATCTCATCTATGTGGTCTTTTATTAACCACTTGCCGACCGCCGCACGACTATCTACGTCGGCGGTCAGCCCCTCACAGGCAAAGTGACGTAGGGCTACGTCACTAGCTTGTGAGGGTCTAGGGAGCGAGCGCGCGCCGCCGGAAAGCTCTGTTTGTGGGAAAAAAAGGACGCCAAATTTGTTTAGGTACAGCGTCGCACGACCGCGAAATTGTCCGTTAAAGTCATGCAGTGCCGAATCGCAAAATACCCCCTGGTCGTTTAGCAGCCAAATCCTCCGGGGCTTAAGTGGTTAAACTCTCCAGTATCTTCCTGCCTTTGTTCCTGCACAGCACTGATCATGTCCCAATATTGGGTATTTGCCTGTTGTAGTTCAGTGTTTGCTTGCTGCTGTGCAATGTTGGACAACACCAGTTGTATTAGGATCTCCATTTCTTTGTCACTTTGGTTACTTCCTCTTTAAATAGCAGTTTCTTGCTAAAACTGCCCACAGTCCTCCACCAAATGTAAGCTGGGGGTAAGCAGATGTGAGTAGCTTCCTGAGGTGAGCAACCTTTTCAGACAGTTACCAGTCCGGTAATATAAACAGTGCCAGTGGTATGTTTATTGGTGCTATCTACAAGGCTATACAGTATATAGGTGATGTACATGGCTACAAAAATAAACTACAAAAACTAAATCCTAGCTGTATTCGGATACTAACTACACAAAAAGCAATCTTAACTATCAGGCTGCCCATGCCTACCATTTGTCAGCCTCCACAAACAGTTTCCCAACCTCCATGGATCAGACTTGTTTTTCCAGCACATCCCACAGATGTTTGGATGAACCAAGATCTGAAAATTTTGGAGGCAAAGTCAACATCCTGAACTTGTAGTTGTGTTCCTCAAACCATTCTTGAATTTATCAGAGCAGGCCACCTTCTTCTATTGCTCCGTGGTTTAGTTCTAATGCTCTTGTGCCCATTGTAGGGACTTTTGGCTTTGGTCAGCGTGGGCATCCTGACCGGCCTGTTACTGCACAGCCCCACACACAACAAACTGAAATGCTCTGTGTGTTCTGACACCTTTCTACTGGAACCAGCATTCATTTGTTCTTTCATTTGAGTTTTAGTAGCGCCTCCATTGGATTGGACTACCCAGGCTAGCCTTTTCTCCCAACATGCATCAATAAGCATTGATTGCCCACAGTCATGTTGCCATTTCACCAGTTTTCCTTCCTTGGACCACTTTTGGGCGGTCCTGACCACTACAGACTGGGAACATCCCACAAGAACTGCAGTTTTGGAGTTGCTCTGACCCAATCTTCTAGCCAAAATGACTTGGCCTTTGTCTTCAAATCCTTACGTTTATCCATTGTGACAGGAGTCACTTTGGGCATGGGGGTTGTGGACTCCAAATTCCTTTAGAGAGGTTGGGGGGCACCATGCCCAGCCTTATGGGGCTCTCTTGTGTTTAAGTCACCCTGCAGCTGTTATGGATGCAGGGTGACCAAGAGGTCAGCGCTTGGTTAGCGCTTGGGCTCGCTCCTTAATCTGACCATGAACCTTTATAATCCGGGCAATGGGCTGGGTAACATCAAGCCTTTGCTAATTGGAACATCAAGCCTGTGCTAATTGGAAGTCAAAGGCTTGATGTTACCCAGCCCATTGCCCGGATTATAAAGGTTCATGGTCAGATTAAGGAGCGAGCCCAAGCGCTAACCAGTCAACCATTACAGATATTTGGACCTAAAGGTTGTTTATACATCCATCAAAGGGAACTGGCTGCTACTACTCCAAATGACAGCTCAATATCTGTTCTTGGGTTAGAAAATGCCACTACATGTCACATTATAGTGCTCAGGCACACAGCTGGTCACATTTCCTATGTTCTCAGCTGCATAACAGCTGGGGGAAGAGCAGCAACAGTACACTGAGCTAGAAAAATGCAAGAAATGTTGGACCCGGCGCTACCACTTTAAATAGTATTGTGCAAATATGTGCTGTAAAAGTGCATGTGTTGCGATCAACAAAGTGAAAAGTGCTACGTGCCGTTTAAAACCAACAATAGGTATTAACCTGGGCTGTGCTCATTGTGCCATATTTAAAATGTCATATACCATACATTTATACAAAGTGCCAAGTGCTGATAAAACCAAGTGCCACGTGTTGTAATCCGTGCTAAAACAATATAACAATATATGGCGCCGGCGGATGTTCCACCAAGAAAAGCACCGCTGCTTACCGCACTCTTAAGCCTTTGACTCGACACTTCTTGGTCACTACAACAAAGAATAAACCTCCATTGCGTAGCATTTGTTGTATAAAGCGAAAATATTTAGCATCCACTCACAGTTTGGGGAGTTCACGATCAGCTTGAATGGTGTTCGCCGGGTCGCTTCCGCGTTCCACTGGCTCAAACCACCAAAACCGGAAGTGACGTATTGACGTACACAAACCACGCCCTACGCGTTTCGTCATACGACGTCATCTGGAGCGTGCCATCTCTCACTACTCCCGGTCTTTTTATAGGCTGGGATGGCGCCATCTTGGTGTACCTAATTTGAGGCCGGATACAGCGGCCATCTTGGTGCACCCATCCCATATCCTAAAGAATGTTTATTCATCATGTGAACTCCCTTCATGTTGTGTTTGCCGTACATAAAAACAACAATATACTTTATTAACCACAGCGTACGACTAAAGACAATTACTATGTTTAAAATACTATGTTTAAAATACATTTGTGCAAATAGTGATGTGTCTGGTTTAATCGGAGTGAACTGATAACCAGTGTGTGCCGTGATTGGGAAATAAATAGATATTGATTAAAATATTTTTATTATTATGTGACAAAGTGATACGTGCCTAAAAATATACTCTATACATAAAATATAATGTATAAAATCGTGGGCCCATGTGTCTATGCAATTGGTGCTAGACTATGAAAGAAGTGCCCATACATGTAACAATTAATCGGTGAGATGAAATCGTGCTGAAAAAATATTTTTTTAAAATTTGTAAAATAGTTTATATTTTTTGTAATTGAAGTCCAAAACCGGTTCTCACGTTTTTAGACGAAAAACAAAATTAAAAATAAAAATAAATAACAATGTGTATTCATTATAAGATCCAGAAAAATCCAGAAAAAACGGGGAGGACGTTAAAGTAAGAAAAACATTTGCAGTGGGACACTTGGAATATTCTTATATGATGAGGAGAGACATTAGAACAGAAAAAATATAAGAATAAAATTCCAAAAAATATTATAAAAATATATATAAAAAAATATATAAAAAATATATAAAAATCTGTAAATTGCGATTATCCATAAAAGGAGAACTTTAAGGAGGACTAGATCTGCATCAGAGGAGAATGTTATCTTGCTTGGATGTATATTAAAATAAAAATAAAAATAAAAATAAAAAGATAAAATTCCAAAGTTAAAAGTCCAAGGCTCAAAAAACGGGAGTTTTAAAACGGGAGTTTCAAAACGGGAGTTTTAAAAATCAGTGATAAAACAGTTCAGATCAATGTCGATATTCAAGCCTTTGGGTTGGAGGGTCTGCATTTGATATATCCACTTTGTTTCGTTTTTTGACACATCAATTTTCTTGTTGCTACCTCTCCAGTTATTTTTGATTTTATCAATGGCATAGAAAACCATTACCGTGGGGTCTTGAGAGTGGTGGAACTTGAAGTGTCGTGTTAAACTATGCTTCTCAAATCCCTTACGGATGTTCTTTACATGCTCTCTTATGCGGACAAATAAGGGTCTGGTGGTGCGGCCTACATACTGTAATTTACAAGGGCACTCTACCACATAGGTTACATGAGTACTGGTGCATGTAATGGTCTCCTTTATTTCATATGTTTTTCCTGTGCTTTGTGCCATAAAGGACGTTGTTTTTCTTTTCTTCTCCTTAGACGTTTTACAAGGCAGGCA
Source organism: Pelophylax lessonae (assembly GCF_965119305.1). NCBI lineage: Eukaryota > Metazoa > Chordata > Amphibia > Anura > Ranidae > Pelophylax > Pelophylax lessonae. Next base: position 48,801,438 of record NC_138770.1, read on the forward strand.
TTTTCCGCACCTGAAGAAACCCTTTAAACTGGTTGGGAGATTTATTTTCTTAGGAGGGTCAATAACGTTATGCACCAACCTATTCCTCAGGTTTGGTGCTTTTCTGTATATGAAGGTGGGTTTGGAAGGGAGGATATCTTTAAGTGTTGTGTCTGCTTGTAGGATTGGCCAGTGTTTTCTTACAATTTTCTCTAAGGCCTTGTGCTGGGTGTTGTATCCTGTTAAAAAGGCAAACTCACTACTCTTATTTACACTTTTTCTGTTTGGTACCTCCTTTAGCAAGTCTTCTCTATTCATTTTTTCCACTTTTTTCTTGATGTTAATCAGTTCACTTCTTTTATACCCTTTTTCCATGAACCTGTCGATCAGTAATTCTGCTTGTATTTCAAAATCTCTTATGTCACTACAGTTCCTTCTGATTCTCATCAGTTGCCCTTTGGGGATATTCCCTAACCACTTGGGGTGGTGACAGCTATTTTTGGGAATGTACCCGTTCCGATCAGTTTTTTTGAAATACGTTTTGCTGGTTAGTCTTCCTTCCTTTTTGGTTAATTCCAGGTCCAGGAATGCAATATGTTCATGGTGGAAGGTCCCTGAAAAAGTGATGCCATATATGTTCATGTTGATTTCATCAAAGAAATTCTGTAGGGATTCCTCGTTTCCTTTCCACACGATAATGATATCGTCGATGTATCGACGATAATATTTCAGGTTATTCCTCGGTACGCTGAACACTTACTCCTCCTCCCACTTTTGCATAAACACGTTTGCCACGCTGGGGGCGTACTTGGCCCCCATAGCTACTCCTTTCTTCTGAACAAAGTAATTCCCCTTATACCAAAAATAATTTGATTCCATTGCTGTTTTCAATCCCTCCAGTATATATCCGATCTGCACCTCCTTCATATCTGTGTGGGTGTGCAGGGCCCAGTCCACCGCTTGTAGGCCATCCTGTTGTTTTATGTTGGTATAGAGGGAGTTTACATCGATTGTTACCAAGATGTCACTCTCCTCTATTTCCAGATCCTTAATTTCTGCTAGCAATTGCTTGCTGTCCCTTAAATAGGATTTTCCTACTGGGACCAAAGGCTGTAGGAACTGGTCAAGATACTCCCCTAACCTTGAATGCACAGAGTTAATTCCGCTTACAATGGGGCGGCCTGGTGGTTTTTTATCATCTTTGTGTATCTTCGGAATATAATAAATAACTGGGGTTTTTGGTTTCTCCAGGCAAATGTATCTGGCCTCCTTTTTGTTTAAAATTCCCAGATCTCTTCCTTTATCCACGTATTTCTGTAAAGTTTTTTCAAATCCTTGTTTCGGGTCACCTCTAAGCTTGATATAGGTGTCTTTTATATTGAGTAGGTTCTCCATCTCCTCCTCGTAATCTTTTTTGTTTAAGATCACAAGTCCTCCTCCCTTGTCTGCTGGCCTTATTATTACTCCCTTCCTTTTCTCCAACTTCTTAATGGTGTCCCATGTATTTTTCTCTTTTCTGTTTTGAATTCTCAAAGCTCTTATGTCTGCTTCCACCATCCGTTTAAAAACCTCCAAATTCTCGTTCTGAGGATTTTTGGGGTTAAACTTGGAGCGATTTTTTAGCGACGTTTGCTTATATTCCTTCTGTGTGGATCTTTGTATCTGTTTTTGTTTTAAGGTGAAATGTTTCTTTATGTTCAACTTTCTGACATATTTATTCAGGTCTATATAGGCCTCAAACTTGTCTAAGTTTTTTCCTGGGGCATATTTAAGACCCAAATCCAATATTTTTATCTCCTCCTCCTCAAATTGTATGTCGCTCAGGTTATAGATGCCTTTTCCTATTGATTTCTTCTCCTTTTTCTGTCGTTTCTTTCCCCCTCGTGTTCCTCGTGGTTTTCGTTTCTGCCTCTTTCCTGGTGCCGTGTTGTGTCCTCCCTGTTTCCACGATATTCTCCTTGTGGTCGTTGCTCCATCCACTGGTCCCCACGTGGTGGTGCCCGGTGCCAGTTCTGTTGCCAGTGACCCCATGGTCTGCGTGGGCCTCCTCTTCCTCGCGGTGGTCTTCCCCTGTTGCCCTGTTGAAAAAAACCCCTCCTAGGTGGGGGTGGTGGTGGTCCTCGGTTGTCATAGGTGGGTTCTGTATAATGTTCCAGTGGAGCATATCTGTTGTAGGATTCATATCCATAATTAGTGGCGGGTGTCCTATTTCCATACCCATTGTAGTTGTTGATTGGAGTTCTGCTTTGTGTGTTCCCATACCCACTTCCATTTCTGGGTGTTCTGAACCCTTGGTTATGTGTATTATGCCTGGGTGTGCCTCTCTGTGGTCTTACCTCCATGCGTCCTTGGATGTTCATTCCTGGTGTGTCATTTTGAGTTCCAATTTCCATCCAGGTGTCATCCTCATCCCGATCTTCGCTGGTTTCTCTTGAAGGAGTGATTACTGGATCTGCTTGTGCTGTTTGCACACCATATACTTCATCTGACTGCCATCTGTTAACTTCATTGTTTTTGTAGTCCAGAACGTCCCTTTTATATTTCTTTTGTTTTTTACCTTGTATCATTTTGTCATATTTCTCTATTCCATCCTGTAATGCTTTTTCCTTATCCTTATATTCCCTTGTGTCTGCGAATGGTGCTAATTGCTCTTTAAGCTCGATAATAACCCCTTCCACTTTTTTAAGTTTTAGTTGTCTCCTTTTTATAATCATTAGGAGTAAATCCTTCTCACATTTATTAAAAAATGCAAACCAATCATCCATATAAAGTGGATCATTGATGTTATCATTGGGTGCCAAATCCCATCTTAATCTCCTGGGGGTTATTTTCTCCTTTGTGTATTTTTCTAAGGTGGCTATATCCCACCAAACCCTTAGCTGTTTCTCCATATTGTGTCTCAGCTGTTTGAATGAGCTATCCATATCTTGTCTGCTTATGACCACCTCTTGGTCAAAGATAGCCTCCAAATTAACAGTTCTTGAGTTCATGTACCTGAAAATCTCCATTGCTGCCAAAACTCCCGTTTTAAAACTCCCGTTTTTTGAGCCTTGGACTTTTAACTTTGGAATTTTATCTTTTTATTTTTATTTTTATTTTTATTTTAATATACATCCAAGCAAGATAACATTCTCCTCTGATGCAGATCTAGTCCTCCTTAAAGTTCTCCTTTTATGGATAATCGCAATTTACAGATTTTTATATATTTTTTATATATTTTTTTATATATATTTTTATAATATTTTTTGGAATTTTATTCTTATATTTTTTCTGTTCTAATGTCTCTCCTCATCATATAAGAATATTCCAAGTGTCCCACTGCAAATGTTTTTCTTACTTTAACGTCCTCCCCGTTTTTTCTGGATTTTTCTGGATCTTATAATGAATACACATTGTTATTTATTTTTATTTTTAATTTTGTTTTTCGTCTAAAAACGTGAGAACCGGTTTTGGACTTCAATTACAAAAAATATAAACTATTTTACAAATTTTAAAAAAATATTTTTTCAGCACGATTTCATCTCACCGATTAATTGTTACATGTATGGGCACTTCTTTCATAGTCTAGCACCAATTGCATAGACACATGGGCCCACGATTTTATACATTATATTTTATGTATAGAGTATATTTTTAGGCACGTATCACTTTGTCACATAATAATAAAAATATTTTAATCAATATCTATTTATTTCCCAATCACGGCACACACTGGTTATCAGTTCACTCCGATTAAACCAGACACATCACTATTTGCACAAATGTATTTTAAACATAGTATTTTAAACATAGTAATTGTCTTTAGTCGTACGCTGTGGTTAATAAAGTATATTGTTGTTTTTATGTACGGCAAACACAACATGAAGGGAGTTCACATGATGAATAAACATTCTTTAGGATATGGGATGGGTGCACCAAGATGGCCGCTGTATCCGGCCTCAAATTAGGTACACCAAGATGGCGCCATCCCAGCCTATAAAAAGACCGGGAGTAGTGAGAGATGGCACGCTCCAGATGGCGTCGTATGACGAAACGCGTAGGGCGTGGTTTGTGTACGTCAATACGTCACTTCCGGTTTTGGTGGTTTGAGCCAGTGGAACGCGGAAGCGACCCGGCGAACACCATTCAAGCTGATCGTGAACTCCCCAAACTGTGAGTGGATGCTAAATATTTTCGCTTTATACAACAAATGCTACGCAATGGAGGTTTATTCTTTGTTGTAGTGACCAAGAAGTGTCGAGTCAAAGGCTTAAGAGTGCGGTAAGCAGCGGTGCTTTTCTTGGTGGAACATCCGCCGGCGCCATATATTGTTATATTGTTTTAGCACGGATTACAACACGTGGCACTTGGTTTTATCAGCACTTGGCACTTTGTATAAATGTATGGTATATGACATTTTAAATATGGCACAATGAGCACAGCCCAGGTTAATACCTATTGTTGGTTTTAAACGGCACGTAGCACTTTTCACTTTGTTGATCGCAACACATGCACTTTTACAGCACATATTTGCACAATACTATTTAAAGTGGTAGCGCCGGGTCCAACATTTCTTGCATTTTTCTAACTCTACTACCTCAGAGGTAGGTTGGAGGCAGCTTACACCACAAAAAAATTGATTTTGTACTGAAACTCCATAGCGCTGGTATATAACCCCCCTTTTTTAGTACACTGAGCTACCCAGTTAAAGGCTCTGCAGGGAGGGTGTGTCAGGACAAGTCTGATCATTGGATCAGAGCAGGCCAAGTTCCCAGCACAGCTATCTTCCATATCTTTATATGTGCGGACTGCATTGTCCACGTACGAGTAATGTAGGAGCAGGATATTCTGGATAAGAAGCCGAGGAGAGGTCTGATCCACCCATTTAAAGGGATCACAGGCGTTGGGGGTCCTTGTGACCTGCCATAATCTGGTAAGAGGCAACGTGTGGCACACCCCAGCACCTGGAGCACTATAGATCTAAACAATCAAGTTTACACAAGCACTCCTTTGTTGCATGAATTGCTCAGGATTACCAAATATATTAGAGACACTTTAATCACATCTTTTAGAGCACTGTAAATCTAATGTTGATATAATTTAAAGGTATATATTACCTGTGATTTAATTTATTTGTGGATGCACTAGGAAGCACTTTTCCTGATTTGCAATAATCTTTGCACAAGTAAAGGTTAGCACTTGCACCTTAATTTACTAAGTTGATGCACTAGTAAGCACTTTGATTTGCAATAATTTTTTTTTTTTTGCACCAAGTACAGTACAGCACGTGCACTTTTACTATAATATTGATTATATAATTTTATTGGATTTTTATGAAAATAATTTAGTATTTGTATTTAGCACTATAAAAGATTACCAGCGCCTTTTTACCAATTATATACACAGAGTAATGTGTATTGGGGATCGTATAGAAACCATTGTGTGATGTGGTGGGTGGATCTGTGTAATTAAATCATGTTGTATTCTCAAAGTGTATATAAATGTCTGAAAGTTGGTTTAATAAACAGTTCATTTTGGTTTCACTCCAAAACTTGTACTGTCGAGTTATTTTAGTAACTATAGCCAGAATCACGGATCTCGGGTTCCAGAGCTTAAGAAGCAGGTTACCCAGTCGGTGGTGTCCTGTTAGGTCACATCCATTTTTTCTGAGTATATATGAAAAAGCACAAAACCACACATTGCCATGCCAGTGGAGCTTGGCCAACGTTATTGATCTAGCAGTGGTCAAAACTTTGTTGCTGCGAGAGCAATAAAGTGGTTTAAGCTCCATGTGCAAAGTGGTGTGCAACCACACATTTTTCGTATGTGAAATTAAGAAGCACCTGGAGGTGAGCGTAAGAGAAGCACAGGATCCATGAGTGGTATGAAGGACCAACCTATTAGCATGTGCTTTACCAAATCAGGTCCAATATTTGTCTACATAAAGAGCTTTATTCACTGCATCTGTATCCTGTTTCCATCCTTCTTGCAGTTTCCTGTAGATCTGGAATTCTTTGGTAAGGTATTATTTCATCTGGCTGTGTTTTGTATTGCAGTAAAACCTGGAACATGCCCAATTCCTGCTACAAGATGTGCTTTTCCCCCACCGCAATCAAAGTGTAAGAGTGACAGTGAATGTCTTGGAAAGAAGAAGTGCTGCACCCCACTATGTGGTCTGGAGTGTACTGATCCCGTGCCATGTAAGTTACATCTGCCAATCAATTTCCAATCAACACCACAGGCTTGGGAGTGAAAGAAGCACAGGATCCATGAGCGGTATGGAGGATTGGCCTATGAGAATGTGCTTTACCAAATCAGATCCAATATTTGTCTACATAAAGAGCTTTATTTTCTGCATCTGTATCCTGTTTCCATTCCGTGTGGAGAAAAATACAGAACATGCCACCGCTGACCTCTTGCTGAAAATGATAGGTGCCTGGCATTGATACTGTCTGAGCCATCAACCTACAGTGACTTAGGAAGTATTGAAGTCTTTAGTAAACCTTGAAGGCAGACAAGCAGTGTTTTTTACAAGAGCTAAGGCAGCCTTCATATTCTTGTAGTTTCCTGTCTGGAAATTCGGGGGTAAGGCATTATTTAATCTAGCTGTGTTTTGTATTGCAGTAAAATCTGGATCGTGCCCAACTCCTTATAAAAAATGTGCCTTCCCCCTACCGGAATCAGAATGTAGCAGTGACAGTGACTGTGATGGAAAGAAGAAGTGCTGCAACCTACGGTGCTATCAGGAGTGTGCCGATCCCGTGCCATGTAAGTAACAGCTGCCAATCGATTTCCAATCAACGCCACAGGCTTGGAAGGTCTGTCTATCTATCTATCTGCCTGTCTGTCTGTCTGTCTGTCTGTCTGTCTGTCTGTCTATCTATCTATCTATCTATCTATCTATCTATCTATCTATCTATCTATCTATCTATCTATCTATCTATCTATCTATCTCCTTATTGTGTTGAGCATTAAGATGCAATTGCAGGTTTTTACAGGGAGGTCTCTGAGAGGCCAATACGGGTCTATTTAGAGAAAAAAAAGTGCTGGCTGAATGACACAAGCTTGCTTCCAGCTGTCATGAATTCTCAACGCCAGCTCCATCTAGTGACCATAGTGTTGTATTTTCCTGACATACTGTACCTCAATTAGGAAAATACTGCATTGTGGCCACTAGATGGAGCTCATGATCATAGGAAATAAACGTGTTGGACAATATTGGCTGAGAATTCATGACAGCTGGTAGAACACTTGTGATATTCATTCCTGCATATTTTTTTAAATAAACCCCTAAGAGTCAGATGGTATACAGCCTAAAAGAACAGGTTGATGTTTAGCTTTTTCACGTTAGGCTAAACATGGTGAGCACTATATACACATACAACAACAATCACCGCTCATCATCTCCTGATATTGCAAGAAACTAGAGAGCTTGTCAATCCCAATGCTGGACAATTGCTGGAATCTTTTAATGTGTTTTGAGGGCAAATATAGTTTTTGAGAACATTCCTAGATGTCCTAGTGAACCCCTTGGTTTGTTTCTGTTATGCCATCTTGTGTATATGAAGGTGGCCATTACTTCTCTGAGCTGGTCCTCAGACAACAATGTGACAGAACTGTCCAGCACCCAGCTTGGGTGCCTCCATCAAGATATATAGTTTCCTCCAGTCAGGACCTAGGAATCAGATATTATAGCTGAGCATCCAAGACTAGCCGACAATAGCTTATTAAGCAAACTGGGACTCTCTTTTTTGAAAACTCACACAGAATGTACATAGCACAGGACCAGGTAGGGCCTGATCACCTTACCCTAACAATACAAACTGTGAACAGGAATATAATAAACATAGCCTAGGAACAGCCAACATAAACATAATCTAAGTAAGCTAATCAACATAAATATATAACATCCCACAATGGTTCGATAACAAGGTACAGCGGTCACAATATTAATCACCTCTCCAAGAGATGATCAGACAGACAGAGACAATAGGCGACTCAATTAACAATGGAAATGCACAACTAGGAGGCACACAATGAGACAAAAACACTTAACACACCTCAAACCGATTATATCATGAGACCCCAGAATCAGGTTACTTTAAACTGATGATATTCACATCTGCCCTGAGTATCACAATCTAAAGTAGTCATTGCTGGTTTTGGGCATGAAGGCCCTAAATTTGGATCTGGGTCCTCCAATCCCCAGAATCTGTGTGTTTTGGGAGACATGGACTTGAATCAGAAACAAAACCTCCCCAAGGGGCCCCCCAGGGCACACACCTCCCAAAGAGTAGTGTTTCCTTAAAAGCTAGGGCCCATAGTCAGTCAGCAAGAGGCTACCCAGGAGTCCCTTCCAAAAGCCCCTGTCCTTTTTGGGTCTGTCACAAAATCCACTTACAAAATAATAAAACAGCTTTTGAAAAACTTTTAGTGCAGAGTTATTGGTTTCTTATGTTTTTGTCTTATCTAATGGCATCAATCCAAACAATATTGTCTTCAACTCCTATAGAGAATCGGGTTGGATACATCCACTTAGTATGTTTTTCTCCACTCCCAATGAACCAATGATCTCCTATTTAGTCAGGTCTCTAAACCTTCCGGAACGTGATGCAGCAGATAAATGGATGGGCTCAACGGCCTTATGAACCCAGTTCATTTATTTATGTAGGAAATAGTGCCCTGCCAGTGGGCTTCTATAATTGAGCATTGCCATCACAGGTTTAAGGTTAGGATGTTCCATGATATTAAGGACAAGAGGAGGACCTTGTGGGTGAAGAAATTTAGGAAGGACATTAAAGGCCTGATGGGCTTGATGTATAGCTTTAAAGTGGCTCTCCCTCCAAGCTTCACCTAAATTGATGAATTGGTGCACATTCGACCTTGTTGTATGCAGAGTAAGGCATATGCTCGCTGCAACTATAAAAAGTGTTTTTTCACTAAAATTACCTGATAACGGATGGTTTGAATAGGTAGTCTCCTGTACGATCTTGTAAACTCAGAACAAGTCAAGTTTTTCATAGGGCTCCCCTAGTATCAATGCCAGGCCTGGTTATGATTGTAACGTAGGGTTGGAGTCCAGTGTAGAAGTAAGAAAATGTCAAGCTTGTGCATATTGTAAAAAGTGTGACCCAGGGATGCCATAGTTCTGTTGGAAGATAGAGAATGGCAACAATGAAACATGCGGGTCCGAACTCTTTGAAGGTTACTTTTATCTACTTGATACCAAAGACTAAATGCTGGAAACTGGGCCCCTTGAGGGAAGGCAGGAGAAGACATTAAGAGCATTACCAGAAATATTAGGCCTGAGATCTTCAATATCTTCAGTTTCTTTCCCTTTTCCTTCCAAGAGATCAGATCAAGAGCATATTGAGTTTAATGAGAGCATCAAGAGGTCTGTGTAATTATCCAAAAAAAAGGCCATGGTCCCACCATCTATGACTCAGAAGCCATGTTGCTGTTGTTGGAAGTGTTGTTTTTCCAATGTCCTTCATTATGTGCCAGACTGGCTAGGTTATATAAGTTGAGGTTGGGTAAATTGACCCCTAAGTATATTTTGGGTAGTTGTAATCTTCCCAATGTAATTTTGGGCCTCCTGTCTCTCCTTATAACAACTTGTAAGCACCCTATACCAACCAGAGGTCATTGCCACATGCCCAGGCTAATTAAATTTATTATAATACCCAGCCGAGCTGTAAAGCGGGGAAAGCAGGGATCTGACAACTTTCTTTATTGTGTTTCAGTGAGTAAAAATGTGAAGCTTGAGCCCTCCCACCAGCAATCAGTTACAACTGATTCCACTACACACCTCACCCTAAGGAAAGGACAGGAGCCAAACATTTAACCTGAGTATTTGCAAGGTCTTGCTAATCTCATGGATACAGGCTGAGTAGGGTCCTGCACTGTGGCTGAGGACCAGTAACAGTAGCCCAGTAGGACCCTGACAACCAAATTTAGGCCATTGAGGTGGTATGCATAGTTTGGAAGAAGTGTCACGGAACCATGAACCAGACGTACAACAACAGATAAGTGAAAATAAGAAAGCTTTATTGAAAAACAAGCTATAAAGCAAAAGTCCAAACGGATGGCGAAACCGATGCAGAGTCTTTGCGAAGCCAGGGGACAGGAACCAGCAGGGTAGTCAGACGAAGCCAGGATCAGGAACCAGCAGGGTAGTCAGACGAAGCCAGGATCAGGAACCAGCAGGGTAGTCAGACGAAGCCAGGAACAGGAACCAGAAGTAGCAGCAGTCTTAGTAGCATGTGAACACAGGAGGACCAAGCAGGGAACTGAAGCCACAGACCTCCTATATATATGAGCTAGGTATCCAGCTCCTCCCAGTGGGAAGGAGGAGCCGCAGGGTGGGAGGCTACAAGAAACCCAGAAACCAAGATGGCCGCCAGCACATGTCAAACGAAGGAGAACAGCAAGAAGGTAAGACCATGACAGTACCTCCCCCTCAAGGGCCCCTCCTCCGCGGAGTAAAGAACGGTTTCTGAGGGAAGCGTGCGTGGAAGGCTCGGAGCAAGGCAGGAGCATGGACATCTGCAGAGGGAACCCAGGAACGCTCCTCTGGACCATAACCACGCCAATGAACCAAAAACTGCACCCGACCGCGGACCAGGCGTGAGTCCAGGATATTGCTCACCTCATACTCCTCACGATTGCCCACTCGGACCGGACGAGGCAGAGGAACCGAGGAAGTGAAACGATTACACACCAGAGGCTTCAACAGGGAGACATGAAACACGTTGGAGATCCGCATGCCAGGAGGAAGCGCAAGGGCATAGGCTACCGGGTTTACCCTGCGAAGCACTCGGAAGGGACCAACAAAGCGAGGCGCCAGCTTGGGAGTGGGCACTCGAAGGTTGAGGTTGCGGGTGGACAACCATACACGGTCTCCGGCCTGGTAGGAAGGAGCAGGCGCTCGTCTGCGATCAGCCTGGAGTCTCTGGCGCTGCGCAGAGACCTCAAGGGACTTCTGGATCTGTACCCAAGAAGCACGTAGGACGGAAAGGTGATCCTCCACAGCCGGAATATCCTGGGGAGAGAATACCTCCGGTAACACGGCAGGTTGGAACCCATAGTTGGCCATGAAGGGAGACGTCCCAGAGGAAGAGTTCACCGCCGTGTTCCTGGCAAACTCAGCCCAAGGCAGGAGGTCAACCCAATTGTCTTGGTGATCGGAGACATAGCAACGAAGGAATTGCTCCAAGGCCTGATTGGAACGTTCTGCGGCCCCATTGGGTGGTAGGCCGAGGAGAAGGAGAGATGAATCCCCAACTGGGAGCAAAAGGCGCGCCAGAACCTGGACACAAACTGACTCCCCCGATCCGACACAATCTCCTTGGGCAAACCGTGCAACCGGAAGACCTCCCTGGCAAAAATCGTGGCCAACTCCTGTGCAGAGGGTAACTTCTTGAGGGGAACACAGTGACACATTTTGGAAAACCGATCCACAATCATGAGAAAGACCGTATGGCCTCGGGATGCAGGGAGGTCCACAATGAAATCCATCCCCAGGTGTGACCATGGGCGCTCCCCGGTGGCTAAGGGTTGCAGAAGGCCCAACGGAAGGTGCCGAGGGGACTTACTCTGGGCATAAACGGAGCATGCCGCTACATATGCGGCGATGTCGGAACGTAGGGAAGGCCACCAGAACAGACGTGAAACAGCCCAGGACAGCTGATTCTTTCCAGGATGCCCCGCGGTCTTGGAGTTATGGTAGGTTCGCAACAACTGAGTGCGCAACTCCTCAGGCACAAAACATCTGCCGTTGGGTCTCCCAGAGGGAGCACCAGATTGAGCCGCCAAAATCTGCTCACCCAGGGGAGAGGTCAGGCTGGTGCGAATGGCAGCCAGGATCTGATTCGGAGGTATGACCGAAGTCGGAATCGACTCCTCCCTGGACAGGTCGGAGTACTGCCGTGATAAGGCATCAGCCCTGATGTTCTTGGAACCGGGTAGGTAGGAGACCACGTAATTAAAATGTGACAAGAACAGAGCCCATCTGGCCTGACGTGGTGTCAATCTCTTGGCCTCAGAGAGGTAGGTCAGATTCTTGTGGTCCGTCAGGATGAGGACCGGAACCACCGAACCCTCGAGCAAGTGCCTCCATTCTTTGAGAGCCTGCACGATGGCCAATAACTCCCTGTCACCAATCTGGTAGTTGCACTCCGCGGAAGACAGTTTCCGGGAGTAAAACCCACAAGGAAGCAGAGGACCCTCTGGTGTTCTACGCTGAGACAGAAGGGCGCCTACTCCCGTCTCAGACGCGTCCACCTCGAGGACAAAGGGCAACCCAGGGTTGGGATGCGACAGAATCGGAGCCGACACAAAGGCGGACTTTAGAGCCTCAAAAGCTCGGATGGCCTCGGGCGGCCAGACCTGGGAATTACTGCCCTTCCTGGTCAGATCCGTGAGAGGCTTGGCTAGCATGGAAAAGTCCCTGATGAACTTCCGATAATAATTGGCGAAGCCCAAAAAGCGCTGCAGGGAGCGAAGACCACTGGGCTGGGGCCACTGTAAGACAGCCGAAACCTTCTCAGGATCCATGGAGAACCCCTCAGCGGAAATGATGTAACCTAAGAAGGTTACCTGGGATCGGTGAAATTCGCATTTCTCAAGCTTACCGAACAGCTTGTTCTCTCGTAACCGTTGCAACACTCGTTTGACATCCAGAATGTGGGTCTCCATGGACTCAGAATATACCAAGATGTCATCCAGGTAGACCACCACACACTGCTGCAACAGGTCACGGAAAACATCGTTGATGAATTCCTGAAAGACTGCGGGCGCATTGCACAGCCCAAAGGGCATAACCAAGGATTCATAATGACCGGTCCTGGTGTTAAACGCGGTCTTCCACTCATCGCCCGCCTTGATCCTTACGAGGTTATATGCCGCCCTCAGGTCGAGTTTGGTAAAGACCGTGGCCCCTTTAAGGCGATCGAACAGCTCGGAAATCAAGGGTATCGGGTAAGCGTTCTTGATCGTGATGCGATTGAGAACCCTGTAATCGATGCAAGGCCTCAACTCACCGCCCTTCTTTTTCACAAAGAAAAATCCAGCCCCTGCCGGGGACGAGGATTTGCGAATGTGTCCACGTGAAAGCGCCTCCCTCACGTACTCCTCCATGGCCTCATTCTCCGCTACCGACAGTGGATAGACTTTGCCACGAGGAGGAACGGCACCAGATTGTAACTCGATGGCACAATCGTATGGGCGGTGCGGAGGTAGGGCAACCGCGCGCACCTTATCGAATACATCCCGGTACTCCTCGTATTCAGGGGGCAACAGAGAGTCTGAGGAAGTACACAGCAACTTGACAGGCCCATGGATGCAACTAGCCCCACACTGCGGTGACCACGAGAGGATCTCGGCCGATCTCCAATCGAAAATCGGATTATGCTCCTGGAGCCAGGGGTACCCCAAGACCACCGAGTAGTGTGGAGACGAAATAACCTGGAAGCAGACCGACTCTCTGTGGACGGCACCAATGGCTAACCCCACTGGAAGGGTCTCATGAGTCACGAGTGGCGGCAGAAGGGGTCTGCCGTCTATCGCCTCAAGAGCCAGAGGAGAACCTCGAGCCTGCAGAGGAATGGAATTGGCGGCAGCGAACGCACTATCAATGAACAAACCACCAGCACCAGAGTCCACCAACGCCTGGGTCGTCACCGAGCCCCCGACCCAGGAAAGGACAACAGTGATCAGTGGTTTGTCAACACGGGAAACCGGGGACGAGGAGACTCCACCCAAGATCTGCCCCCGACAGGATCTCAGGTGCGAGCGTTTCCCTGGACGGTTCGGACATGCCAACCGAAAATGCCCACCGAGACCACAGTACATGCATCGGCCCTCGCGTCTCCGGAGTACCCTCTCCCCCTCGGACAGGCGAGCAAACCCCAGCTGCATGGGTTCACCCCCAGACAAGTCATCCCCAGGAGGCGTGGGAGGAGAGGGAGGCACGGGTGGGACAACAAAGGTAGGCGCCAATCTGTTAGGAGGCCTCCGCAGACTCTCCTTAAAGGAAGGTCTCTCCCTGAGTCTGGTGTCAATCAAAATCAGGAAAGAAATAAGAGACTCGAGCTCCACTGGTAGGTCCTTAGCTGCAACCTCATCCTTCAAGGCATCCGAGAGACCATGAGAGAAAGCAGCGACCAGAGCCTCATTATTCCAGCCCACCTCTGCTGCCAGGGTACGAAACTCAATGGCGTATTCAGCTACGGATCGTGAACCCTGTCTGATGGACATAAGGAGCTTCGCAGCAGAGGCAGCACGAGCCGGCACATCGAATACCTTCCGAAGAGAAGCAACAAAACCGGAAAACTCGGCAACCACCGGATTGTTGTTCTCCCATAAAGGGCTGGCCCAGGCCAAGGCCTTGTCCAAGAGCAGCGAGATTAAGAAGCCCACCTTTGATCTCTCAGTAGGAAAGGCATGTGGCAGCAACTCGAAATAAATGCCCACCTGGTTAAGGAAACCTCGGCACTGAGTTGGCTCTCCCCCAAAGCGCTGTGGAAGGGGGGCAGAACCGGACATACCCCGAAACACCGCAGGCGCAACAACAGGTGTCGGGGTAGACTCTGGCGCAACAACCGGAGCGGCAGTAGGAGCGGACCCAGGAGCGACAACCGACCCATCGGCAACGGGAGCGAAATGAACCGTGCGTTCAAGCAGGGTTTGCAACGCCACGGCGAACTGACCCAACAGGTGATCCTGCTGATCAAGTCTGGCAACCAGCGTGGGTAGTGAGGATGGCCCTGTACCGTCAGAATTCATGGCTTGGTCCTAATGTCACGGAACCATGAACCATACAACAACAGATAAGTGAAAATAAGAAAGCTTTATTGAAAAACAAGCTATAAAGCAAAAGTCCAAACGGATGGCGAAACCGATGCAGAGTCTTTGCGAAGCCAGGGGACAGGAACCAGCAGGGTAGTCAGACGAAGCCAGGATCAGGAACCAGCAGGGTAGTCAGACGAAGCCAGGATCAGGAACCAGCAGGGTAGTCAGACGAAGCCAGGAACAGGAACCAGAAGTAGCAGCAGTCTTAGTAGCATGTGAACACAGGAGGACCAAGCAGGGAACTGAAGCCACAGACCTCCTATATATATGAGCTAGGTATCCAGCTCCTCCCAGTGGGAAGGAGGAGCCGCAGGGTGGGAGGCTACAAGAAACCCAGAAACCAAGATGGCCGCCAGCACATGTCAAACGAAGGAGAACAGCAAGAAGGTAAGACCATGACAAGAAGTTGACAAAACACCATGAAAACCCATATGTTGCAGGACTTTCCATAACCATTGCCAATTTACGTTTCTCTGTGTTCATTGCTAACAACACTATGGATTGCAGAGTTAGATTCAACCAGAAAGACTGGTCCAATACCGTCAGTTTGTGGACATTCAATACCACAGCTCTGCCACCATGAACATGGTCTGAGCAGGGAAGTTTAACTTTGGTAAGAGCACGGCAAGTCTGTTTTCCATCAATTTAGATAACAGTTTTACATCCTGACCACAGTTTCACATCTTGATTAGGCATTACTATAAGACTGTAGCAACTGGATTCCGAAGGACCTTTTTTTTCTAGTCAAAAGGCTGATATAAGTTTCATTACCCCTATGTGGATACATTTTCCTTGTTTAAGATCTGATTAAACAGAGGGTGCAAGGGAGCCTTTAGGTTTTCAGAAGGAAACTTTGTAGAATTCTAATATTAGACCATCTGGCCCTGGAATTTGGCATTAGGAGAATCATCAATTTCCACCTCTACGTTCAGATTCAAGTCATCTTCTGTCAGAAATGGAAGATCTACCTGGTCTAAGAAATTATCTCGGATCCACAAATTAATCTTTAAAAATGTCTAAAGAACATTCACTAAGAGTCAAACTGAAAAAGTCCACCTCTTTCCAAGACTTTCCATTGGTATCATATTGGGTTAACCAGTGATCACAGATCTGTTTCTTTTGAACCTAGTTCTTTCTTTCTTTGAATTGATTGTATCAAGTCAGTTTACTGTCACACCAAGTCATGACCTTTTCTTTTGGGAAGTACATAAGCCAAACATTTGCCCCAAAGAACTACTTTTGCAGCTTCCCAGTAAAGAATACTTTTCTGCATGTGTATGCCATTACAATCTGACTATTTCACAATGAACTGATTCATTTGAAGCCAGGAATGATGGTAATTACCAGGTAGTCAGGGGTTTCTTTGTTCCCATGTCCTCCCGAGTTATCCCTATAAGTCTGAGATCACTATGGTCTGAGACCACCACAGTTTCATTAGAAGCCTCCTTGGGTAGCAGATTTGCTAACACTAGAAAGGTGTTCAGCCTAGACAAAGACTGGTAGGGATGGGGAAAATGGGTGAAATGCCGTTCTAAATGGTGGAGATACCTCCCGACATCGGTAAGGTCAACAGTCTTGGACAACATACAGAGCTGGATAGATTTAACAGATGTTGGGTCTGATGAGACTTTTGACAGCCACAAATATGTCTTCCTTAGAAGTGAGCATTTAACTGAATTCCTCACTGATGATAATTCCATCCTGGCATTGGTGGGTTGTGTTGCATTGAAGCAGTTGTTGAAAAGTGCTTATTGTTGGGGTGTTAGGCCCATAAATGCCTACGATAGCAAATTCCCTGCTCAAGTAATTCCATCTACCTTCCACTTGATCTGCCCAGTGGTTTAAAATACATCAAGATGGTTGTTGGTAAGAATTACTGTACAACGTCTACAACCTCACACAGGGGAGCCAAAAATAATATATCATAAAAGTAAAAAGCAGTTCAATAAAGGTACGTTAAACACCCCATACACATGTAACATGCAGAATTAGATCACAGAGAGCTACAGGAAACCTCTATTAGACTGTACTGTATATATGGAGTATTGCAGAAGAAGGACAGCTTCAGCTACAAGAAATTCCAGGCAGGAAAATCCTGCCCATCCTAATAAAGGTCCTTTGGTCCTTTTCTTTTCCTTTCCCATTTTCTTTTCCTTCTTCCTAAGCACTGACTAACCACACTGCAATAACTTTTAACGATGATGTATCCATAGAAAAAGTCTGAAGACTGGAGAAATCCGGGCAGAGTCTATCATGCTCCACACCAGAGATGCTTCCACCACAGCCGAAAATGGATTCCATGCAAATGAAAGTTCCCTTCATGACAACAATACAACTGCTGCTACTTAATAAAGATATTTTGAAGGGTCACATTTTATGTAGTGTTATTATTTGTTCTAGGTGCAAAAAACAACCTCAAAAATGTTGACCATGTATTGAGGTTGTTTTCTCCTTTTTAATCAGTTAATATGAAATTGAGGTCTTTAGAATGGTCCTTTGCCATCTTCAGTCCTTCTCTGCTGTGGTGTTTCTGCCTGGTTGTGGAATGGAGGTTCTCCAGAAAGTTGACCCCTTTGAGGGCCCATGTAGTTGGACCTGGTGCTCCTGCTTCACATCAAACCTATATCAGCAGATCTCCCATTTATTTCAATGGTGTAATGTAATTGGCAGTTGTGGGGCTGTGTTTGACCTGCTTTGTGTTTCTCTGGATGCAGCACATCATATTGAGATTCCTTTTCTTTGTAGACAAAGAAGAGCAAACCCATCCCCACGTCATACCTTCCAAGTTTTCTGATATTGTTCTTATACCATCTATTTAGTCCTGATGTAGAGAATATACGAAGACCCTTATAAGGTTCCCCAAATAGGTGCAAGGAAAACACCCATTTTACAACTAAGAACCCTGAAAAAGGAGGAGCCATAATCCCCTGAAACTTGTTGGATACCTTTAACCAATCATTAACAAAGTTTGGAACATAAACTTTTATGTGTATGATTTTTCGTGCAAGACATTTACTCATCACACACTCAAACACATCCATCCTTCCCTCTACCTCCAGAAGTCAAGCAGACCTCAAATCTTTCTTTCTCTGTTCATACATGACAGTATGGAGATTCAATTAGAGAGATACAGTCTGAAAACAAGCAGTTTCTGCCTGTGCTCTCTCTTTAGAGAACTTAACCATTTGCCGACTGCCGCCCGACTATAAACGGCGGCAGTCAGCCCCTCACAGGCAAAGTGACGTAGGCGTACGTCACTAGCCTGTGAGGCTCTGGGGAGGAAGTGCGCGCCGCCGGATGCGCGCTCCCACTCCCACTCGGTCACGGACCCCCCCGCGCGTGTGCCCGGCGGACCCGATTGTCCGCCAGGCACTCGCGATCGTCCGTTACACCGGGAGAAAGGCAGGCAGCTAATGTAAACAAAGCTGCCTGTCATTCTCCCCTGTGTAAGAATAGTGATCATACGGTTCTGCTATGTAGGACCGTTGATCACTGTTCTTACACCTCAAGCCACAACCAATCACAGTTAGAAGCACAGCCCTAGGGACACACTTAACCCCCTCCCTCTAAAAAAAAGTTAACCCCTTCACTGCCAGTGTCATTTTTACAGTAACAGTGCATATGTATAGCACTGATTACTGTAGTAATGTCACTGGTAACCCCAAAAGTGTCAAAAATGTCAGTCAAGGGTCCGATCTGTCCGCCGCAATGTCGCAGTCCCGCAAAAAAAAATCGCAGATCGCCGCCATTACGTGTTAAAAAAAAACAACAAAAATTACAAAAATCTTTCCCTTAGTTAGTAAACGCAATAACTTTTGCGCAAACCAATCAAAATACGCTTTTTGCGATTTTTGTTACCAAAAATATGTAGCATAAAACAAATTGGCCTAAAATGTTAAAAAATTTAGATTTTTACATTTTTTGGGGGGGGAAATTCATATAAAAAAATGTGAAAAATATTGTTATTTTTGCAAAATTTACGCTCTTTTTTTGTTTATAGTGCATGATCAGAAAATCGCACACGTGATCAAATACCACCAAAAGAAAGCTCTGTTTGTGGGAAAAAAAGGACGTGAAATTTGTTTAGGTACAGCGTCGTACGACCGCGCAATTGTCCGTTAAAGTCACGCAGTGCCGAATCGCAAAATAGGCCCTGGTCAGGAAAGGGGTAAAATCTTCCGGGGCTTAAGTGGTTAAGCCAGCCATAGATGGATCAAATCTCAGTCGGTTTAGCAGGGATCCTCTTAAAGTACAACCAGCCTGATGTATATTTTACATGTGATTACTGCTGGATCCCTGCCAGCAGAACTCAATGGTGCTGCAGGAGGGATTCCCATTGACTGTGTTGAGGGGGGGGGGGGGGAATTAAGTGAATTTCTTTCTTGTAACCATAGTTGCAAGAAAGAAAATTAGATCATCTATGGCTTGCCTTATACTGCAGGACTGCATCCTGTTTAAAAGTTTACTTACAGCAGACCAACAAGAAATCCCACCTGTTTAAAAATGTATACGCTTTAGGAACATTTGAAATCAAATGGACCCCCAGACCAATATCGTTTCCCTTTAACTCTTAGTCTGAGTTTGTGTAAAGAATAAATAGGAAATGATCTGAAGCATCACAGCAACCATCTCCATCCCTAATATTGTGTACAAAAAGGGGGTATGGGGATAGGGGGACTTTGAATGAGGTAGGTTGCTGTTACAAATCTCCAAATGGAAATAAAGTAGTTTCAATATATATATATATATATATATATTCATTTATTTGTTGCTGCACGGTAAAAATAAATCCTGCAGCAATAGTCCGTAAATAAAATAAATAAAATCTACATATTCATAGTACAAATACAGACAATCCAGGTATGGACATATAAAAGATAATAAAGGAATTGTTTTGCTAGGCATACAGTGGGTACGGAAAGTATTCAGACCCCCTTAAATTTTTCACTCTTTGTTATATTGCAGACATTTGCTAAAATCATTTAGGTTCATTCTTCTTCCTCATGAATGTACACATAGCACCCCATACTGACAGAAAAACACAGAATTGTTGACATTGTTGCAGATTTATTAAAAAAGAAAAACTGAAATATCACATGGTCCTAAGTATTCAGACCCTTTGCTCAGTATTTAGTAGAAGCCCCCTTTTGATCTAATACAGCCAGGAGTCTTTTTGGGAAAGATGCAACAAGTCTTTCACACCTGGATTTGGGGATCCTCTGCCATTCCTCCTTGCAGATCCTCTCCAGTTCTGTCAGGTTGGATGGTAAACGTTGGTGGACAGCCATTTTTAGGTCTCTCCAGAGATGCTCAATTGGGTTTAAGTCAGGGCTCTGGCTGGGCCATTCAAGAACAGTCACGGAGTTGTTGTGAAGCCACTCCTTCGTTATTTTAGCTGTGTGCTTAGGGTCATTGTCTTGTTGGAAGGTAAACCTTCGGCCCAGTCTGAGGTCCAGAGCACTCTGGAGAAGGTTTTTGTCCAGGATATCCCTGTACTTGGCCGCATTCATCTTTCCCTCGATTGCAACCAGTCGTCCTGTCCCTGCAGCTGAAAAACACCCCCACAGCATGATGCTGCCACCACCATGCTTCACTGTTGGGACTGTATTGGACAGGTGATGAGCAGTGCCTGGTTTTCTCCACACATACATAGCAGTCAAATACATAGCAGGGATACATCCAGTGGCTCAATGGCTCTTTCATAGGTAATACATAAGGTTGGAGGAGACTCATCCCATGGTGGATTATTAACCGAACGGCCTGTCCATACCCAGGGAGAGGGAACCCGAACCTGGAAAGGATTTTCTATTGAAGCAAGTTAGGTTCTAATGTCATAAGACATATAGAACCCACAACATCTGGTGAGTGGGCAATTTATTTATTTATTTATCACGGGAAAGGAAGCACCAGTTATTAAGGAAGAAGCACCAGCACCTTATTACAAATTATTTGGATTTGGACTTTATCATTTTATGGTTTATTATTAATGTTGATTGATTTATCACTACACATTGAATGGACTATTATTTTTAAGTTATTTTTGAAGTGATTTATTTTCATGTTTATTTATTAATTGTATCCACTGTGAATTTTTAGCACATATTTTAAATTTCCACTAGGGATTAGCAAGCGCTAGAGGTATCACTATTGTGAATACTTTTTCTTCCAATTTGCACCCGCACTTTACTAGCAGCTGCACTTAATTATCACAATTAATTCACTTATTTATATAAATCTTAACCAGGCTACGGTCACTGCCTCTCTGGCGCGCTAATATACATAGTATATTTTTTTGCCAATACATAATCCATATCCTGATAAATCTTCATATTTCATATTTAATGGCTCTACGCGTTTCGTGGGATTATCATCCACTCTTCAGGAGCTTGGTGTACATTTTCTGTAAATAAGGACTAGTTTGAATTCAACAAATCACATAAGGATAAGGAAACACACCAATAAAGTCCCTCAAAAGTTTTCAAAAATCTGAGATTCTGATACTTACATATTAAAAACACAAAAAGTCGCAGAAAAAAAAAATTGCATCGTCTCCCGTCGCTGGGTGCACTGTGTGGGTATACGCCTGATCCGGGGCTGAGGCGGGTAAACGCCAGATGGTCCAAAAAAGTGGGGGGGAGGATAGAGGAAGACAAAAGTCCCACAGAAGAAATGAAGGAACCAGTGATTTCATCACATCAGTGACCAAGTAATCTAGTCAGGGGAATAAAAATTAAATATGTATGTGTTCATATTTCTTAAAGTCTCGTTCAAATATTGGTGTTATATGTGATAAAAGCAGGTGAGAGGACAAAAGAAAGTAAATGGAAAATATCTGTGCCAAGTGCGGCATTAAAGGAAAACCAGCAAGTAACCCAACAGAAGCAAAGGAAGAAGAAGAAAAAAAAAAAACCCCAACAGGTGCAGAGCATAAATGAAGTAGAAGTGCAAAAAACTAGTAGGATGGTAATCTTACCAATAACAAAGAGATGTGAATCAAGAAGCAACCGTGCTACAGGGGTAGTCCTAGTGCAGTCAGAGCAGGAAGGAAAGTGTCCAGAGACTCCCTAGCTATATATCCCCACGGGCCAGGGCGGATCACCGCCAGCGCCATGTGGCCGTCGCAGAGAGGGGTGGTGAAGGAGTGAACATGGTATCCCAGCTAGAATGCTAGAAACCACTCACCACATAAAACACCCCCAGCGATCAGAGATGGAATAACAGCCCAAACCAGGTGATCCACCCAAGGATCACAGGCTGAGCTTAACATGACGCCGATGCTCAGCGTGACAGCCCTGCCCTCCGTCCAAAACTAGGGAGCAGAGGACAGGGCGGCAGACCGAGCATCGCAGGCAACCACACAGTGATCTCAATCCTATAAAACCGACAGGCATGAAACGTACGCCGGAAGTTACGTCGACGTAACTTCCGGCGTACAGCCACGCATCGTCACATCCGGTTTCGCTTCCTGGAATCGGTGGAACGCACGCCATTGCGGCGTTCCTCATTGTTATTTCCATTGCGAAAATTATCGTTCTCTTTGTAAGTATAATTTGAAGCTTTGGGGGAATAAATATCCTAGACATATTACACTATTGGCCCCTTTCTTTTATTCCATATATCTGGATAATTACGATTACTGCCTGCTTGGAGCGATCCCATCAAGGCTCTTCTTATCCCTTGGAACTACAAACATTGGAGCTCGGTTTCCATAAGCCGCACTTGATTTCTTCATGCGCTGATTAATCCTATTTGTGGTGAGTAGGGGACCTGGAGGGTCACTCACTGGAGCACCATTTTGATTGGATCGATCTGCACCTGAGCACTTTATATATATATATATTTATTTGCACCAAGGAATAAGGACTTTTTTATATTAAATTTTTATATTAATTATTTATTTAATATTTATGCGGATAAATTTATTATATATTCATTGTTTACAGTCTTTTTGCACCGATCACTGTGCACTGTATAATATATG
Source organism: Pelophylax lessonae (assembly GCF_965119305.1). NCBI lineage: Eukaryota > Metazoa > Chordata > Amphibia > Anura > Ranidae > Pelophylax > Pelophylax lessonae. Next base: position 48,824,227 of record NC_138770.1, read on the forward strand.
CATATGTATTCACTTAAAGCGGAGTTCCACCCAAAAGTGGAACTTCCGCTTTAGGGAGTCCTGACCCCCTGACATGCCACATTTGGCATGTCATTTTTTTGGGGGGGGATGCGGGTACCGAGTTTTGAGAGGTACCCGCTCCCACTTCCGCTCGGAGCGCCGCGGCGCCCTGAACGGAAGTTCTCCTCTCCCCCTCCCTCCCTGCAATCTTCTGGGGCACGTCAGAGGTCCCAGAAGATTGCCGGCCAATCACGGCGCGCAACGCAACTCGCGCATGCGCAGTGGGTACCCGGCTGTGAAGCCACAAACTGTGACAGCCGGGTGCCCACAGCAGTGATGCCGGCGCCGAGGGAGAGGATCGAGGCTTCGGGCGGCCGCATCGCTGGACCGTTGGACAGGTGAGTAAATGGCTGGAACTCCGCTTTAATGTTTTTTTGCTAGCGCTGTTTTAATTTTTTACACACATTTTTTCCAAACCTTTTTGGATGCACAGCAGCTGCACAATATATTACACATTTATTTAATTGCACCTTTAGGAGGTTCTATTTTGATCACCCTTATTCATGTGTTAAGCGCTGTTTTAATTTTGTTTCACACTCATACAGTGATCAGTGCTAACAAAATGCACTGTCACTGTACTAATGACATAGACAGGGAAGGGGTTAACATCAGTGGGGATCGAAGGGTTAAATGTGTTCCCTGGGAGTGCTTTCTAAGTGTGTGGGGGAGATGCTTTGACTACGGGAAGACAGAGATCAGTGTCTATAACACAAGATCTCCATCGTTCCCTCTCACAGAATGGCGGTCTGCCTTGTTTACCAAGCCAGGCCACCATTCTGCCTCTTTTTCCTCTGGCTGTGTACCCCCTAAGTGCTCTGAGTGTGCCGTTTTGGAACAGTCCACGGTTCACAGCTGGGGACCATGCAGTAGTTTGAACAGGGGTAAAGGCAGACTGGAACAGTCCATGAATAGTGATGTCGCGAACCTAAAATTTGCCGTTCGCGAACGGCGAACGCGAACATCTGCAAATGTTCGCGAACCGGGCGAACCGCCATAGACTTCAATAGGCAGGCGAATTTTAAAACCCACAGGGACTCTTTCTGGCCACAATAGTGATGGAAAAGTTGTTTCAAGGGGACAAACGCCTGGACTGTGGCATGCCGGAGGGGGATCCATGGCAAAACTCCCATGGAAAATTACGTAGTTGACGCAGAGTCGGGTTTTAATCCATAAAGGGCATAAATCACCTAACATTCCTAAATTGTTTGGAATAACGTGCTTTAAAACATCCAGTGTGTGAATACGATCAGGTATGATGTTGTATCGATCAGGTAGTGTAAGGGTTACGCCCGCTTCACAGTGACAGACTAAACTCCCCGTTTAACGCACCGCAAACAACCGCAAACAGACCAGAACCGACCAAAATGGGACAGGAACTGGGCTTTAAGGGTTAGGGTTAGGTTTAGTGTTAGGAGTTAGGGTTACGGTGAGATACTTAGGGTTAGAGTTAGTAACCCTACCCCTACGCCTCTAACCCTAACCGTCTAACCCTAAGCACTAAAAATAACCCTAACCCTAGCCCTAACCCTAACCCTAATTCTAATTTTTTTTCTGGTTCTGGACATGCTACAGAGCTGAAACTTCACAGGTACACTTTTTAGACCCCCAGACACTGAATCACACAAAAAAAAGTTCTTAAAAATTGTCATTTTTTGATAGAGAGCCAATTATTGGAAAAATTAAAAAAAAAAAATTGTTTGGATTTAGTGTCTGGGGGGTCAAAAAGGTGTACCTGTGAAGTTTCAGCTCTGTAGCATGTCCGGAACCAGAAAAAAATTACCAATTAGGGTTAGGGCTAGGGTTAGGGTTAGAGCTAGGGTTAGGGTTAGGGCTAGGGTTAGGGTTAGGGCTAGGGTTAGGGTTATTTTTATGGCTAGGCTTAGAGGGTTAGGGTTAAGGTTAGAGGGTTAGGGTTATGGTTAGAGGGTTAGGGTTAGGTTTAGTGTTAGGTCGATAGGGTTACGGTGAGATACTTAGGGTTAGAGTTAGTAACCCTACCCCTCTAACCCTAACCCTCTAACCCTAAGCACTAAAAATTACCCTAACCTTAGCCCTGACCCTAACCCTAGCCCTAACCCTAACCCTAACCCTAATTCTAATTTTTTTCTGGTTCTGGACATGCTACAGAGCTGAAACTTCACAGGTACACTTTTTAGACCCCCCAGACAACAAATCCAAAGAAATTTCTTTTTTTTTTTAAGTTTTTCTTTTAATTTTTTCAATAATTGGCTCTCTATCAAAAATGACAATTTTTAAGAACCTTTTTTTTTCGTGTGTGATTTAGTGTCTGGGGGGTCTAAAAAGTGTACATGCGAAGTTTCAGCTCTGTAGCATGTCCAGAACTAGAAAAAAATTACCAATTAGGGTTAGGGCTAGGGTTAGGGTTAGAGCTAGGGTTAGGGTTAGGGCTAGGGTTAGGGTTAGGGCTAGGGTTAGGGTTATTTTTATGGCTAGGCTTAGAGGGTTAGGGTTAAGGTTAGAGGGTTAGGGTTATGGTTAGAGGGTTAGGGTTAGGTTTAGTGTTAGGTCGATAGGGTTACGGTGAGATACTTAGGGTTAGAGTTAGTAACCCTACCCCTCTAACCCTAACCCTCTAACCCTAAGCACTAAAAATTACCCTAACCTTAGCCCTGACCCTAACCCTAGCCCTAACCCTAACCCTAACCCTAATTCTAATTTTTTTCTGGTTCTGGACATGCTACAGAGCTGAAACTTCACAGGTACACTTTTTAGACCCCCCAGACAACAAATCCAAAGAAATTTCTTTTTTTTTTTAAGTTTTTCTTTTAATTTTTTCAATAATTGGCTCTCTATCAAAAATGACAATTTTTAAGAACCTTTTTTTTTCGTGTGTGATTTAGTGTCTGGGGGGTCTAAAAAGTGTACATGCGAAGTTTCAGCTCTGTAGCATGTCCAGAACTAGAAAAAAAAGATAATTTTTCAGTAGAGCAGGGATGGTGGGAACCCTCCTTTTTATAACTATATGATCTTTTTTTTCTGGTTCTGGACATGCTACAGAGCTGAAACTTAACAGGTACACCTTTTAGACCCCCCCCCCCCCCAGACACTAAATCCAAAGATTTTTTTTTTTAAGTTTTTTTTTTTTTTTTTTCCAATAATTGGCTCTCTATCAAAAATGACAATTTTTAAGAACTTTTTTTTTTTTGTGTGTGATTTAGTGTCTGGGGGGGGGTCTAAAAAGTGTACCTGTGAATTTTCAGCTCTGTAGCATGTCCAGAACCAGAAAAAAAGATCGTTTTTCAGTAGAGCAGGGATGGTGGGAACCCTTTTTACACCTATATGATCTTTTTTTTCTGGTTCTGGACATGCTACAGAGCTGAAACTTCACAGGTACGCTTTTTAGACCCCCCCAGACACTAATCCAAAAAAAAGTCATGCCTGCCACCTTATATATCAGTGGTGGGTGGGCAGTGGCACTGCAGTGGGCACAGTACACTCTGTGGACCTGACAGTCACTGGCACCCAGGCAACTGCAATTATAAAAAAAATATATATATTTTTAATTTGCAAGCTGCTGTGCCACCGTATATATATATCAGTGGTGGGTGGGCACGCAGTGGCACTGCAGTGGGCACAGTACACTCTGTGGACCTGACAGTCACTGGCAGCCCAGGCAACTGCAATAATAAAATTTTTTTTTTTTTTTCAATTTGCAACAAGATGCTGTGCCACCGTATATATATCAGTGGTGGGCAGTGCACTGCAGTGGGTACAGTACACTCTGTGGACCTGACACAGCACTGCAATTATGACAGAGGAAAAAAAATATATTTTTTAAAATGCAAGGTACTGTGCCTGTGCCACCCGAAATGAGTGTGGTGTGCACACAGTACAGTCTGTGGTAGGTCTGTGGCCTCTCACAAACAGCGGGCAGGCAACTGCAGTGCACAATAGATATATTGATATATATATATATATATATATATATATATATATATATATATATATATATATCACAGAACAAAAAAATTACACAAATACCAGCCATAAACAGGGCTTTTTGGGGACAATATATATATATATATATATATATATATATATATATATATATATATACAAAAAAAACCTCAAATACCAGCCCTAGGAAGGGCTTTTTGGGGTGCTGTCCTTACAGCAGGAGTGTACCAAGAACACTGCAAGACCAGGAACACTGACTAACTGTCCCTAGCTATAACAGCAGCAGCAGCACTTTCCCTGCTCTCAGTAACACACTGCTTCATAAATGATCTAAGATGGATGCTGCCCTTGCTTATTTATAGGAGGTGGGAGGGTCTGGGAGGGAGGTATGCTGATTGGCCTGGAATGTGTCTGCTGACTGTGAGGTTCAGGGTCAAAGTTTGCCTCAATGATGATGTATAGGAGGCGGACCAAACATCGCATATGTTCGCCCACAGCGGCGAACGTGAACATACTAAGTTCGCCAGGAACTGTCCACCGGCGAACAGTTCGGTACATCACTAATGATGAGAGGTATATATATATATATATTATATGTTGTAATAATATAGTATGCTCGCGTTTCTTTTAGGCAGATTAATATTTAAATTTACCTTGTAAACTGTAAGAATGGTAGTGTCAGCTCATAGAGATGTGACAGTTCTCCTTTATCTATTTTATTTCATTTCTCATGTCACGTGTCATTAGATAAACGATCAAAATGTTCTGGGATAAACTCCCCGCTGAATCTCCTGTCTGATCTGTATTAGCAAACCATAGAGGTATAAATTTCACATGCATGTCGGTTGAACATGTTTTTGGACATTCACGATTGATTATGGACTTTACTTTGATACACAATATATGATTGTTTATTTTATTGGAATTTATTCCTCATATAGATTGTTTTTTGGTGTTTATTTTGTGTTAAAGGATTTGTCCTTTCACTTATTCACCATCCTTGTCGATTTGTCACTATATGATTATACATTTGAAGTATTTATAAGTTTAGCGCACCTGATTCACAATTTTTTCACATTATATACATATTTTCTAAAGTTGCAGCTTTTCTTATTGTTCCAGCGCACTTTTTTTACACAACACTTTTTGCAAAGATTGTACCCTGTCAAAAATCTAAGACAAGCAGTGATTCTAAAGAGTAGGGATGATCGAACGGTTCGGGTCGACCATCGGTTCGACCCGAACATTGGCTGTTCGAGGTTCGGCCGAATTCCGAACTTTTTGCTGAAAAAGTTCGGAATTCGGCAACCAGAACCGACCAAAATGCAATGGTACAGGAAATGGGCTTTAAAAGCCCGTGATTGGACCAGAACCATCAGTAAAAGCCAATTGAGGGGGCAGGAGAATACTAGGAATGTGATTGGAGTGACTAGGGGGTCCATAGGCCAATCATTAGTGAATACGTCCCCCAGTATATAAGATAGCCCCCGCCAAATTCCTAGCATTGTAATACAGGGACATGGAAGAGAGTGGAAGCAGTTCTGTGACTTCTGCTACAAAGTGTCATTTAGCAATTTTTAGTGTGAGGAAAGGGATATCTAGTGTAGTTAGGGTGCTATTTTCCACTATAGTTAGTTTTAATAATCTAGTTTCTGTAGGGAAAGTTTTAAGTGTAAAGGGACCGTAGTGTAGTGTAAGGTTAACTGACTCTGACTGCTATGGCAGGGTGACAAAACTCTTCCATATCAGGGTGACCGCTATAGAGAAAAGATTGTTTCTCTTAGGTCACTTACAGAACAGCGATATGGCTTCTCGCCTGTCTCCCAGCTTTTTGCTGCAGGCCTTTATAGGGCTTTTTTGAGGACATGTTTGGAGTCAGGAATGACATCTGAACTTCTGTGTAGGGGTATATATACAGACACACATGTCTGTATATATACACATACACATATATAGGTGTGAAAGTAGCAAAAACCTATGCTTGCACTAATGAAATAATGAACACCAATATGTCTCCGCTCCTATGTGTGTATGTGTATAAATACATATAAGTGTGTGTATATATATACCCCTATACAGAAGTTCAGATGTTTTGCCTGCCTCCAAAGACCCACAAAAAATGCCCAAAAAAAACGCCTGCAACAACACACCTGGGCATTTTTTTTGGCGCAGGCATTTTTTTGGGCATTTTTTGTGGGTCTTTGGAGGCAGGCAAAACATCTGAACTTCTGTATAGGGTTATACATACACACACACTTATATGTATTTATACACATACACACATATAGGTGTGATAGGAGCGGAGACATATTGGTGTTCATTATCTCATTAGCGCAAGCATAGTGTTCTGCTACTTTCACACCTATATATGTGTATGTGTATATATATACAGACATGGGTGTATGTATATATACCACTACACAGAAGTTCAGATGTTTTGCCTGCCTCCAAAGTCCCCCAAAAAATGCCCAAAAAAACGTTTGTTACAAAACCGGCAAGGTGTGAAAATAGCGGAGCCATATCCCTGTTCTAATATTGATTCTAATACAAATGATCTTTTTTTTCTGGCTACAGAGCTGAAACTTCACAGGTACACTTTTTAGACCCCCCAGACACTAAATCCAGAGAAATCTCTTTTTTTTTTTTCAATAATTTTTTCAATAATTGGCTCTCTATCAAAAATGACAATTTTTAAGAACTTTTTTTTTGTGTGATTAATAGTCCCTGGGCCATGACCCAGAACCCTAGGCACTTTTTAGGGGCATTTATTGGGTTTTAGGGCTTTAAAATGGTGTTTTTTGATTACCGAAGTGCGGGTCCCATTGATTTCAATGGGGTTCTGAAATCCAGGCCGAACTTTCGGGAAGTTCGGGTGTTCTGGCCGAACCGAACTTTTGAAAAGTTCGATCATCCCTACTAAAGAGGTGAAAGTAGACCCTGATAATGAAACCCTCTACCATCAGTGCAGGGCGGCCCCCAAGAAAGTTAAAGCTGAAGGAGAAAGAAAAGGTGAAGCATCTTTATGTGGACAACATGATGTAGGCAGCCAAAGAGAAGCATTTGTGAGTTGAACTACAGCTGCACTAACACTAGTTCCCTTAGTACACATGGGTGCAGACCAGATCAAAATTCAAATTAGAGGATCAGTAAAAGGGTGAAGCTACAAGTCATAGCTCATTACAATAAATTGGCTCTTGGTCTAAAAACCCTACTATTATGGCTCTAGAAACAACCTCTATTATTGAAGAGGAGGGATGAAAAGTAACACAAAACCAATAGGTACCATAGACAGCAAGAAAATTAAGAGCTAATATGAAATCTATTCCTTAGCAAAAGACTTATGGCTTTGGCCAACATTTAAAATTTCTCTGCACATGTCAAATGGCTAAGTGACCTTGAGAGACAGGAATGCTGCCTGGGGTGTTAATTGTTACCTTCACCACTCGGTCACCATTTCCCTTTCTGTGTGTGTGTGTCCCAGCAGCATTTTTGAAAAGTAGCAAGTTCTCCCTATTTGAGTGTGTGCTTTATTTTATTTGGGCTTTACTTTTTAGGGTCTTTTTTATGGGATCAGCTGCTTACACATAGGTGACTTTAGAAGAGGGGATAATTCCTCCAATCTTTTATGATACTACTGGATAGCCAATGTAAACTGTACCAAAAAAAAGGATTTAGTAAAAGATTTTAGCAGGTGCTATTTGAATTTTGTTTTCTATAGATTTCTCTGTCTGGAGTTCCTATTTAATTTAGTTGTGTTGGAACTATTTTGAGGTACAAGTAATGGTTGCTTATAACGCGTCCCCTTTTATGGTGGCCTCCACCTTTTTCCCAGAAGTGACGGCTGGATTTCCTCTCCCTGGCTAGGGTATATAAAGTGGGGGAGCAGCTCTACTGGAGGTAGACGGATAGTAGAAGGATAATGGTGCAAGTGACAGCGGTAGTGGTGGGAAGAGACAGTCATGAAGGACTCCCAGTTTGTGGTGTTGAGATTACCAAATGTTTCCAAGTATGTGGGCCCAAGCTTGGTCCTGAGAAACATGGCTTCGCATGACAGACTGGGGGCTAGCCATGCAGAGACTCAGAGTACTGACAACCAATCCCTTTGTAGTTCAGACCCCTATAGGGCCCTTCTGATTTGTCCCAGGTTCTCTTTTCACAGCCATTCAGACAGCCTCATGACTCAATTGACAGATAGGGAATGTATTTTTTGAATTTAATGCTCGTTGAAATTAGATGGGGTAGAGGGTGAGCTTTGAGACACTCCATGCACCTATAAACCAGAGGACTCTCTTTGTCTTCTTGACACTCTCCTCTTGGCAGACAATAGGATAACAAGCAACACTGGGACTCTTAGCAAAGTAAAGGTCCAAAATCAGCAGTGAACAGTTACTAGGATCCTACACTCATAATGTCCCTGTATAGTTGGATATCTCCATCCAATATCGGCCAGACACTTCCCCCGTGCACTTCTTGGCCAGATCCTCAGTGAACCCCCTTTGATTGTCTACAGCTCCATTTAGAAAGTAGGCCTCTGAGCTGGAACCTCAATGAACTCCTGCAGCCCTTAGCTACACTGCCTGGGAGGGCAGCAGCCATTCAGGCTGGGGTCTTCTCCCCCTGGACAAGACACCTGCTGCTCCAGGCCCCATACTATTTATGCACTTCTCAAGCACCTACTAGGCATTCACTCCACATGAATATGAATGAGACCACATGAATATTCAGGAGTCCAAAGCTGGGAGGAGGCTATGTAACATGCAGGGGTCCAGAGCTTCAGGGGGCTGTGTAATGTGCAGGGGTCCACAGTTTTTTTTTCTTCTTTTGCCACTTTTTCTTCAAGCCAAACCTGAACACCTTAGCGGCATACAGCAAATTTTTTGTATACACTATAGGATTGTAACAAAACTGGAACAACTTTGGGCACTCCAAAGAGAATAGTAATATGGCGTGCGTAGTGCCCTATCCCCCTCCTGTCAGGCCCTGTTCTGAACCACATTCCTGTCTGAATAATGTGTTTAGGACCCATGCACACAGCTCTGGACCCATGCACATTACACAGCCCTCCCACAGCTCTGGACCCCTGCACATTACACAGCCCCCCTATAGCTCTGGGCCCCTGCATGTTACACAGCCCCCCCTCCACAGCTCTGGACCCCTGCACATTACACAGCCCCCCTATAGCTCTGGGCCCCTGCATGTTACACAGCCCCCCCTCCACAGCTCCTGACCCCTGCATATTACACAGCACTCCCAACTCTGGACCCCTGCACATTACACAGCCCTCCCCCACCCGCAGCTCTGCCACTTCTTACCTTATTCAGGCATGCAGAGTGGGAGACACAGCAGCACTGAACAGAGGGTGGGAGCTGCTGAAGTTATTTTTTCATATTAACAAGCTAATGATTGGTTTCTAGGACCACCTAGCAACCAATCGCCTGCTGGTTAACTTGGAAAGTCAACTTTGGCAGTTCCCGTCCTCTATTCAGTGCTGCTCCTCTGTCTCTTTCCCCTGCTGTACAGAAGTATAGTGTCTTCGTTCTCCTGCTTCGCTCTGCTGTAAGCAGCAGAGTCAATCCAGCGGCCAGCCCTAGGTGTCACCCAGGTACAGTTTACACCCCACCCTGTCACAGCTCATCTCTCCCTGCCCTGTCACAGCGCCACTGTCTGAGCCCGCCCCGCGGGAGAAGAAATGAATTGCTTGCAGTGAAGTGGAAGGACAAACAGACATGATAAACCAAACTGCATATAAAAGTGGTCCCAGTGGCGGATTGGATTTTATTGTTGGCGGGAGAGGTGCCACTCGCCTTCCGCCGCTTTCCGGTCCTTTTTCCCCACTTACCAGAGCAGTCGGGAGGGGGGAAAATGATCTGATTCTTTTCCTTGATGGGCAGTAGGGATGATCGAACGGTTCGGGTCGACCATCGGTTCGGCCCGAACATTGGGTGTTCGAGGTTCGGCCAAATTTAGAACTTTTTGCCCAAAAAGTTCGGAATTCGGCAACCAGAACCGACCAAAATGCAATGGGACAGGAAATGGGCTTTAAAAGCCTGTGATTGGACCAGAACCATTAGCAAAAGCCAATTGAGGGGGCAGGAGAATGCTAGGAATGTGATTGGAGTGACTAGGGGGTCCATAGTCCAATCATTAGTGAATACGCCACCCAGTATATAAGATAGCCCCCGCCAAATTCCTAGCATTCTTATACGGGACATGGAAGAGAGTGGAATGCTGTTCTTTTACTTCTGTTACAAAGTGTTACAAAGTGTCATTTAGCATTTATTAGTGTGAGGAAAGGGATATATAGTGTAGTTAGAGTGCTCTTTTACACTTTAGTTAGCTTTAATTTATTCAGTTTCTGTAGGGAAAGTGTTAAGTGTAAGGGGACCGTAGTGTAGTGTAGGGTTAACTGACTGTGACTGCTATGGAAGGGTGACAAAACCCTTCCAAAGCAGGGGGACCGCTATAGAGAAATGATCATTTCTCTGAGTTGCTTCGGCACAGGGATATGGCTTCTCACCTGTCAGCATTTTTTATGCTGCAGGGGTTGCCACTGCCAGTGCTTTTTTGAGGACATGTTTGATGTCAGACATGACATCTGAACATGTGTATAGGGGGTATATATACACAACCATGTCTGTATATATACACCTAGACATACAGTATATAGGTGTGATAGTAGCAGAAATATATGCTTGCGCTAATGAAATCATTTACACTAATATATTTCTGCTACTATCACACCTATATATGGCTAGGTGTGTATATACATATAAGTATGTGTGTATATACACCACTATACACAAGTTCAGATGTTTTGCCTGTCTCAAAAGAACCCAAAAAAATGCCCAAAAAAATGCCTAAAGAAACGCTAGCGTAAAAAAAAAAACGCCCAGGTGTGTTGTTGCAGGCATTTTTTGGGGGTTTTTGGAGGCAGGCAAAACACCTGAACTTGTGCACAGTACCACTATACACAAGTTCAGATGTTTTTTCTGACTCCAAAGAACCCAAAAAAATGCCTGCTATTAAACCGGCAAGGTGTGAAAAGCAAGAAGCCATACTCCAGATCTATAATTGCACTAATACAAACAATTCTTTTTTTTTTTTTTTTCAATATAAAGCTTTATTGAAAATACTTATACAAACGTACGCTTCACAACAGTAATACAAATTGAAGCAAAACTGATACAGGATATATGCATGTTAAGGTGGAAATCAGATTCACCAACAGTTTAGTAAAAATAGATAGATTAACATTGCAATGGAACCAATTTCCAGAGAAATTCAGGAGATTAAAGCATAATCCAGGAGCTGAAGGCTGAAGCCCACAGCTGCGGCTGAGTAGCCGCAGTAAGGGGGAGTAGAAGAAGAGAGAAAGAATGAGGAAAAGGAAAATGGACAAAGAAGAGGCTGAGGATAAGGAAGGTGAGGGTGGGATAAGGGGAGTGAGACCAGGATAAGCCAACGATTATTTGTCGATTGGAATACCTATACTTGTCGACTATAGTGAGGGTTGACAAGTCGAGATGAGAAATTGTTTGTATCTAATGGGTAATGAGATTCGTGTAAACATCAGACAATGTGAATTTTATCCAAGGGCGCCAAGTTTTATGAAAGGCTGAGTCATTTTCTGTTTTAATAGCTAGGATCTCCTCCATCTCATAAAAATTTTTTACTCTGAACAGCCACTCTTTGGTGGAAGGTTTCGATTGTGAGTTCCAGTGTAGGGATATGACCGCCTTAGCTGCGTTAAGCAAATGTCTAGAAAGAGATTGTTTGTACCTTTTATATGAAAAGTTGTGTAGATGTAGAAGACAACAGGCAGCATCCAATGTTAAAGTGGTATTAGTGATGAGTTTTATGAGGTGGATAACCTCGTTCCAGAATTTTTGGATGACAGTGCAAGACCACCACAAGTGCAAAAATGTTCCTCTCTCTTTTAAGCATCTCCAGCATCTGTCAGAGACCTGCGGTGACCACACCTTAAGTTGTACTGGGGTAATGTACCATTGCGTCAAAATTTTAAATGAAGTTTCTTGAACTTTTGTGCTCAAGGAGCACTTATGCGTGAAAACGCAAGCTTTTTCCCATTTCTTGTCAGAAATGCTGCAGTTGAGGTCTCTTTCCCAGATTGATTTGTATTTGTCAGATAAGCCTCTCGGAGTCTGAGACAACCATTTATAGGCCTGTGATGTGGTTTTGGTGCAAGGTGTTTGGCTAATGCAGATCTCCTCTAGATCCGTCGGGGGAATGCTCAACTGAAACTTGTGCTTTGAGTTTCGTAAAAAATCATGCAGTTGCATATAGTTCCAGAAGGAGAGATTGTATCCTTTAGGTTGCAACTTATTAAATTCGTCAAGAGAGAGTAAACTAGATCCTTTTAAGCAATCTTTAACACGTAGCTGTGTATGTGGTTGTTGTGTGTCTGTGGTCTTTGTCCTGAAATCCAGGCCTGGAGTAAAGTCAGGATTATTCGAAATGGGGGTCATAATCCCAAATTTAGATACCAATTGATATTCGGGGGCTATACGATTGAATATATTCAGTGTAGTGGAGATCAGAGGATGTGGTTTGATTTCAGACGGGTAATTTCCAGGGTTCGCCCATATTAAGTTGTGTGCAGGGAATTTTGAGCAATTCCTTTCTAGGTCTACTCAATCTTTCTGTTGGGAATGGCAGTGCCAATCCACAACCCTGGTAATGTGGGTTGCTTGGTAGTACTTAGAAAAATTCGGTAGACCCATACCCCCATTAGGTTTGGAACGTTGTAAGGTCTGTAGTTTAATTCTAGGTCTTTTCATTGCCCATAAGAAGTGCCTTTGAATAGTGCATAATTTGCGAAAAAAGCTATTTGGAATTTTGATCAGGAGCGCGTGGAAAAGGTATAGTAAGCGTGGAAGAATTACCATCTTCAAGATAGCTGCTCTTCCAAACCAAGAGAAGTTCTTGGAGTTCCAGCTCTTGAGATCTTTACCTATGGTTGACAGCAATGGGGTGAAGTTGGCCTCGAAAATCGCTTCAGTTTTAGGGGTTAAATGAATTCCTAGATATTTTAATGATTTGGGTTCCCATTTGAATGGGCAATTGGCACGTGTAAGCGATTTGATGTTTTCTGGTAAGGAAACATCCATTGCTTCAGATTTAGAGTGATTTACCTTAAAATTGGATAGAAATCTGAATTTTTGGAACTGGAGGTTTAGGTTAGGTATGGAAATGTGGGGCTGGGTAATATAGAACAATAAATCATCAGCATAGGCTGAGACCTTAAATTCCCTATCTTTGACCTGAAATCCGTGAATCGCTGGATTGGCATTTATGTGTCTAATCAATGGCTCTAAAGCTAGAATGAACAGAATCGGTGATAGCGGGCAACCCTGTCTCGTCCCATTCTTTAGATGTAGAGGTGTGGAGAACACATTGTTTACCTTAACCTTCGCAGTTGGATTCGTGTATAGGGCCCCTATCCATCCCATCATGTTGTCACCTAATCCTAGGTGTCGACAGGTGGCAAGGAGGTAATCTCATGCCACTCTGTCGAAAGCTTTCTCAGCGTCAGCGGATAAAATCAGTCCTTGTAAGTTGTTGATCTTTGCTTCATGAAGTAGATTGAGAGATTTAATGATATTGTCACGCGCTTCTCGCCCAGGCATAAAGCCTACTTGTTCTGGACCTATGATATTAGGTAAGAGGGGCCTAAGTCTATTTGCTAATATCTTTACCATAAGCTTAACGTCCAGGTTGAGCAGGGAAATTGGCCTATAACTGGCGCATAGTGTCGGATCTTTGTCCTTTTTCGGAATGATCGTGATGTGGGCAGTTAAAAATTCGGGAGAGGGTTGTGTCTTTTTAGAAAGGGCATTCAGTGCCTTTGTTAAGGGTCTGGCTAGAATCTGATGTAAAGATTTGTAGTATTGGGAAGTTAGACCGTCAGGTCCTGGGCTTTTACCACATTTCAAAGAGTTAATTGCTTGTTGAACCTCCTCAAGAGATATATCTTTTTCCATTTGAGCAATGTCCAATTGTGAGAGGCTTGGGAGTCCACTTTCTTTTATGTATTGAGAAATTAATTGTTCTCTTGGGCCAATTAAGCTTGCAGGGCGAGTTTGTGGGGGGAGGTTGTATAAGCTTTCATAAAAAGAACGGAACGATTCCGCTATGAATCTAGGGTCATGAATCTTATTATTATGCTTATCTCTCATGTAGGGGATGTGGGAAGCAGCTTGAAGGTCTTTAAGAGCCCTAGCAAGGAATTTACTGCTCTTTTTTTTTTTCAAATATGAAATTTTATTCAGGAATATTCATACAAAAAACAAAATACAAACATTACTTCAAAGTGAAATTTACAACATTTTTTAACACGTAATTTAATCTTCCTCTTCCACTTTTTACCTCTTATATTCCTACATTTTTTCTTTCTTCCCTCCCTCCCTCCCTCCCTATCAAGACCCAAAAAAAAAAAAAAAAAAAAAAGGGAAAACCCCCATAAGTTTTTCTCTCCTCCTCTCTCTCCCCCCCTCACCCCTCCATCCATAGCCAATGTTCAAGTGATCAAAGCAATCAATAAGTTTTTCCAGATTACATTATCCTATTGTAAGTTGTTTCCCTTCTTCCGAGATTATGAATTGACTCCACTCCTCCCATATTTTCTTATATCTTCCCTGCCTATCCTGAGAGGATGCAATCATTTCCTCCATTCTCCTTATTTCCTCTACTCTATTTACCCATTCTCCTATCGAGGGGGGGTGTGCTTTTTTCCAATTACTCGGTATACATGCCTTTGCTGCATTTATCAAAAATGGGACGATCGAGTTTTCGTAACTCTTTGTCGGTATATCCGACAAGTGCAGCAGGAAAAGGGCTGGTTTTTCCTCTATTCTATTTTCAGTAAATTTCTGGATTACCTCCTTTACTCTTCCCCAAAAGGGTTTAACTTCTGTGCATGTCCAGAGAATATGGACCAGCGTATTTCTTTTTTACATCTCCAGCATTCACTGGTTTCTCTTGGATACCAATTATGCAATTTCTCAGGAGTAATATACCATCTCATCATGAACTTATAGTTCATCTCTTGAGTCTTGGTACATCTTGCTGGTTTAAAAGTTAGTCTCACTATTCTCTGCACCTGCCCTTCTGTTAACTCAAACCCTAAATCCTTCTCCCACTTTCCCACCCACTGAGGTTTAACTTGCTCTTCTGGTTCCATCAGTAAATCGTAGGAGATTGACAGTGTACGTAGTAGTTTCCCTGGTTCTACACATAGCTTTTCAAATTTTGTTAATGCTCTACCATACTTCTCTGAGTCCTGTATGGAGTCCAGGAAATGATGTAGTTGCGCTGCTTGCCAGAAAGATAAGCTATATGCACCATCTCTCTCCAGCAATTCACTGATCGAAACCCAGTTATTTTGTATAAGAAATGATGAAGCCTGTTCCTGTTTCTTTTCTCTCAGCTGTATAAAGCTTCTGGAGTCTAAGCCCGGAGTAAACTGCGGATTCCCTAATATTGGAAATAAAGGTGATTCCTTCTTCGTTAGTTTACTATATATGCTCGGATGCGAGCATATCCGCAGTGTATTTCCTATTATTGGGTGATTTTTCAACTCCTTAGGTAACCACTGGTAGACCCATATCGCCCTCTTTAAGTCTATTTCTGTTTGAGTCTGTTCAATTTGTACCCAAAGTTTATTTTCTGAATGATGCCACCAATCCAATATCCTGCTCATATGTGCTGCAAGATAATAGACTCGGACATCTGGTACAGCCAGACCCCCCTTCTTTTTCGGTAGGGTTAAAGTTCTACGTGCTATGCGGGGTCTTTTATGGGCCCATATATACTTTACAAAAAGAGAGTGTATTGTCTTGAAAAACGCGCTTGGTATCTTAACTGGCAAGGCACGTAATAGATATAAAAATTTAGGTAGTACTATCATTTTTAATAAGTTGCATTTACCGAACCAAGAATGTAGCCCGCCATTCCACTGTTTAAGTAGTTTCCTAGTCATTTCCAAAAGTGGTAAAAAATTAAGGTCAAACACCTGTATTAACCTTGCTGGTATATAAGTCCCCAGGTATCTCACTGCGTCCTTCTTCCATTTAAAGCCAAAACTGTCTCTTAATAGGTTAATTTGAGCTATAGATAATCCTACGCCCATTGCTTCTGATTTTCCATAGTTAATCTTTAAATAGGACAGGTTATTAAATTTTCTAAATTCCTGTAGGAGATTTGGCAGTGAGATACCCGGTTTAGTCAGGGAAAATAATAAATCATCTGCGTAAGCAGCTACTTTATATTGCACTTCTTTTACCTCTATCCCTTCAATATCCTGATTCAGTCTGACCCTACACAGAAACGGTTCCACCGTTAGGGCAAACAGGAGGGGTGACAGGGGACATCCCTGTCTAGTACCATTCCTTATTGGGAAAGCTTCTGATAATAACCCATTGGCCTTTACTCTAGCTATCGGTTCCGTGTACACCCTAGTAATCTTCTCTAGCATATTTTTTCCTAATCCGATGTGTCTGAGTACGGAAAACAGAAACGGCCATCCCACTCTATCAAATGCCTTCTCTGCATCCGTACTCAGCACAACATAAGGGATCTTTTTTTCTTTTGCTACTTGCATCAAATTGAGGATTCTTGTTGTATTGTCTTTTGCCTCTCTAGATGGCATAAAGCCTACCTGATCTAGGTGTATTAATTTTGGAAGGAATTCTGCCAACCTACTTGCCAAGATTTTAGTCAGTACTTTTAAATCCACATTTAATAGGGATATTGGCCTATAGCTGCCACATGCCGCTGGGTCCTTACCCTCTTTTAATATTAACGAGATGTGAGCTGTAAGTGTATCTCTCGCTAGTTTCCCTTCTGGACCTGATGCATTATACAGCTTTGCCATATACGGTCCCAAGATATGGAACAGTACCCGGTAATATTGTACCGTTAGGCCGTCTGGGCCAGGCGCCTTCCCGGGATTCATGGCTCCAATTGCCTGTTTTATTTCCTCTAGTGTAATCTCGGCTTCCAGACTTTCCCGGTCCTCCTCTGAGAGTCTAGGCATCTGTGACTGTACCAGATACTGATCCATATCTTGCTGTTGAGGGGGTGCCTCCTGTAGATTATATAGAGAAGTATAGTATATCTCAAATTCTTTCAATATTTGTTTTGGCAAAGTCTTTTTAATTCCCTCTCTTGATGTGATAGATGGTATATAAGTAGTGTTGAGCGAACACGGACTGTATTATTCGTGTTCGTACCGAATAATTGGATTTTTTTTACCCGAACACGGACACGGACACTTTACTGTATGTTCGGGTAAAAATCCGTGTTCGGTCGTTTTATTTCCGGGTTTTGCATGCTTTGGCGCTCTTTTCATGGCGGGCTTTCAACAGCCAATCAACAATCGTTTAACTGGTGTGCCTTAAGCCATCCCAGCCATGCCTGCAAATGTCTTAGTAGCTGTGATTGGCCGTCTGAAGCATGTGACCAAGTCTTTATAAGTTCGAGGCAGCCGCCGCAGCAGCGTCATTCTGCTGCTTAGCTAAGGGACAGAGCACACATCAATGTGCTGGCTGCTGATTAGGGACAGATAGGCAGGAAAAAACCATTTGTGTCCGGATAGAATTGAGGGACAGGTCGGAGTGTTTAGGCAGGGCGAGTTGTAGGCATTTTAGGGATAGAGTCTGCTGAATTATAGGGTCAGTGTCTTCTACAAACTACAATCGATATTGCTGTGTGGGGGGTGGGGTGAATCTGCACTCAATCCTGATCTACGATCTCTTCTCAATCCTGTTAGGGACAGAGTCTGCTGAATTTTAGGGAAACTGTGTTCTACAAACTACAATCGATATTGCTGTGTGGTGTGGGATTGGAGATAGGCAGGTGTCAGTGATCCACATCCATTTTTCTGTGTGTGAGCTGCAGTGAACACAATCTTTTTGGGCTGCAGTGAACACAATCTTTTTGGGCTGCAGTGAACACAATCTTTTTGGGCTGCAGTGAACACAATCTTTTTGGGCTGCAGTGAACACAATCTTTTTGGGGTGCAGTGAACAAAATCTTTTTGGGGTGCAGTGAACACAATCCTTTTTGGTGTGCAGTGAACACAATCTTTGTGGGGTGCAGTGAACAAAATCCTTTGTGGGGTGCAGTGAACACAATCTTTTTGGGGTGCAGTGAACAAAATCCTTTTTGGGGTGCAGTGAACAACATCCTTTTTGGGGTGCAGTGAACACAATCTTTTTGGGGTGCAGTGAACAAAATCCTTTGTGGGGTGCAGTGAACACAATCTTTTTGGGGTGGAGTGAACAACATCCTTTTTGGGGTGCAGTGAACAAAATCCTTTTTGGGGTGCAGTGAACAAAATCATTTTTGGGGTGCAGTGAACACAATCTTTTTGGGGTGCAGTGAACACAATCTTTGTGGGGTGCAGTGAACACAATCTTTTTGGGGTGGAGTGAACAACATCCTTTTTGGGGTGCAGTGAACAACATCCTTTTTGGGGTGCAGTGAACACAATCTTTTTTGGGGTGCAGTGAACACAATCTTTGTGGGGTACAGTGAACAGAATCTTTGTGGGGTGCAGTGAACACAATCTTTGGGGGGTACAGTGAACACAATCTTTTTGGGGTGCAGTGAACACAATCTTTGTGGGGTGCAGTGAACACAATCTTTTTGGGGTGGAGTGAACAAAATCATTTTTGGGGTGCAGTGAACAACATCCTTTTTGGGGTGCAGTGATCAAAATCCTTTTTGGGGTGCAGTGAACACAATCTTTTTGGGGTGCAGTGAACAAAATCCTTTGTGGGGTGCAGTGAACAGAATCTTTGTGGGGTGCAGTGAACACAATCTTTGGGGGGGTACAGTGAACAAAATCTTTTTGGGGTGCAGTGAACACAATCTTTGTGGGGTACAGTGAACAGAATCTTTGTGGGGTGCAGTGAACACAATCTTTGGGGGGTACAGTGAACACAATCTTTTTGGGGTGCAGTGAACACAATCTTTGGGGGGTACAGTGAACACAATCTTTTTGGGGTGCAGTGAACACAATCTTTGTGGGGTGCAGTGAACACAATCTTTGGGGGGGGGTACAGTGAACACAATCTTTTTGGGGTGCAGTGAACAACATCCTTTTAGGGTGCAGTGAACACAATCTTTGTGGGGTGCAGTGAACAACATCCTTTTAGGGTGCAGTGAACACAATCTTTGTGGGGTACAGTGAACAGAATCTTTGTGGGGTGCAGTGAACACAATCTTTGGGGGGTACAGTGAACACAATCTTTGTGAGGTGCAGTGAACACAATCTTTGTGGGGTGCAGTGAACACAATCATTGTGGGGTGCAGTGAACTCAATCTTTGTGGGGTACAGTGAACACAATCTCATACTTCTGAAGATTTGAGGGTGCTGCCTGTTCCATACTCCCCCTACTCCTCATCTAGCCTTTTAGGGGTACAAACAATAGTAATTGGGGCCTAGTGTGGTTGTGTACGTGTGATATACATACACTTTTTTTGGATCATATTTTCTATTCCGCTATTTAATCAAAAACCTTTGGGGATCAGTTAAATTGGGGGATAGTCTGTGTTGGTACGTGTGAGAGAGATCCACCTTTCCAAGTTGTTGGGGTTCATCTCATACTTCTGAAGGTTTGAGGGTGCTGCCTGTTCCATACTCCCCCTACTCCTAGCCTTTTAGGGGTACAAACAATAGTAATTGGGGCCTAGTGTGGTTGTGTACGTGTGATATACATACACTTTTTTTGGATCATATTTTCTATTCCGCTATTTAATCAAAAACCTTTGGGGATCAGTTAAATTGGGGGATAGTCTGTGTTGGTACGTGTGAGAGAGATCCACCTTTCCAAGTTGTTGGGGTTCATCTCATACTTCTGAAGGTTTGAGGGTGCTGCCTGTTCCATACCCCCCCTACTCCTCATCTAGCCTTTTAGGGGTACAAACAATAGTAATTGGGGCCTAGTGTGGTTGTGTACGTGTGATATACATACACTTTTTTTGGATCATATTTTCTATTCCGCTATTTAATCAAAAACCTTTGGGGATCAGTTAAATTGGGGGATAGTCTGTGTTGGTACGTGTGAGAGAGATCCACCTTTCCAAGTTGTTGGGGTTCATCTCATACTTCTGAAGGTTTGAGGGTGCTGCCTGTTCCATACCCCCCCTACTCCTCATCTAGCCTTTTAGGGGTACAAACAATAGTAATTGGGGCCTAGTGTGGTTGTGTACGTGTGATATACATACACTTTTTTTGGATCATATTTTCTATTCCGCTATTTAATCAAAAACCTTTGGGGATCAGTTAAATTGGGGGATAGTCTGTGTTGGTACGTGTGAGAGAGATCCACCTTTCCAAGTTGTTGGGGTTCATCTCATACTTCTGAAGGTTTGAGGGTGCTGCCTGTTCCATACTCCCCCTA
This sequence comes from Pelophylax lessonae, assembly GCF_965119305.1. NCBI lineage: Eukaryota > Metazoa > Chordata > Amphibia > Anura > Ranidae > Pelophylax > Pelophylax lessonae. The sequence goes on from NC_138770.1 coordinate 48,844,632, forward strand.
CTCCTAGCCTTTTAGGGGTACAAACAATAGTAATTGGGGCCTAGTGTGGTTGTGTACGTGTGATATACATACACTTTTTTTGGATCATATTTTCTATTCCGCTATTTAATCAAAAACCTTTGGGGATCAGTTAAATTGGGGGATAGTCTGTGTTGGTACGTGTGAGAGAGATCCACCTTTCCAAGTTGTTGGGGTTCATCTCATACTTCTGAAGGTTTGAGGGTGCTGCCTGTTCCATACCCCCCCTACTCCTCATCTAGCCTTTTAGGGGTACAAACAATAGTAATTGGGGCCTAGTGTGGTTGTGTACGTGTGATATACATACACTTTTTTTGGATCATATTTTCTATTCCGCTATTTAATCAAAAACCTTTGGGGATCAGTTAAATTGGGGGATAGTCTGTGTTGGTACGTGTGAGAGAGATCCACCTTTCCAAGTTGTTGGGGTTCATCTCATACTTCTGAAGGTTTGAGGGTGCTGCCTGTTCCATATCCCCCCTACTCCTCATCTAGCCTTTTAGGGGTACAAACAATAGTAATTGGGGCCTAGTGTGGTTGTGTACGTGTGATATACATACACTTTTTTTGGATCATATTTTCAATTCCGCTATTTAATCAAAAACCTTTGGGGATCAGTTAAATTGGGGGATAGTCTGTGTTGGTACGTGTGAGAGAGATCCACCTTTCCAAGTTGTTGGGGTTCATCTCATACTTCTGAAGGTTTGAGGGTGCTGCCTGTTCCATACCCCCCCTACTCCTCATCTAGCCTTTTAGGGGTACAAACAATAGTAATTGGGGCCTAGTGTGGTTGTGTACGTGTGATATACATACACTTTTTTTGGATCATATTTTCTATTCCGCTATTTAATCAAAAACCTTTGGGGATCAGTTAAATTGGGGGATAGTCTGTGTTGGTACGTGTGAGAGAGATCCACCTTTCCAAGTTGTTGGGGTTCATCTCATACTTCTGAAGGTTTGAGGGTGCTGCCTGTTCCATACTCCCCCTACTCCTCATCTAGCCTTTTAGGGGTACAAACAATAGTAATTGGGGCCTAGTGTGGTTGTGTACGTGTGATATACATACACTTTTTTTGGATCATATTTTCTATTCCGCTATTTAATCAAAAACCTTTGGGGATCAGTTAAATTGGGGGATAGTCTGTGTTGGTACGTGTGAGAGAGATCCACCTTTCCAAGTTTTTGGTGAAGAGAAAAACAGGCGCCATGTAATCAACCATAAATTTATTGCACAACAATTAACATAGTATCTTACACTGAGGTAAGCTTCAGTCCGTGTCTCAGCAAGTCCAGCCGCACAATCCGGCCGTCCACCGGCCCGGAGGTGACGTCACAGGAAGCTGGTCCGGAGGGATGGTTACAGCGGAAGCCGCGATGGAACGCAAGCTCCCGGAAATGACGCAACGCGTTTCGGAGCATGCGCACTCAGCTCCTTTCTCAAGCGTGAAGAGCTGCCACCTAGAGTCCAGTTTAAATACTGCAGCCTTCAATCAATTAGTGGAAACTGGGGAAAGGGACGGCGCAATGCTCTGCAGGACCAGTTAGAAGACCAGCCCACTACAGGATGCGCTAATACTAATAATGGTAATGGGATTTTTTGACTGGGGCTTTTTTAGAGAGGTGTGCAATACAACAAATATTACAAACAAAATTAGCATATACGTTATCCAGGAAGGACGTTTGTTGACATAGCTAATACCATACTATATTAGCTAAAAATAAATACAAATAAGAATTAAAATCAAGGGAGGGGAAAGAAGGGAAAAAAATAATACATATATGTATATGCATGTGCACATCTACATATGATTATAAATATGCTCATACGTATGTATAGAAAATTTAAAAAAAGAAAGAAAGGGGGGGGGGCTGGAAAACAAGGAGGAGAAAGAACAGACTACCTCATGACACTGGCTGTGGGTTCGTGAATTACTTTACGGATTAATACTCTCACTGCCATGTACTCACGAGGGGGGGGGGGGGGAAAGAGAGGAAAATGGTGTGATCCACAAGAGTTAAAAGATCCTCAACACATTTATAACGTAAATGTGTGGAATAGCTATAATATATATAAAAACTTATTAGGTATTAAAATCAAACATATATCTGTATATATATAAATATACATATATACAACATATACGCAAGAGATACTGGGGGAGGAAGGGGTAAAGGGAGGGAAGAGATTTTTTCCAAGTTTTTGGGGTTCATCTCATACTTCTGAAGATTTGAGGGTGCTGCCTGTTCCATACTCCTCCTCCTACTGCTCAACCATCCTTTTAGGGGTACAAACAATAGTAGTTGGGGCCTAGTGTGGTGGTGTACGTGCGAGATACATACACTTTCTTTTTGATCATATTTTCTATTCCGCTATTCAATTAAAACCTTTGGGGATCAATTCAATTGCGAGATAGTCTGTGTCGGTACGTGTGAGATCCACCTTTCCAAGTTGTTGGGGTTCATCTCATACTTCTGAAGATTCGAGGGTGCTGCCTGTTCCATACTCCTGCTCCTACTGCTCAACCATCCTTTTAGGGGTACAAACAATAGTAATTGGGGCCTAGTGTGGTTGTGTACGTGCGAGATACATACACTTTTTTTGATCATATTTCCTATTCCGCTATTCAATAAAAACCTTTGAGGATCAATTGAATTGCGGGATAGTCTGTGTCGGTACGTGTGAGATCCACCTTTCCAAGTTTTTGGGGTTCATCTCATACTTCTGAAGATTTGAGGGTGCTGCCTGTTCCATACTCCTCCTCCTACTCCTCATCCATCCTTTTAGGGGTACAAACAATAGTAATTGGGGCCTAGTGTGGTTGTGTACGTGCGAGATACATACACTTTTTTTGATCATATTTCCTATTCCGCTATTCAATAAAAACCTTTGAGGATCAATTGAATTGCGGGATAGTCTGTGTCGGTACGTGTGAGATCCACCTTTCCAAGTTTTTGGGGTTCATCTCATACTTCTGAAGATTTGAGGGTGCTGTCTGTTCCATACTCCTCCTACTCCTCATCCATCCTTTTAGGGGTAGAAACAATAGTAATTGGGGCCTAGTGTGGTTTTGTACGTGCGAGATACATACACTTTTTTGGATCATATTTCCTATTCCGCTATTCAATAAAAACCTTTCTAGGGCAAGATCTTAAATTACAGAAATATGAGGAGACCGTCAAATAAGGGCCGTGGCCTGGGTCGTGGTGCTGCTGGTAGAGCTCCTGTTGCAAGGAGAGGACGTGGTCGATCTGTGCCAGCTACACGCACAAGTGAAACACCTTCCTCAAGTGTGAGTAGGCGACAGAACCTGCATCAGTATTTGGTAGGGCATCAAACGCCCCTAGAAGTGATGAGGCCAGAACAAGTTGAGGCGATAGTAGATTGGTTTGCTGCTGACAGTGCCTCCAGTTCCTTCACATTGTCTCCCACCCAGTCTACTGCAGAAAGGTCAGAGTTGGCACCTGCAGCCAATGTCCAACCGTCTTTCACCTCACCCCCTTGCAAATCAGGCCAGCAGTCTGAGCCCCAAGCCATACAGCAGTCTCTTATTCTTTTTGAGGACTCTGTCAGCAGGGTTTCCCAGGGCCATCCACCTAGCCCTGCCCCAGAAGTGGAAGAGATTGAGTGCAGCGATGCCCAACCACTTATTTCTCAAGATGAGTACATGCAAGGATCATCGCAGCACGTCTCCGATGATGACGAAACGCAGGTGCCAACTGCTGCGGCGTTCAGCATTGTGGAGACCGACAAGGAGGGCAGGGGTGAAGACTGGGTGGAAGATGATGTGGAGGACGATGAGGTCCTCGACCCCACATGGAATGAACGTCATGCAGGTGACCTGAGTAGTTTGGAGGAAGAGGCGGTGGTCGCACAGAGCCACCAGCACAGCAGAAGAGGGAGCAGGGTGCAGAAGCGGAGCGGCCGTGCCCTAGACACTACGCCCGCTACTGCCCAACGCAGCAAGGGAACGAGCGCACCAAAGTCAGCTCAAAGGAGTTCTCTAGCGTGGAAGTTCTTTAGAAAATGTGCTGATGACAGGACACGAGTGGTTTGCACCCTGTGCAATCAGAGCTTGAAGCGAGGCATAAACCTTCTCAACCTGAGCACAACCTGCATGATCAGGCATCTAAGTGCAAAGCACGAGCTGCAGTGGAGTACACACCTTCAAAACCAAGAAACGTCTCTGGCTCATCCTGCTTCCTCTTCTGCTGCAGTCTCGGCCGCTCCAGCCACATCTGTAGTGATACCGGCACCTGCCACCCCGCAAACAGACGATCTGTCAGCAACACCACCACCTGGGTCACCAACAACCATCTCCACAATGTCCCGTGGAAGCGTTCAGCTTTCCATCTCCCAAACACTTGAGAGGAAGAGGAAGTACCCCCCTACCCACCCGCGATCCCTGGCCCTGAATGCCAGCATTTCAAAATTATTGGCCTTTGAAATGCTGTCATTCCGTCTGGTGGAGACGCACAGTTTTAAAAACCTTATGTCGGTGGCTGTCCCACAGTACGTCGTGCCCAGCCGCCACTACTTTTCCAGGCAAGCCATCCCTTCCCTGCACAACCAAGTGGGGGAAAATATCAGGTGTGCACTGCGCAACGCCATCTGTGCCAAGGTCCACCTAACTACGGATACGTGGACCAGTAAGCACGGTCAGGGGCGTTATATCTCCCTAACGGCACACTGGGTAAATGCAGTGGCGGATGGGCCTGAGGCGGATAGCAATTTGGCGCATGTCCTTCCACCACCGAGGATTGCAGGGCGCTTCAGTTTGCCTCCTGTTCCTAACTCCTCCTACTCCGCTTCCTCATCCTCTACCGCCTCCTCATCCGGACAGCGTAACACCTTCACCACCAACTTCAGCACGGCCAGGGGTAAACGACAGCAGGCAGTTTTACAACTTGCCTGTTTGGGGGACAAACCACACACCGCGCAGGAGTTGTGGAGGAGCATGGAACAGCAGACAAATGAGTGGTTGCTGCCAGCGAGCCTCAAGCCCGGCCTGGTGGTGTGCGATAACGGGCGAAATCTCATAGCAGCTCTGGGCCTAGCCGGTTTGACGCACATCCCTTGCCTGGCGCATGTGCTGAATTTGGTGGTGCAGAGGTTCCTTAAAAACTACCCCGATATGTCAGAGCTGCTGCAGAAAGTGCGGGCCGTTTGTGCGCACTTTCGGCGTTCTCACCCTGCTGCTGCTCGCCTGGCAGCGCTGCAGCGTAACTTCGGCCTTCCCGCTCACCGCCTCATATGTGACGTGCCCACAAGGTGGAACTCCACCTTGCACATGCTGGAAAGACTGTGCGAGCAGCAGCAGGCCATAGTGGAGTTTCAGCTGCAGCACGCACGCGTGAGTCGCTCTGCGGAACAGCACCACTTCACCACCAATAACTGGGCCTCCATGCGAGACCTGTGTGCCTTGTTGCGCTGTTTTGAGTACTCCACCAACATGGCCAGTGGCAATGACGCCGTTCTCAGCTTAACTATCCCACTTCTATGCCTCCTTGAAAAAACAATTCGGGCGATGATGGAAGAGGATGTGGCACAGGATGAGGAGGAGGAGGAGGATGAAGAGGTAACATTTCCAAGGCTTTCAGGGCAGTCATTCGCAAGGGGCTCCGAGGGTGGGTTCCTGCACACGCAAACGCCAGGGACGCAATTGTCCAGCAGGGGCACAGTTCTGGAGGATGAGGAGGAGGAGGAGGAGCTGGAGGAGGAGATGGAACCATGTTCACAGCAGGGTGGCACCCAGGCCAGCTCATGGCCATCACTGGTGCGTGGCTGGGGGGATACAGAGGACACGGACGATACACCTCCCACAGAGGACAGCCTTTCGTCGCCTCTGGGCAGCCTGGCACACATGAGCGATTACATGCTGCAGTGTCTCCACAACGACCGCCGAGTTGCCCACATTCTAACTTGTGCTGATTACTGGGTGGCCACGCTGCTGGATCCCCGTTACAAGGACAACGTACCGTCCTTAATTCACTCACTGGAGCGCGATCGCAAGATGCGCGAGTACAAGCGCACGCTGGTAGACGCCATGCTGCTGGCATTCCCATCTGACAGCGGGGCCACAGTGGAAGCACAAGGCAGAGGAGGAGGAGGAGGAGGTCGCCAACGCAACCAGGGCACCGCCAGCACCTCAGAAGGCAGGGTTAGCATGGCCGAAATGTGGAAAAGCTTTGTCAGCACGCCACAACAAACAGCAGCACCAGCAGCTCAGATGGAACGTCTTAGCAGGAGGCAGCATTTTACCAACATGGTGGAGCAGTATGTGTGCACACGCCTACATGTAGTGAATGACGGGTCTGCCCCCTTCAACTTCTGGGTCTCCAAATTGGGCACATGGCCTGAGCTTGCCCTTTACGCCTTGGAGGTGCTGGCGTGCCCTGCAGCCAGTGTATTATCTGAACGGGTATTTAGCACGGCTGGGGGCGTTATAACAGACAAGCGCAGCCGCCTGTCCAGAGACAATGTGGACAAGCTCACGTTCATTAAAATGAACCAGGCATGGATCCCACGGGACTTTTCCGTACCTTATGCAGAATAGCAATGGATACCGACCTTACCCACCCATTGTTCCATTTTTGCTCTCTCACTCTTTTGGGGTGTACCCTCATTTAAAATTTTTGAAAAGAAGCAGTGTTGGCTACCTCGTCCTCCTCCTCAGGGCCAGATTAATGTAGGGGCTATTGGAGCTGCAGCTCCAGGCCCCTACCTTTTATATAGGCCCCGGGTTGGCCATATTCACTGTTACCGCTCTTCTGTCACTTGTAAACACAGAAGTCTGGCTTCTATGCTCGCTTCCCCAGGCAGCACCCTCAGAACCTCCCCACACAGCGTGAAGGCCGGACAAGGAGGGACAGTTGGCGATGCATGGATGTGTTTATGGGCTTCAGAGACAGCATCCCATGTTGAATTAGGCATGCATGGCTGCACCCTTCCTCCTCTGGGTGCATGGCAAGGCACGGCCCTTAAGGCCCTTCAAAATCCTCAGCACCAAGCCCATGATGCTGTTAATCCGGCCCTGGTCCTCCTCCACCGCCGCTTCCACCTACACCGCCCATAGGTGTGCGCAGCCTATTGCATTAAGGTGTGCACCCCAAAGTTGAAATACACATGCATGTGTTTGCCAGCAGGGAGAGTAATGTATCGGGGCCATGTACCTGTAGGCAAGGAGAAATAGAGCAGAGCAGGTCCCAGGGAGATCTTTCCCATCTCCTCACTGGCAATGCTATGTGCCCTAGGTGATTAGGGTGTGCCCAGGCACACCCAGCACACCCTGTGCGCACGCCTATGTCACCGCCACATCCACCACCACCTCAACCTCCCTCCTACTCCATATGGGCCTCGTCCTTCAGAGATGAAGAAGAACATTGTTTTATTTTTCTGTTTTTTTTTGTTGTTTTAAGTTATTTCCCTATCCACATTTGTTTGCAGAGCACTTGCCATGCTCTTAATTACGTTTTGCTGCCATTTGCAGCACTCTAGCCCTTTCCTTTGGTGTTTTAGAGCCATTTTAGTGCCTTAAAGTTCGGGTCCCCATTGACTTCAATGGGGTTCGGTGTCCGGGAAAAGTTCGGTAAAAGTCCGGGACACGGACCCGGACTTTTTTTTAAAGTTCGGCCGAACCCGTCGAACACGGACATCTAGGTGTCCGCTCAACCCTATATATAAGCTCTCGTCCTCTGCTCACGCACAGTTCTAGCCAGTACTTTCCCGCATTTATCTCCCGCCTCATAGTTTAATTTGCGGCATCTTTGTAGTGCAGCTTTTGCTTTATACTGTAACAGGTCTGTTATCTGTTTCCTGACTAATTTTAACTCAACCAAGGTTACATCTATTGGTCTTTGTTTATGTTCTATCTCTAGTTCTCTAAGTTTTCCCAATAGCTGTGATAATTGCTCATTCCTTTCTTTTTTAATACGTGCTCCATGTTTTATAAGGAGTCCTCTCACAACTACCTTATGTGCCTCCCAGAGTATTCCTATCTTACAGTCTGGTTGTTCATTTATTTCAAAAAAACTTTTCATTTCTTTCTCAACTTCCCTTAATATCTCTTCCTTTTGTAGCAGACTTTCGTTTAGCCTCCAGAAGCTCCTCCCCTGTGCAGAATTCACCACCAAATTATACAGCAAGGATATAGGTGCGTGGTCTGACCATGTGATACTACCTATACTTGTTTTTTGAACTGATTGTAATTGTGCATGTGGTATAAGAAAAAAATCAATTCTAGAATAAGTCTTATGCGGCGTAGAAAAAAAGGTGTATTCTTTTTCAGAGGGGTGTTGTAACCGCCATGCATCTATAAGTTGAGCTTTATATATTGTCTTTAAAATTTTTTTATTCCTTCCCGCTGAAAAAGTCGATGTCCCTGTAGATATATCCAATGCTGGTGTTAATGGGCAATTAAAGTCTCCTCCCATAATTAACTGTCCCTCTGAAAACCTCATAGATTTCTCTATTACTTTAGCTATGAACCTTTCCTGTCTTTTGTTGGGCGCATAAATTGTTGCTATTGTTATTTGTATTTCTCCTATTATCCCCTTCACAAACAGAAATCTTCCTTCCGGATCTTGCATTTTATCTTGGAAAGTCCAAGGGACAGAGTTTGCAATAAGTATGGAGACTCCTCTTGCTTTAGATTGTGTATAAGTGGAATGATATGCATAAGGGAAATTTCTGTTTTTAAGATAGGGTAGTTTATCCGTCCTGAAATGCGTTTCTTGGATCAGTGCTATACTAGTATGTAACTGCTTTAGGTCAGATAATAGCATATGTCTTTTTTCTGGTACATTGAGTCCCTTGACATTATATGATACCACCTTTATATTTTCCATCCTTAGCTCGTGAGGCAAAAACGAGCAAAAGGAGGAAGAGAGAGAGAGAGAGAGAGAGAGGAGAGAGAGAAAAAAAAAAAAAAAAAAACCCTCCGCTTTCCCTAAACCCCCACCCCTCCCTTTACCCCCCTTCCTACGGGTTTGAGGGGGACGATCTCCACAAGAGAGCGACCCTCTCCCCCGTAGTTTCGGATAATAACAAAACTTATCCTTATTTCACACGGTCACTTTCGTGCCACTTGTGTGACTCTATAGATAGGGTCGTGCCCTGAAGTGATTCTCTGTGGACTCTCCTCCACCTCCTCCCGCCGTTTTTTATGTGCTTATTCTATCCTTTTTTTATTCTAAGATTTACCGGAGTTTCCTTTTCCCCTCATATTCTTCAGTTTCCCCCAGTAAATAGAGGCCTTCCCTTCTCATTAAATTACCAAAGGACATTAAAATGTCTAACTTATGGCCCTGGGGATAGGTGGGGGGGGTAGCAGGTTTGAGAGTAACCTCCCTCTTCCCTTCTCTCCCTTCCCCAACCATCCCTCCCCCCGATCCCCTGAGCGTCATTCATCACATAATAAACATCACAACATTTTCAAATTCACTAATTCAATCCCCTCCTTCTTTCCTCCCCCCCAATTGTTAATCTATCAATCCCCCATAAGTTTAGTAATTAGAAGAATAGCTTCCATCATAGTTTCAAAAAAAAAAAAAAAAAAAAAGGGGGGGGGGAAACCCCTCCCCAAAATTAGTGATTAGAGGAATAACTTCCATCATAGTTTCAAAATTGTGTAAAAAAAAAAAAAAAAAAAGGGGGGGGACCCCTCCCCAAAATCCCCCAAAAATTAGTGATTAGAGGAATAACTTCCATCATAGTTTCAAAAATATGTGAAAATCCCAAGATCCCCCGTAAAATTAGTGGTTAGAGGAATAACTTCCATCAAGAATTTAAAAAATTGTGTAAAAAAAAAAAAAAAAAAAAAAAAGGGGGGGAGATTATTAACCCTTAATTCCCATAAGGGGACCTCACTACAATCTCTTAATAGTTAAGTCTCTTTATCTTCTTTCTTCTCTTGATAGTATCTCTGATCTTTTCTCCCTTTGTTGAAGGTATGTTGACGGTTTTTCGCTGGGCAATCGGTTCAGCCAATTCACTATTTGAATAGGATCTGTTTCAATAAACCGGAAAAATGCCGTCTTGTCCTGATATGTCCTAAGGTTAAAATACTGTCCGTTCCTACGGAATGTTACAGAGAATGGGAACCCCCACCTGTATGTACATCCTGCTTTTCTTGCCAGATCTAATAGCGGTTTCAAAAGAGTTCTTCTTCTCAATGTTCCTCTGGCGATGTCTGCATATATCCTAACTATCCCTCCTTCCACTTTTATATCCTGGGATTCCCATGCCAGTCTTAAAATCCCTTCTTTATGTACGTAGTGAAATAGTCTGCAGATCACATCCCTTGGGCTTCTCTCATCCTTATTTCTGGGGCCAGGGGTTCTATGTATTCTTTCTATCTCTAGTTGATCCGGATATTTGTCCTTCATGATCTGTTTAAAAATATCTTCCGCTACTTCTAATAATCTCTCTTTTCCCACCGTTTCAGGTATGCCTCTTATGCGTAGGTTATTACGTCTATTTCTGTTTTCTATCTCCTCCAACTGTAATTGTATCTTCTCATCTATCTCCCTTTGTATGTCTCTTGTTAATTCCAATGATGTTACTCTCTCTTCAATATCTTTTCTGGCCTTTGATTCCTCTACTAGAGCTTGCGAAATATTTTGTATATCTTTCTTAATTTCCTGCATTTCTCTCTGATGTGCTTCCTCTATTTTATGCACCATCTGTTCTATGTCTATTTTAGTTGGTAGAGCTTGTAGCATAGCTTTTAACTCCGCGCTGCATCCAAGCTCTGTGTATAATTACAAGATATTTCATTCTCCCTTTGTCTCGTCTCCGGACTTTCCAGATAATTCTCCGAGGTAGGAGAAGTAGTCATAGAGCTCGGCACATCCCCTGACTCTGGGCTTGTTAAGGCACTGTTTCCACATCTTGCCATTTTTACTTCCCTTGGCGTTTTATGATTATTAGCAAAATATTTATCTATTTCTCCTTCTGGTTTATTTATCTTGACTTTTATCGTGTTTTTCTTTCCTTTCCTTTTTTTAGTTAATGTCATGCTTTCCTTTTTAGTTCAATAACCAGTTCTCTCCCAGTTTCCAATAATTCCTCTAGTAGACTTTATTTCAATAACACCAAGAGGCAAACAGGTATCCGGCACAGAGGGGATGTAGTCCCCTTTTCTTCCTCTTTACCTGCTATGGATATCACAGTCTATGTATATTAAAAAAGAATAGCGCGCAAATGCAAAAGAAATTACTACCAAATCTGAAGAGAGTCCATAAATAAAAATGGGGGTTTGGTCCCACCATATGGCCATATCGTGCTCAAGCCCACTACTGCGTCAAAGTACCCCATTATCAGTGGGTCCTACACTATCCATGAAAAAGAGATGAATCCAGCCCTTCTAACCCTTGGAGACAACACTCCTTGCTGGGAAAAATGTGCAAATGCACTACAGGGGACTCCTCCTATATCCATTTGATGGTGGACACTGATTGAGTACAGGTGTATGTGGGGGGTGGGGAGGGCTGCTCAACCTCGATAGTCTGGTCAGACCGAATACATAATAAACAGGCAAAAAATTTGGGGGAGCATACCCATGTATTTCCAAAGCTGCTGCAGCTATGAACCAAAAGACATGTATATTAAAAAAGAATAGCGCGCAAATGGAAAAGAAATTACTACCAAATCTGAAGAGAGTCCATAAATAAAAATGGGGGTTTGGTCCCACCATATGGCCATATCGTGCTCAAGCCCACTACTGCGTCAAAGTACCCCATTATCAGTGGGTCCTACACTATCCATGAAAAAGAGATGAATCCAGCCCTTCTAACCCTTGGAGACAACACTCCTTGCTGGGAAAAATGTGCAAATGCACTACAGGGGACTCCTCCTATATCCATTTGATGGTGGACACTGATTGAGTACAGGTGTATGTGGGGGGTGGGGAGGGCTGCTCAACCTCGATAGTCTGGTCAGACCGAATACATAATAAACAGGCAAAAAATTTGGGGGAGCATACCCATGTATTTCCAAAGCTGCTGCAGCTATGAACCAAAAGACATGTATATTAAAAAAGAATAGCGCGCAAATGCAAAAGAAATTACTACCAAATCTGAAGAGAGTCCATAAATAAAAATGGGGGTTTGGTCCCACCATATGGCCATATCGTGCTCAAGCCCACTACTGCGTCAAAGTACCCCATTATCAGTGGGTCCTACACTATCCATGAAAAAGAGATGAATCCAGCCCTTCTAACCCTTGGAGACAACACTCCTTGCTGGGAAAAATGTGCAAATGCACTACAGGGGACTCCTCCTATATCCATTTGATGGTGGACACTGATTGAGTACAGGTGTATGTGGGGGGTGGGGAGGGCTGCTCAACCTCGATAGTCTGGTCAGACCGAATACATAATAAACAGGCAAAAAATTTGGGGGAGCATACCCATGTATTTCCAAAGCTGCTGCAGCTATGAACCAAAAGACATGTATATTAAAAAAGAATAGCGCGCAAATGGAAAAGAAATTACTACCAAATCTGAAGAGAGTCCATAAATAAAAATGGGGGTTTGGTCCCACCATATGGCCATATCGTGCTCAAGCCCACTACTGCGTCAAAGTACCCCATTATCAGTGGGTCCTACACTATCCATGAAAAAGAGATGAATCCAGCCCTTCTAACCCTTGGAGACAACACTCCTTGCTGGGAAAAATGTGCAAATGCACTACAGGGGACTCCTCCTATATCCATTTGATGGTGGACACTGATTGAGTACAGGTGTATGTGGGGGGTGGGGAGGGCTGCTCAACCTCGATAGTCTGGTCAGACCGAATACATAATAAACAGGCAAAAAATTTGGGGGAGCATACCCATGTATTTCCAAAGCTGCTGCAGCTATGAACCAAAAGACATATATATTAAAAAAGAATAGCGCGCAAATGCAAAAGAAATTACTACCAAATCTGAAGAGAGTCCATAAATAAAAATGGGGGTTTGGTCCCACCATATGGCCATATCGTGCTCAAGCCCACTACTGCGTCAAAGTACCCCATTATCAGTGGGTCCTACACTATCCATGAAAAAGAGATGAATCCAGCCCTTCTAACCCTTGGAGACAACACTCCTTGCTGGGAAAAATGTGCAAATGCACTACAGGGGACTCCTCCTATATCCATTTGATGGTGGACACTGATTGAGTACAGGTGTATGTGATATGGCCATATGGTGGGACCAAACCCCCATTTTTATTTATGGATTGTCTTCAGATTTGGTAGTTATTTCTTTTGCATTTGCGCGCTATTCTTTTTTAATATACATGTCTTTTGGTTCATAGCTGCAGCAGCTTTAGAAATACATGGGTATGCTCCCCCAAAAAATGTTTTGCCTGTTTATTATGTATTCAGTCTGACCAGACTATCGAGGTTGAACAACCCTCCCCACCCCCCCACACACACCTGTACTCAATCAGTGTCCACCATCAAGTTGATATAGGAGGAGTCCCCTGTAGTGCATTTGCACATCCTTCCCAGCAAGGAGTATTATCTCCAAGGGTTAGGCTGGATTCATCTCTTTTTCATGGATAGTGTAGGACCCACTGATAATGGGGTACTTTGACGCAGTAGTGGGCTTGAGCACGATATGGCCATATGGTGGGACCAAACCCCCATTTTTATTTATGGACTCTCTTCAGATTTGGTAGTAATTTCTTTTGCATTTGCGCGCTATTCTTTTTTAATATACATGTCTTTTGGTTCATAGCTGCAGCAGCTTTGGAAATACATGGGTATGCTCCCCCAAATTTTTTGCCTGTTTATTATGTATTCGGTCTGACCAGACTATCGAGGTTGAGCAGCCCTCCCCACCCCCCACATACACCTGTACTCAATCAGTGTCCACCATCAAATGGATATAGGAGGAGTCCCCTGTAGTGCATTTGCACATTTTTCCCAGCAAGGAGTGTTGTCTCCAAGGGTTAGAAGGGCTGGATTCATCTCTTTTTCATGGATAGTGTAGGACCCACTGATAATGGGGTACTTTGACGCAGTAGTGGGCTTGAGCACGATATGGCCATATGGTGGGACCAAACCCCCATTTTTATTTATGGACTCTCTTCAGATTTGGTAGTAATTTCTTTTGCATTTGCGCGCTATTCTTTTTTAATATACATGTCTTTTGGTTCATAGCTGCAGCAGCTTTGGAAATACATGGGTATGCTCCCCCAAAATTTTTTGCCTGTTTATTATGTATTCCATATCACAGTCTATGGCCATTCCACAAGCAATGGAAATAGGTAGATATAAGTAGAAAAAGAACAAAAAGGTATTATCTCACCCACGTTCGAAGCTGTCCTCTTTCGGTAGGTATACAGTCCTTTTTCTCTGGGGGAAACCCTTCACATTAAGGAGCTTTAAAATAATATAATGACCTGCAATAGGTATCTTGTGCTTGTTCGGGTCGGCTTTTCCAACCGGGTATCCCACCTCCTTTTCTCTACAGTGCGGGAGCTCAAGAGGTTGATGTCCTATTTCCTCCTTCTACTCTCCTTGTCTTCTCCACACCGTTACCCCGGCGCGCTCCAGCAGCAAGGAGCTTGGCGGCGGAGACACCCAGCGGGAGGTCCGGGACACGGTCCCCTACCCGGTCAGGCCGCCCACGCTCCGAACGGCGGGATCTAGCCGGGTTCCACCTCTCTCTCCACGCACGGGACAGCTGCTCCTCTCTCCCCTCCCGAGGCACGAGCTGCTCAGATGTCGGCGGTTGGATCACAGCCAAGTTCCGGCTCTCTAGCTCCGCTGTTTTAGGGCGTCCTCGCGGCGTCTCTGTCAGCTCCGGCGGGAGAGGTGTTCAACGAGGAGATACACAGCCCACACTCACATCCTCACTTCCGGGCACGCCCCTACCGGAATTTACTGCTCTTATCCCCGTGTTCATAGTATATTGCTCTATTAAAGTAAATTGATCTCTTGGTTTTGTTATTGAGTATGTCCATTAAAGCCTTCCTTGCCTCAGACAGCTCCTCAATGAGAGATTGAGCCACGGAAATCTTATGTTGTGCTTCTAACCTAGCTATTTTGGAGACCAAATCACTCACCAGTTTCTCCTTCTCTTTTTTCTTCCTAGCGCCAAATTTGATGAATTCTCCTCTTACAACACTTTTATGCGCTTCCCAGATTGTCATCGGTGACAGCTCGAGTGAAGAGTTCTCTTTAAAATAGTTTGTAATGGTCCCTACAATTTTTTCTTTGATTTTTGGATCAAGAAGTAGTGAGGGATTCAGCATCCAATTGAAGTTTGGCTTACATTGCGTGTCAGTGTTGATAGTAATTGAGATGGGTGCATGATCAGCAAGCACTTTTTCAACATGGCCACTCCCTTGGTTTTCGCCAATGGATTAGAGGCGGGGTAAATTTTGGTGAAATGTTTGTCGGTGAGCTTGGGAATTCGATCGCCTTTAAAATGGGTCTCTTGTATAAATGCGATATGTGTTTTGCTTTTTCTCAATTCTCCTAGTAGTTTCCTTCTCTTCTCTGGGATGTTAAGACCGTTGGCATTGAAGGAAACGATCAAAGGTTCTTTGTCTAAATGAGCAAAGGCCATCTCGTAGTCTCACTGGAGATGGGGGGGGAGGAAGGAGTTTGGACAGGGAGGAGGGGGGAAGAAAGAGGGACAAAAGTGGGGGAAAGAGTACAGAAAGAAAGGCAAACTTATGAGCAGTTGACCTGAGAGCACGTCCCTATGTCAACCAAAAATTAGGCTATAACAGGTAAGTTGAGTGTAATGGAATAAAAAAAAACAGAGCAATGGTACAACAGCCTGGTGGGAGCGTTGGAAGAAGCACAACGCTACGGTACCCAAGGTACCTTAAGTTCCTGCGAGTCAAGGTAACACCCCGACCCACAAGAAGGCGGCTCATGTAGTAAGATGTAAATGTAAAAGCGTAAGACAGTTCTACGGCTTGATAACTAGAAAACAGGAAACATGAAGATCATCTCCAAAAAGCGTTGGGAGGTTTGATCTTAAGGCTGGGGTGAGAATACAAGGAAGGAGTCTTCAGTAACCCCACTCTTATGAGGGTGACTTTAAATGATGGCATAGACAGCTTAGTAATCATTGTGACATCATAACGACTTCAAATACATGGAGAGTTCGTCCACCTAGGTAAGATTCCTGGGAAGCTAAAGAGGTTTATATATCCGTGTGAATATTCTCTTATATAACTATCACAGTACCTTAGGAGATGTGCAAATGAGTAGTCCTTCTGTAAGTGTTCATTTCACAAGTTGAAGGAAAGAGCTTACCGGAGCATTTTATGATCAGTCTGGTCGTGTGTGCTCACTTCGGTCATCACCTGAAAGTTCTAAAGTCTGGCATCAGAAAAGAGATGGAGAAAATCTGAGACAAACATAAGAGCATTTGGAGTGAACATGACTTAGAAAAACTTATCACAACCGGTCTCATTCTACCACTTTAGGACGTGTACTATAAAAGCCCTCCGGTTCGGCAATTAGACTTGTAGTTTGACTGTAATCAGAGAAACCAGGAATCTATCCCTGTACAAAAGCGACCTCTAGTGGCGTAATAAAGGTAATGCCATACAGAGCAGAGTAGGCCTTCTTGTATCAGGGTATGTAAGTGTTAACAGGCAAGTAAAGTTTAGTTTAGTTTAGCTCGCCATCTGCTGGAACCAGCTTGAATTAGCATTTTTTGGAATAAGGGTGACTCCCCTGGAGAGGAAGAAAAACCAGATTGCAGACAATGTCACATGCCAAAAAAAAAAAAACAAAAGAGGAAAAAAAAATTAGCCAACGTGGCAGACTGAAATGTGACAATATGCTGAAAGTGAGATAAAGTCATAGGCATCATGGCAATGTGCGTCACTTAGAATCCCTTAATCTCAGCGTTTTAGGAGGAGAGGCAAAGGGTAACTGAGGGTTCTTGTTCTTTGCTTTTTTACCTCCTTTAGGGAAAGGGGATCTGTGAGCTGACGTTGAGGGTGAGCTTTCATAGGCATGGTGATTAACCGGGGATGTAGGCAATAAAAATTCAGCATACCACTCTGGTAAATTGATTTGATCCAGATGTAGGATTGAACAGAAGGAGGACAAATCGTCAGGTGTTAGCAGGAGATCATTTTTCCCTTGAAAGGTGGCTTGTAATGCAAAGGGATATTTCCACTTATAAGGTATATTCCTTTCCTTCAGGACTTCCAAAAGAGGTCTCACTGCTCTCCTGTTTTTCAAGGTGATTGGGGAGAGGTCCTGAAAGAGCAGGATTGGAGCCTCATTAAATAGAATTTGGTCGCTTTGCCTGGATTTGGCCAGGATTTCCTCTTTAAGTGTATGGCTGGTTAGACAGCAAATTACATCTCTTGGGGGCATAGAATCAGGTGCTCTTTGTCTAAGTGCCCTGTGTGCTCTGTCCATTTCAATGGGTGACTCGGCAGGCCTTTCCAACAGATTGTAAAAGCTGGATGATAGTGCGGATCGGATGTCACCACCCTCCACAGATTCGGGCAGGCCTCGAACCCTTATATTATTTCTTCTGCCACGATTGTCTAAGTCCTCCAAGTGTCTATTCATAGCGATTAGATGCCCACGAATGAGTGCTTGCCACATCTTCAAGCCTTTTAATCGCTCTGTCTCTGTATTTGCCCGCTTTTTCAACCCCCGCCATTTGATCTGTCAGTCTCCCAATGTCCGATTTGAGGTCAGTTATGGCTGCTGCAAAGGAGCCTTTGATATCGGCTGCTATCGCCATCATGTCATTAAAAGTCAGTTGTCTGTCTCTGGGAGATGCATCACTTACATTATCCTCAGAAGCAGCGATAGAATCATTGTCGATCTCTTCCTCTTCATCAGAGGACGGCCTCCGCGCCATTTTGTTGCCTGTAGTGTGTCTCCTTGTGAGCGCCGCCTGGGCCTTAAAGATATCGGCGATAATCTTCCCCTGGGGAGCCTTGAGGGTCTTCAAAGTTTTGCCCTGGGGGTTCGCCTTCACTATCCTGCCCATATTGCAGCGAGATTTAGCTGTGTAGGCACCGTAGAACGGGTGCAAAGCCGCTTCGGGTCCGGAGCTCTGGTCTCAGGCAGCCATCCACGCTGCGCACCAAGCCACGCCCCATTTTTTTATCTATAATTTATTAGATTAGATTAGATTAGATTTATATTAGTGTAAATGATTTCATTAGCGCAAGCATATATTTCTGCTACTATCTCACCTATATATGGCTAGGTGTGTATATACATATAATTATGTGTGTATATACTCCACTATACACAATTTCAGATGTTTTGCCTGCCTCAAAAGAACCCAAAAAAATGCCCAAAAAAACGCTAGCGCCAAAAAAAAACGCCCAGGTGTGTTGTTGCAGGCATTTTTTGGGGGTTTTTGGAGGCAGGCAAAACATCTGAACTTGTGCAAAGCACCACTATACACAAGTTCAGATGTTTTTCCTGACTGCAAAGAACCCAAAAAAATGCCTGCTATTAAACCGGCAAGGTGCTGTGAAAAGTCAGAAGCCATATTCCAGATCTATAATTGCACTAATACAAACAATCTTTTTTTTTTTTTTATGGTTCTGGACATGCTACAGAGCTGAAACTTCACAGGTACACTTTTTAGACCCCCCCAGATACTAAATCCAAAGTCAAAATCAAACAATCTCTTTTTTTTTTTATTTCAATAATTGGCTTTTTTATCAAAAATGACAATTTTTAAGAACTTTTTTTGTGTGATTAATAGTTAATGGGGTATGACCCAGAACCCTAGGCACTTTTTAGGGGCATTTATTGGGTTTTAGGGCTTCAAAATTGTGTTTTTTGATTACCGAAGTTCGGGTCCCATTGATTTCAATGGGGTTCTGAAATCCGGGCCGAACTTTCGGGAAGTTCGGATGTTCTGGCCGAACCAAACTTTTCAAAAGTTCGATCCTCCCTAATGGGCAGGAAGTTGAGTAAGGGCAAGATGGCCCCCACTCAACTCTATGCCCTTGGAGGACCAGAGCGGCGTCAAATGTCACTTCCGCTCATGGTCCTAAAGGGACATATTTTTTTTTTAAATATTAAAAAAAATGAAATTTTTTTATTGCTTTTAAGTGTAAATATGAGATCTGAGGTCTTTTTGACCCCAGATCTCACATTAAAGAGGACCTGTCCTGCCTAATTCTATTACAAGGGATGCTTACATTCCTTGTAATAGGAATAAAAGTGATAAAAAAAAAAGTTTTTTTAAAGGGACAGTGTAAAAATAAAATTTAAAGTAAAATAAATAAGAAAAATAAAATATAAGTGTCCCGTCCCTCCGAGCTCGCACGCAGAAGCAAGCGTATACGCAAGTCACCCCCACATATGTAAACAGTGTTCAAACCACACATGTGAGGTATCACCGCCATCATTAGCGTGAGAACAATAATTCTAGTACTAGATCTCCTCTGTAACTCTAAACTGGTAACCTGTAGACATTTTTAAAATGTCGCCTATGGAAAGTTTGTCACCATTCCACTAGCGTGCGCAATTTTGAAGCATGACATGTTGGGTATCTATTTACTCGGAGTAACATTATATATCACATTATAGAAAAAAAACTGAGCTAACATTACTGTTTTCTCCTATTTTTTAATTAAAAAAAGTGTATTTTTTCCCAAAAAAAATGCATTTGTAAGACCGCTGCACAAATACGATGTGACAAGTATTGCAACAATCTCCATTTTATTCTCTAGGGTCTCTGCTAAAAAAAACAAACATACAATGTTTGGGAGTTCTAATACATTTTCTAGCAAAAAATACTGATTTTAACTTGTAGACAACATGTGTCAGAAATAGGCCTGGTCCTTAAGTGCTTAACTATTGTTTGCTTTGCAGGTATGCCATTCAGCTGCAGCACTGATCTGTTTACGCTGACATCAACATGGTTGTTTGCTTTCAGAATACATGAATCAGTGACTGCAGAACTGTAGGGGGTGATTTCATCACTGCAGTTAAAAAAGAGAGCATATTTGCCGAAAGCAAGGGGGCTGGAGTGGTCAGAGGGCAGATCACCCCTATGCTTTGGCAAATATTTGTACTCTGTAACTTTTTTGGCACAGATTGCAATAAAAAAAAGTTGTTGTTGTTTTATTAAATTAAAGTGATTGTAAAGTCTTGTTTTTTTTTTCCTGCTCTGTTGCAGTGGATTTGCACAGAGCAGCCCATATCCTCCTCTTCTCTGGTCCCTCTTTGCAGCTCCTGGCTCCTCCCTTCAGTCGAGTGCCCCCACAGCAAGTAGACTTTGACAGCCGTGGAAGCCAATGGCGCAGCGGTTGTGTCTCAGCCAATCAGGAGGGAGAGTCCCGAATGGCTGAGGAACTCATAGATATCACTGGGCAGAGATCAGGTTCAGGTAAGTATTAGGGGGGGGTGCTGGGGAAGTTGTTGCACACAAAAGGTGTTTTATCTAAATGCATAGAATGCATTAAGATAAAAAACCTTCTGACTTTACAACTCCTTAAATGTTTAATTGTTACTATGTGTTATTGTTAACCGTTGTTAGCTTTGCAGGAACGCCATTCAGCTGCAGCACTGATCTGTTTATTCTGACAGAAACAGGTTTTGCTTTTTAGAATACATAAATCAGTGATTGCAGCGCTGTAGGAGGTGATTTCACCATCGCAGTTAAAAACAAAAAAGCATCTATGCCGAAGCGTGAGGACTGGGGTGGACAGTTGATGGATCGCCCCTATGCTTCGGCATATATTTTTTACTATTTTTTGGCACAGATTGCAATAAAAAAAAGTTGTTTTATCGAGTTAATGTTTTATTGTTAATGTGTTTTACTTTTAACCATTGTTTGCTTTGCAGGAATGCCATTCAGCTGCATCACTGATCTGTTTATTCTGACAGCAACAGGGTTTGCTGTCAGAATACATAAATCAGCAATTGCAGCGCTCTAGGAGATGATTTCACAACCACAGTTAAAAAAATAGTGTATATGCTGAAGCATGGGGGCTGGTGTGTACAGTGAGTGGGTCCCCCCTATGCTTTGGCATATAGTTTAACTCTTTTTTTTGGCACAGATTGCAATACAAACATTGTTGTTTTATTGAGTTAATGTTTATTGTTGCTGTGTTTCATTGTGAACTGTTGTTTGCTTTGTAGGAATGCCATTTAGTTGCAGCACTGATCTGTTTATTCTGGCAGCAACAGGGTTTGCTGTCAGAATACATAAATCAGTGATTGTAGTGCTCTAGGAGGTAATTTTACCACAGCAGTTAAATAAAATAATACATATGCTGAAGCATGGGGGCTGGGGTGGACAGTGGGCGGATTGTCCCTATGCTTCGGCATATATATTTTTCAATTTTCTTGGCATAGATGTCTTCGTCCACATCAATAAATGTAAATGGAGGAATTTTCATGGGCTGAACGAAAGAAAAAAAAAAAAGAACACTGCGTGTATGCCCATCATTGGTAGTTGGTGGATGCAGGGCGGTGTATTCTAAGGGAGGGCATACCACACTTTTTATGGTGGAGATTTCTTCATCCACATTGGTCGATGTGAATGGAGGGATCTGTTAGGTTCTCTTTTTTCGTTCAGCCCACAGGCTGCATGGAAAAAAAGAACATTACAATGTATGCCCAACAAGGACCAGCAACGTACTAGTACGTCGCTGAACTTTAAGTGGTTATACCAAGATGATGCCTTCAGGCTTAGGCATTATCTTTCAGCTAGTGATCGGCTTTTATGTAAAAGTTGCTAATTAGCCGCAGGACTGCTTTTGCAAGCAGTGGGAGGTGGTGTCCCCCTCCCTTGTGTGCAAAGGGCAGTGGGAGGGAGTGCCCCCCTCCCTTGTGTGCAAAGGTGGCGATTGGTTATCAGGGTCCTGTATGCGGGTAGACTCCCAAAAAGTCTCATACATGGGGGATACCATACTCAGGTAGAAGCAGCAGAATGTATTTTGGGGTGTAATTTCACATATAGCCATGGCATGTTTGAACAATATATCATTTAGGTGACAGCTTTGCGTAAACATTTTTTTCAAACACTTGTGGAAAAAAAAAAATATTCAATGGGCTCAACATGCCTCTCCACAAATTCCTTGGGGTGTCTACTTTCCAAAAAGGGATAATTTGGGGGTGGGAGGGTGTACTGCTCTGTCATTTTAGCACCTCAAGAAATGAGATAGGCAGTCAGAAAGTAAAAGCTGCGTAAATTGCAGTATGTATACCATAGCTTGTAGAAGCTATAACTTTTGCGCAAATCAATCAATATTTTCTTACTGGGATTTTTTTTACCAAAGACATGTAGCTGAATATATTTTGGCCTAAATGTATGACAAAAATTGAGTTTATTGGATATTTTTTTAAAACAAAAGATAGAAAAATTGTTATTTTTCTTTTGATCAGTGGTGATCGAATACCACCAAAAGAAAGCTTTATTTGTGGGAAAAAAAAGAACATCAATTTTGTTTGGGTACAGCATTGCACGACCGCGCAATTACCAGTTAAAGTGGCGCAGTGCCAAATTGCAATAAATGCTCTGGCCAGGAAGGGGGTAAAACCTTTCAGAGGTTAAGTGGTTAAACATCACCGTGTGGCTGGTCCTTTACCGATACCCCTATACAATACAACACTTGGCTTCTACAAACAGGACCAGCCATGTCAGACATGACATTCTTAGTGAAGGTTTTATTTTACTTATTTACCTAAAGCTTTAGCGCACTGTGCTGTTTGGGGAGGGCCATTTCTCATAACCCCCCAAAAGAGGGCTACATATATTTCACTGATCCCCATCATTGCGCGCTCTTGTCACGTTTGCAGGAACATGCAGAGAGGGGGGACAGGCTGTAGCAGGAGTTCCTGGGCTCCCTGCCCACTTTGTCTTCCCAATGGGGACATCACCTTCCCCCCAGTGCAGCCTGCAGAGAGAAGTTAATTCTCCATTTGATGGGGTGCGCTATGGAAACTGCATGTGTTACCAGGGAAAGAGTAAAGCCCTGTACACACGCACAGATTGTTGGCCAACTGATCGGCCAACTTTTGTCCAGTGTTGTTTGTTGGTTGAAATGTGCTCTAGACTTGCACTGGACTTTTGTTGGCCAACAAAAACCAACTTCAGAAGTGATGTCATGTGATGGTTGACTTTCCCTGTGTTTTTTCTTCTCTGAGCATGCCCAGTCTTGCTCATCTGATTTTTGTCTGCCGAAATCTGTACTGACTGAGGAACAATCCGCCGTTTTTTGTTGGCCAACAAAAGTTTTATAGCATGCACACCAGATGTTTTTCGGCCGAAAATTCGCAGTTGGTTGTCAGAAGCATCATACTAACAAGCCTACAACCGGCAGATCGGACATTGGCCAACAATTTACGGCCAACAATCTGTGCGTGTGTACGGGGCTTAACACCCTGTCTCATTCATTTACCAGAGACCCATATATACAGCCCTGGGTAAGCTCTATGTCAGTCCATGATGGAGCTTACACTGGGTTAAGGACCTTCCTCCCATGCCCATGTGACATAGCTCGGGCCTGGTGATTGGATGCTCACTACATCATGAGAGGAAGGGGAGCTACTCCCATTCTCCCCCATACCAGAAAGTACTGGGGATTTCCCAAGGGCCTCGGCTAGCGATCAATGCAGTGGGGGAGCACAGGTAAGGTAAATGATAGCAGTAGAGAAGGTCCGCTATAAAGAAAACCATTAATTGAAGTGATTTGTTAGAATAGGGACTGGTAATAGTATTGATACATAAGAAAAGAGACACTTTACATTTGTAATTCTTTATAATGGGTATATTTATATAAGAATAGACACATACCAATGAAACATTAGACTAGAAATACTCTATCATTGGATTACATTAGAAGTAATTTATACCAGTGATACATCAGATTAGGAGTACTCTATCACTTTATTATATTACAAGTACAGGTCATTTATATCACTGATACATTAGACTGGGAGTACTCTAGTATTGTAAAAATAGAGTACTTTGTAGAAGTTTGGTGATTTATGCTGGATTACAACCAGGGATTTTCTTTTTTTGTTAATAAAGGACTCTTTATTTATATGTCACATTTTTTTGGGGGTGTGCGGGGTGTGGGGGTGGTAGGAAGGTGCACTACATTCCTTTATCATACATATGCGGGGGTAGTATCTAGGGGCTCCCTTATTTTTAAAGGGGGCTTCCAGATTTTATGTGAAATGTGGAAAGAGTAACACCCCATCCCATTCATTTACCAGAGACCAATATATATAGCCATGGGTAAGCTCTATGTCGGACCATGTCGCAGCTTACACTGGGATAAGGATCTTCCTCCCCCGCCCATGTGATATAGCTGGTGCCTGGTGATTGGATGCTCACTACATCATGAGGGGAGGACTCCCATTTTCCCCATGCCAGAAAGTACTGGGGATTTCCCAACGGCCCCAGCTAGCGATCAATGCAGTGGGGGAGCTCAGGTAAGGTAAATGTTAGCAGTAGAGAAGGTCCGCTATAAAGAAAACCATTAATTAAAGTGATAAGTTAGAACAGGGACTGGTAATAGTATTGATACATAAGAAAAGAGACACTTTAAGTTTGTAATTCATTTACTGGTTATATTTATATAAGAATAGACACGTAATAATGATATATTAGACAAGGAGTACCCTACCATTGTATTACATTAGAATTAATTTATAACAGTGATACATTAGATTATTAGTACTCAATCGTTATATTAGATTAGTATGGGTAATTTATAGCACTGATACATTAGACTGGGAGTACTCTAGTATTACAGTGTAGAACCATTGTGACTTATATTGGATTACAACCAGGGATTTTTGGGGGGTTAATAAAGAACTCTTTGTTTATAAGTCATATTTTTTTTTTGGGGGGGGCGTAGGAACATACATACATACACCTTAATCATTCATGTGCGGGGGGTGGTATCTAGGGGCTCACTTATTTTTAAAGGGGGCTTCCAGATTTTAATAAACCCCTGCCCACAGGCCCGCACAACCACCGTGCCAGGGTTGTGAGGAAGAAGCCCTTGTAATCATCAACATAGGGAAAAGGTGCTTTCCCAGGGGGTCCCCCTGACAAGGCATTTCCACCCCAGGTTGGGGGCATGTGGCCTGGTGTGGCTCATGGGGTGGTGGGGGGGTCACATACACATCCCCACCTTTCTAGACCAGCTAAGCTGCATGCTCAGATTAAAGGTCTGGCATTGATTTTTAGGGGGACAACCATGTATGTGTTCTTTTTTTGCATGTGGCTCCCCCTTTCTGGTATGTCTTACTTGCTGTAGGATGTGCTACAGCGAAAGTGACAGTTACAGAGAAATAATTTGTACAGTTTAAATGAAATGTAATGTGGTGGCTCCTTAAAAAAAGATAGGGACCCCTTTAAAGGTCCCGTAGAGGTTTGCTATGTATTTTGGGGGACCTTTGGAGGGGTCTATTAAAAAAAAAAGCCAACAAGGAAATGTCATTTTCTGGCAAATTAAAGCTTTTTTTTTCCCTTTGCTATCACTTTGATAGCTTGTGATTGACTATCACAGTGATGACTCAGTAAAACCCACCCAAATAAGAATGGGGGAAAATATATATTGTTTCCTAGTCACAGGAGAAAAATATAAACAGAAAAAAAAGCCTTTGTGTAAATTTAAAAAAAAATCAAAAATAATACAGGTATAATTTAAAAAATAATACAGGTAACAAATAATAGTGGTAAAATAAATCATCTTGTTGAGGGTCAGAGTTAGGGGCAAAGGTGAAGGTTAGGGTCAGTGTGTTTAAGGTATAATTAAAAAACATTTTTATTAAATTATTATTATTATTATTATTATTATTATATTATATATATATATATATATATATATATATATATATATATATATATATATATATATATATATATATATATATATATATATATATATATATATATGTATATATATATATATATATATATATATATATATATATATATTATATTATATTATTTTATTAATGTTATTATTATTATTATTTTTATTAAACTGTAAGTTTGTTTAAGTAATTGAAAAAAAGAAAAAGCAAAATGTGCAGTTGGCCCTACTACAAATACAGGCAACAAAATAATGTAGACATAAGTGGTATTGCCATGAACCTCAGGAATATAATTTATTTTGGGATATTTTTTTGGTGGTAAGTCATGGTAATTGCAAGAAATATACAGCTACATTTTTTAGAAATATATATATTTTTACTATTTTGTTCCAGTTTTTCTTTGATAAAGTATGAAAAAAAATCAGGAGATATCTATCCATTAACATTTATCACCCACGTTATCCTGTAAAAATCCCAGTATAATTCATCTGCATACACCAATTAGTTGCAATGGGATGTATAGTGTTTCCTAACACATGTCAACATGGCAAAACTACATAGTTACACAGTTGTTGTGAGGCATGCTGGGAAGTGTAGTCAATAACCATATCAGTTGTCAATGGAAGAATTTTATGGATAGATATATGGATGATAGGCAGCTCAAGCCCACTACTTTACACTATGAAGAGACAAGGACTCACTGCTCAAGGTGGTGTACTTGCCTGATGACTCACACAGGTGCATGCCCCGGCTCGCCTCCATGGAAACTTTATAAAAGAAAAGGAATTGGCAGCACTCCAGGTTGAGTCAAAATCCAGATTTATTGACTGGATATCCAAATTATGACAATCGTGACAAGGTAGACTTGTTTCACACACTGACTGTGTGCTTAATCATTACAAGTAATGGTGAATTTTGACTCAACCTGGAGTTCTGCCAATTCCTTTTCTTTTATTACTTTACACTATGGAAGGTCCCACCAGTAAGAATCAGCCTCCCTGTGATGTCACCAGTCTATGGCCAGATTTGTCACATGTCCCATTCCCGCCCATCAATCTTGATATAACCCTCCCCTACATATACCGCAGCATGGAGGGGCTCAGTGAAGATGTCAATGAAGGTGTGGATGTGTTGAATAGAAATATCCAACTCATAAAAAGAGAGACGCCCCGCTTTATAATCCAGACACACCCTGACTTTGTGTATTGGAATTTTGGTTATTTTATTGGTTGATCGCTGGTTATGTTTCACTAATAACTTATCACCGATCCTCTCCAGACACCAGGACTTCTCATTACATCCAATCTCTGACATCTCTCCTGTTCTGTCTATACTGGGGTAACACATCCCAAGTCTCCATTTCTGTGATCCCCCAACATCTACATCCCAGTAATGTTGCCCTGAGGAGAAACTCTGAATGCTCAACACCTGAGGAGATATCACGTTCCTATATTGTGCTTGTTGGCCCTGAAATCTATCTAATGTATTAAAGGAAAACCCAATGCCAATCGACGGAGAAACATTCCTGTCTAGAGTAGAACCAGAAACACTACCAGTGGTGACATTGTAGACCTGAAATCTCTTTGGTGTAATAGGGCGATTCAGATTTTTATTTGTCTTGTGTGCGGTCTTTCTATCTTCTGAGATATTTAGGTAATTATTTGCAGTGTCTGAATCCAGTAATATATCTGAAGGTTTTGGTATAATTGCTCCATATACCTTTGTTATTATATCAGATAATCCTGTATGTAATATGTGTGAGATTTCAGTCACATCCAGATCCCCCCCACCATGAAGGAGTTTATCACGTCTCTCTTTGTCCCCCTCATCTCCATCCTCAGTATCACACAAGTCACCTGTGTCTGATTCCAGTAAGAAAGTCAGTGGATCCGTCATGTTACAGATCTCCTCGATTTGACGCATCTTCCTGGACAGATCGTCCTTCTTTATCTCCAGATCTGGGATAAAATCAGTGGCTGGAAATGAGACTTTTTCTGCTTTTATACTTATCTCTTTAAGAACTCTCCTCTCCAGGATGTCCAGTTGTCTCCTGATGTCTCTAAATAAGGCGGTGACTCTCTTGGTTACACCGTCTGCACTGGCTTGCACTTTTCGTTTGTACTTCTGCAGACTCTTGATGCTTTCCTCCATCTCCTTTCTCTTTTTCTCCAACTTCTGCAGAGCATTGGTCAGGTTCTCCTTCCTCGTCTCAGATGCCTCCTCCAGTGCCTCCACCTGGTGTTCCTGATGGTCTCCATGCAGCCTGCAGGACCCACAGAGACAGGCCGAGTCCTCTGTGCAGTAATACTCCAGGATCTTCTCATGGACGGAGCATTTTCTGTTCTTCTGGGGAGCGGTGAGGTCAGATAGGACATGTTGGGATGACTTGCTGTGGACTCTCAGATGGTCATCACACAGAGAAGCTTCACAATGCAGACAAGATTTAACAGCGGGTACAGGAGAGTGAACACAGTACGTACAGAGGATCTGGCTCTTATCCTCCTTCTTCTCTGGCTCGGTAGATTAGAAACTCTCCATTATGTTGCGCAGTGTTATATTCCTGCTAAGTTCAGGCCGCACCGGAAACTCATCTCTGCATTCAGGACAGAAATAAACTCCAGACCTCCCCTGTGTATCCAGCACACCTTCTATACAGTCTCGGCAGAAGCTGTGTCCACATTTTAGCATTACAGGATTGGTATAAATGTTCAGACAGATGGAACAGTCCAACTCCTTCCTCGCATCAGAGAACGCCATCGCTGACTGCAAAACAGAGAAACGAAACTAAGTAGATGTGTGTCAGAGGGAGGGAGTAAAGGGAGGGAGTCAGAGGGAGGGAGTAAAGGGAGGGAGACAGAGGGGAATTTACGTAAATATCTATGTGTGCAGAACAAGAGGGAGTGGAGGGAGGGGAGAGATCTGCCGAACACACCGACAAGGATTTGCTAATAAGATCAGAACAATGGGAGAAATAATCAGAGAGCCAATGAGTTACAGTGATATTATACTATAATTCCATCACCCAATTTTTCAGGGGCTTTAAATATGAGGGGGATGAGGGGATAGGTGGGACCCTTACCCTCCAAAGCCCTGTAGCTGTTCTGGGGGAGAGGTGCACGTGGAATTAACTGTACTGGGTGAGATTTGTGCTGGGAGACAAGGTGTACTGGGGAAAGCTGTAATGAGGGAGGGCTCTACTGGGAACGAGCTGCACTAGGTATTAGGAATGACTGAACGGTTCGGGTCGACCATCGGTTCGGCCCGAACATTGGGTGTTCGAGGTTCGGCCGAATTTAGAACTTTTTGCCCAAAAAGTTCGGAATTCGGCAACCAGAACCGACCAAAATGCAATGGTTCAGGAAATGGGCTTTAAAAGCCTGTGATTGGACCAGAACCATTACCATTGAGGGGGCAGGAGAATGCTAGGAATGTGATTGGAGTGACTAGGGGGTCCCTAGGCCAATCATTAGTGAATACGCCCCCCAGTAAATAAGATAGCCCCCGACAAATTCCTAGCATTGTTATACAGGACATGGAAGAGAGTGGAAGCAGTTCTGTTAATTTTTCTTTAAAAGTGTCATTTAGCATTTATTAGTGTGAGGAAAGGGATATCTAGTGTAGTTAGAGTGCTCCTTTACACTTTAGTTAGCTTCAAAAATTTAGTTTCTGTAGGGAAAGTGTGAAGTGTCAGGGTGACCGTAATGTAGTGTAGGGTTAACTGACTGCTATGGCAGGGTGACCAAACCCTTCCATATCAGGGTGACCGCTATAGAGAAAAGCTAGTTTCTCTCAAGTCACTTTCGCTGCAGTAATATGGCTTCAGAACGTCAGCATTCTTTTTGGCTGCAGGCGTCTATAGTGATTTTTTGAGCACATGTTTGGAGTCAGGCATGACATCTGAACATGTGTATAGGGGGTATATATACACACACATGTCTGTATATATACACCTGCACATATATAGGTGTGAAAGGAGCAGAAAAAACTACTTGCGCTAATGAAATAATTAACACCAATATAGTTACGCTCCTATCACACCTATATATGTCTAGGTGTGTATATACATATAAGTATGTGTGTATATACACCACTATACACAAGTTCAGATGTTTTGCCTGCCTCCAAAGAACCCAAAAAAATGCCCAAAAAAACGCTAGCGTCAAAAAAAAAAACGCCCAGGTGTGTTGTTGCAGGCATTTTTTGGGGGTTTTTGGAGGCAGGAAAACTGAAACTTCACAGGTACACCTTTTAGACCCCCCCAAACACAAAATCACACAAAAAAGTTCTTAAAAATTGTCATTTTTGATAGATTTTTGATAGAGAGCCAATTATTGAAAAAAAAAATTAAAATTAAAAAAAAAAAAAAACATTCTTTGGATTTAGTGTCTGGGGGGTCTAAAAAAGTGTACCTGTGAAGTTCCAGCTCTGTAGCATGTCCAGAACCATAAAAAAAAGATTGTTTGTATTAGAACACTTACAGAACAGGTTGTTGGCTTCTCGCTTTTCACACCTTGCCGGTTTAGTAGCAAGCGTTTTTTTGGGCATTTTTTTGGGGTTCTTTGGAGTCAGGAAAAACATCTGAACTTGTGTATAGTTACCACTATACACAAGTTCAGATGTTTTGCCTGCCTCCAAAGAACCCCAAAAAAATGCCCAAAAAAACGCTAGCGTCAAAAAAAAAAAACGCCCAGGTGTGTTGTTGCAGGCATTTTTTTGGAGTTTTTGGAGGCAGGCAAAACATCTGAACTTGTGTACACACACATACTTATATGTATATATACACCTAGACATATATAGGTGTGATAGGAGCGTTACCATATTCGTGTAAATGATTTCATTAGCGCAAGCATATATTTCTGCTACTATCACACCTATATATGTCTAGGTGTGTATATACATATAAGTATGTGTGTATATATACCCATATACAGAAGTTCAGATGTTTTGCCTGCCTCCAAAGAACCCCAAAAAATGCCCAAAAAAACGCTAGCGCCAAAAAAAAACCGCCCAAGTGTGTTGTTGCAGGCAATTTTTGGGGTTTTTTGGAGGCAGGCAAAACATATGAACTTATGTATAGTGGTATATATACCACTATACACAAGTTCAGATGTTTTTCCTGACTCCAAAGAATCCAAAAAATGCCCAAAAAAACGCTTGCTACTAAACCGGCAAGGTGTGAAAAGCGAGAAGCCAACAACCTGTTCTATAAGTGACAAAATACAAACAATCTTTTTTTTTTTCTGGTTCTGGACATGCTACAGAGCTGAAACTTCACAGGTACACTTTTTAGACCCCCCAGACACTAAATCCGAAGAATTTTTATTTTTTTTTCAATAATCGTCTCTCTATCAAAAATGACAATTTTTAAGAACTTTTTTTGTGTGATTTTGTGTCTGGGGGGTCTAAAAGGTGTACCTGTGAAGTCTCAGCTCTGTAGCATGTCCAGAACTATAAAAAAAAGATAATTTGTATTAGTGCAATTATAGATCTGTAATATGGCTTCGCTCTTTTCACACCTTGCCGGTTTAGTAGCAGGCGTTTTTTGGGGAATTTTTTTGGGTTCTTTAGAGGCAGGCAAAACATCTGAACTTGTGTATAGTGGTATATATACCCGTATACTAGGGCTGAACGATAGTCGATGTACTATCGACTATCGTGCAGCAGGGGTGGGCGATATTCGCATCACCGAGGATGCGATATTAATGAGGCAGGGAGAAGTTGGGACTCGGGGAGGAGGACTCACAGTTCAGCGCCAGTTCGGGACTCGGAGAGGAGGACTCACAGTTCAGCACCAGCGGTGAGCAGCGTGTGCCGTGAGCAGCTGCACAGCCAACCAATCACGCGTGCCTGCACACCTGATTGGTTCGCTCGGTGCTGCTACTCGCGGCGTGATTGGTTCGCTGTGCCGCCCATCAAGAGAACTAGCTTCAGGGCGGCAGACTCACTGAACGTGTGGGCTGCGCTGCACGGATGATTGTCGAGTCAGGCTCACAGGCTGTGTTCTTCTACCGGCTCCTACCATCCACCACTGAGTCCCGAGAGTAACTGCCTAATCCAGATTCCACATCCACAATGTCACTGAGTGTCTATCCCTCCCTAGTGCTGCCTGGCCTGCTAGTATATATTATATACACTGTATACCATTATTAACCACTTTACCACTAGAGCATTTTGCTGTCTTACGTCTGGGCCACTTTTTGCGATTCGGCGCTGTGCGAATTTAACTGACAATTGCGACGCGCGACGCCGTACCAAAACGAAATTGACGTCCTTTTTTTCCCACAAACAGAGCTTTCTTTTGGTGGTATTTGATCACCTGTGCGATCTTTACTTTTTGCGCTATAAACAAAAAAAGAGCGTTTATTTTGAAAAAATAATATTTTTAACATTTTTTTATATAAAATTCCCCCCAAAAAAGATGTAAAAACCAATTTTTTTTTAATTTTTGGCCAATTTGTTTTCTGCTACCCATGTTTGGTAAAAAAAATCGCAATAAGCGTATTTTGATTGGTTTGCGCAAAAGTTATTGCGTTTACTAACAAAGGGAAAGATTTCTGTCATTTTTGGTGGTTTTTTTTTTAACGAGTAATGGCGGCGATCTGCGATTTTTTTTGCGGGACTGCGACATTGCGGCGGACAGATCGGACCCTTGACTGACATTTTTGACACTTTTGGGGGTACCAGTGACATTACTGCAGTAATCAGTGCTATATATATGCACTGTTACTGTAAAAATGACACTGGCAGTGAAGGGGTTAATTTTATTGGAGAGGGAGGGGTTAATGTATGCCTGGTGCTTACTGACGTGTGGGGGGGGAGGTGACTGAGTGAGACATGTGTGAGAGCTATAATGAACACTCCGATCTGTCACTCCCTGTCACTGATGAGATCCGCCCGCTTGTGTTTACACAGGCGGGCGGATCTCCACACTAGATCCCCAACGATTGGGGCAGAGCAGCGGCGATCGCCGCTGCTCCTCCCCTGGCCCGACTCACGCTGTGAATGAAAACAGCGGGAGCGCGCCTCCGGCGGCGCGCGAGCGTCGCCTACAGGGGAGGATTCTGGCGACGTAGGTCTACGTCGTCAGACGGGAACGAGCCACTTTGCCGCAGTACTATTCAAGTACTTAGCGGTAAAGTGGTTAACCATGGCTGTATCTAACTTAAATTATAATAAGAAGAAGGCTGTGCTGCTGCTGCCTGCAATACTCGAGTCCAGTCCATGTGCATGATTTCCATCCCAGCATCTCAGTAAAATTAACCCTGGCTGTCCCAGTGCCAGTGCAGTAACACAATCAGAAGAAGGCTGCTGCAATACTCATCCCATGTTGATCCCTCTACAGTAACATTAAGGTAATTGTTGACTTTTTAGCCTGGATTGACGGGTCCCTCAATATCGCAATATATATCGTTGAAAAAAAAATATCGCAATATATTTTTTTTCCAATATCGTGCAGGCCTACCGTATATACACAAGTTCAGATGTTTTTTCTGCCTCAAAAGAACCCAAAAAATGCCCAAAAAAATGCTTGCTACTAAACCGGCAAGGTGTGAAAAGAGAGAAGCCACTAACCTGTTCTGTAAGTGTTCTAATACAAACAATCTTTTTTTTTATGGTTCTGGACATGCTACAGAGCTAAAACTTCACAGGTACACCTTTTAGACACCCCAGATACTAAATCCAAAGACATTTTTTTTTATTTTTTTATTTTTCCAATAATTGGCTCTCTATCAAAAATGACAATTTTTAAGAACTTTTTTTTGTGTGATTGATAGTCCCTAGGCACTTTTTAGGGGCATTTATTGGGTTTTAGAGCTTCAAAATTGTGTTTTTTGATTACCGAAGTTCGGGTCCCATTGATTTCAATGGGGTTCTGAAATCCGGGCCGAACTTTCGGGAAGTTCGGATGTTCTGGCCGAACCGAACTTTTGAAAAGATCGATCATCCCTACTAGGTATGAGATTTGTAATGGGGAGAGGAGAGCTGTACTGAAGATCTGTACTAGGTAAGAGCTCTGTACTGAGCGGAGAGCTGTAACAGTGTAGTTCTGCACCAAGGGGAAAGCAGTACTATTGGAGATTTGTACTTGGAGAGAAGCTGTACTAGGGGAGATGTTTACTGGGAAAGCGCTGTAACAGGGATGATATGTTCTGGGGGAGAACTCTACTGGTGGATGATCTTTACTGGAGGGAGATCTGTGTTGAGAAAGATCTGTACTAAGAAAGATCTGTGCTAGGTAGGATATCTATACTGGGGGAGAGCTGTGCAGGGGAAGATTTATACTTGGGAGAGCTGTATTGGGGAAGATCTGTACTGGGGGAGATATGTGCTAGGGAAAATCTGTACTGGGGGAGAGCTGTACTAGGTAGAAGGTACTGGGGGATAGCTGTGCAGACAAAGATATTTACGTGGGGAGAGCTGTACTGGAGAGAGCTGTACTTGGTGAGATCTGCACTGGAGGAGAGCTGTACAGAGAGAAATGTGTACTGGGGTAAGATCCTTACTGGGTAGTGGATATGTACTTGGGAAGATCTGTACTAGGGGACAGCTGTACTGAGGGGAAAGCTGTACCAAGGGAGCTCTGTACTTAGGGAGATTTATACTGGGAGAAAGTTGTACAGGGGGTAATTTGTAATGGAGAAGAGCTTTATTGAGGGGTGATCTCTGCTGGAGGGAGATCTGTAATGGGTGAGAACTGTATTGGGGACGATCTACACTAGGTAGGAGACCTGTATTCAGGGAGAGCTGTACTAGAAAGCTGTACTAGTAAGCTCTGTACTGTACTTGGGAAGATCTATACTAGGTAGATTTGTAATGCGGGAGAACTAATCTGGGGAAGAGCTGTACTGGAGAAGATCTGTACTTGGCTACTGGAGGGAGATCTGTATTGGGGGAGAAATGTACTGGGGAAAATCTGAAATAGGAAGAAGATTTGTACTTGGGAAGAGCTAAACTGGGAGAGATCTGTATTGGTGAAGAGTTGTAATAGGTAGGGGATCTGTGCTAGGGGAAAGCTGTACAGGGGGAGATCTTTACTGGGTTAAAGTTGCACTAGGTAGGAGTTTTGTACTCGGGAAGATCTGTAATGGGAGAGAGCTGTACTGGAGGGGAGTTGTACTAGGGGAAATCTATAGAGGAGGAGCTGTATTAGGTAGGAGATCAATACTAGAGGAAACAGTACTGGTAGAGATCTTTACTGGGGAGAAATGTACAGGGCGCCTTGCACGCATCAATGCCCAAGACCAGGTGGAAATTGCGGCAGGTAACAAATCGAACATTAAGGCAGTTCCCTGACTTAGAGATGAGCCTTCACTGCAGTAAAACAATGTTACCCGTAAGCTGTGAGATTTATGATACCTTAGATAATGTTTGGGTTAAATAGAGTTCTTTGACCATGAGTGAAAGCTTTAAAACAGCAACAGGAATTTATTGGTAAATAACATTAGAGGTCTAAATTAATTCACAACAATTTATCTATAGTAAATACAAAATTGAAAATATTCATGGGTTAACTGAACAAATATGATACTCAAAACACAATGATAAAAAAACATCAAGACCAGGGGCGTGGTTTGACCTCGCTAGGAGATGGCCGCCTGAATCCTGCGCTCCCACCGACAGGGACTTTCGCTTTTATCTGCTGGAGAATCCCCGCCACTAATCTGCCCGGTAAACATGGGATCTACCTCCCGTGCGTCCTCGGTCACCCGCTCTCGCTCCCCGAGGGACAACGGTCCGTGGCTCAGCCAGAGTATCCCTGAGCTCTTCCGGACACAGGGATCCAACATGGCGCCCATAGGCCGCGTGGCTGCACCTCCTCCTCAGTCCCAGCTGTCCACCCGCTGCTACGCGGCCGTGACATCCTCTGGCACCAATCCATCTTCCCTGCCGTCCCTGCAACCCCCATCGCTGACTATAGAGGACCTTAGAGCGGTCGCCACGGACATCAAGGACACATTGGGGTCAGCAATCCGGGACCTGAAGGAGGAGATGAGGAATCTGACTGGCCGGGTGCAGGAGGTAGAAAATACCACAGCCCAACATGACAGAGTGCTCCGGTCTGTCACCCACACCATTGATTTACACTCCCTGCAACTGAGGGACCTCCAACGCCACATTGAGGACCTGGACAATCGGGGGAGATGCCACAACCTGCGGGTTCGTGGCCTGCCCGAATCTGTGGAGCTGGACATGCTTGCATCTACTGTTACAGGTATTTTCAACACCCTCCTTGACAGCCCCCTGCAATCTCCCATTGATATGGAGCCCATACACCGCGCTCTGAGGCCTAGGGGTAGGGATGGGGACCCCCCGCGTGATGTAGTTTGCTGCCTGGTGAACTACAGGCTGAAGGAGGAGGTCCTCAGCAAGGCAGTGGCGGCTGGTGCTCAAACTTTTTGGGGGGGCGCAAACAGAAAAATGAGTGACCAGCGGGCCCCCAATCAATGAAGAGTGCCACAGCGTGCCCCCAATCAATGCAGAGTGCCACAGCATGCCCCCAATCAATGCAGAGCACTACAGCATGCCCTCCAATCAATGCAGAATGCCACAGCGTGCCCCCAATCAATGCAGAGTGCCACAGCGTGCCCCCCAATCGAAGCAGAGTGCCACAGCATGCCCCCATCAATGATGTAAGGGGGGGTTGTGATGTTGTGATTGGGACCCTGGTGTAAAGAGGCTTTGATAGAGACACTGATGTAAGGAAGGCTCTGATGGGGACACTCTTGTAAGGGGAGCTCTGATCTGATAGGGGGGGGGTCTCTGTTACCCTAGTGTAAAGGGGTTTTTATGGAGACTCTTATGTAAGTGGATCTCTGATGAGGACCCTGATGTAACTTGGGGTTCAGATGGGGACTGTGATGTCAATAGAGCCCTGATGGTGATTCTAATGTAATGGGGACTGTGATTTAGAGGGGGGGGGGGCTGTGATGGAGACTCTGATAGGGATCCTAAAGTATGGGGGGCTCTAAAGTAAGGGGAACTTTGCTTTGTTTTACTGAAGTTTTTTCTCTTTTGTTCTGAATCATATCACACATGTGTTTCAGCCACTTGTATGGGCCTTAGCTATAATAAAATACTAGACACTATACAAGTAATTATATAGTGATCCACAGCTGTGTTGAAAAAGGAAGGGTAACAGGGAAATACAAAGGATAAAGTAAATACAAGAAACAACAAAAAACAAACCCAAACATTACATAATACAAATAAGCAAACATCATTGATGCAAACATGACTTTAGCTTGTTACATTTAAAAAAAACAAAAAAAAAACAAAAGAAAAAGAGGAAGGGACTGTCAGACAGACAGCTATGAAGGATGGCGGACCAATTTAGTTACAAGTCCAGGGCCCATCTACAGTTGAGACCTTGGAGTGCCCTGGTCCCCAACTTGAAGATCCACCAAACCTCCCTGGCAAGTGCCTGCGATGGCGGTCACCCCTCTCACAGCTTGAGGAATCTTCTCTATTCAATAAAACCTAAATCCATTCATATCACCAGAGTGTTGCTCTTTCAAATGTTGCGAGCCATTAGAAATTAGTTTGGCATTAGGATTTTGTGAATCGTAAAATTGTTCTCCCACTCTAACTTTTAGAGGAAGTGCAGCCATCGTCTTTCAGGGAACAAGCAGTACATTTAATGACATAAACTACATACAGTATGTACAGTAGTGTTGCAACCAGTGCCGGGACAAGGTCATCCAGCGCCCAGGGCAAAGATTCCAAATGGCGCCCCCTTCCCCATGATGTGCAAGCTTAGGGGATCCTATACCCAGCAGTCACTTGCATGTCAAAATCACTGCTGCTATCACTACTCCTGTCAGCCCTGCAACAGAAGGAAAGCGTCCCCAGTAAACCACTGCGCCCAGGGCTGTATTTACCTCCAGGCAAACACTGCGTCTGCCTTGGGCGACATTTTTCAGGGGGGCCACGTCATCCCCAGGCAGATGGGCAGAGGCGGATCCTCACCCTGATTAGTCGTCTCAGCATTCGCCTGCCTCCTCCAGCCAGCTCATCTAAACAGCCTAGACACTGGGGACAACCGCCTCAGATGACTTCAGCTCAGCAAGTCTTATCCCCCTCCCTACCTATCCCCTCCTCTCTGGCTGCCTGCATGCATTTAGAGTACAGAAGGGAGGAAGAGAGAGAGGAGTGCATACAGGAGAGAAAGAGAGAGGTGTGTGTATAGTGTACAGGGGGGAGAGAGAGAGGCCTTCTGACCCCATCCTTTGCCCTACTGACCCTGATCTTTGCCCCATTGACCCCATCATGTGCCCTGTTGACCCCATCTCCAGCCCTACTTACCCCTGTCCTATATCCTGCTGATCCTCTTCTATGTCCCGTCCTTTGCCCCACTGATCACATGCTCTGCCCTACTGACCCTGTCCTTTGGCCCGCCGGCCCCATCATGTACCCTTTAGACACCATCCCCTGGCCCTGCCCCACTGACTCCATGCTCTGCTCTACTGACCGCTGCCTATACCCTGCTGACCCTGTCCTATGTCCCACTGACCTCATTCTGTGTCCTACTGTCCCCGTCCTTTGCCCCCATTGACCACATGCTCTGCCCTACTGATCCTGTCCTCTGCCCTGCTGACCCCATCCCCTGCCCCACTGACCCCATGCTCTGCCTTATTGACCCCTGCCTTATACCCTGCGAACCCTTCCTATGTCCCACTGACCTCATCCTGTGTTCTGCTGACCCTGTACTCTTCCCCACTAACAACATATGTAGCACTTGGATGAATCATATCTCAGGGTCGGATAAGGAAGCCGCAACTGTTCACTGTGAACGGCTTCAGCTTCCTCATCAGACCCTGAGACAAGAACGATATACCGTGGCTGAGTTGGGACAAATTCAGATGGGGGGCGCCAATTTTAGTCTTGCCTAGGGGATCACAAAACCAAAATACCGCCCCTCCTGCCCATCTCTTGTCCTGGCTCTGGCTGCAACTAATATAGTATTTCATACTAAATTGTTCCCCAGTCGCTATAGATCTGAAGATGTTAGATGAATGTAGTGATGTCACAGCAGGCTCCACCCTATGTGTTTCATCATAGCTGACATCATCTGGGGCACTGACGCCGCATCGAGCTGTCACTTTTACTATAGGAAGCAGGGAAGCCAAGCCTTGTTTTGGATCCTATTAACCACTTGCTGACCGCTCACATGGGTACTACTGCGGCAAAGTGGCTCGATTCCGTCCAGCGACGTAGACCTACGTCGCTGGACTCCTCCCCTTGTGGGCGGCGTGCGCTCACCGCCGGAGGCTCGCTCCCGCTGTATTCAGTTACAGCGGGAGTCAAACCAGGAGAGGAGCGGCGGTGATCACCGCTGCTCTTCCCCGATCGTCTGGGATCGAGTGTGGAGATCCGCCCGCTTGTGTAAACAAAGCGGGCGGATCTCCGAAGTGACAGGCAGGGACAGATTGCAGGGTTCAGCGTAGCTGAACCTGCGATCTGTCCCTGTGTCACACAGTCCCCTCCCCCCACACACGTCAGTAAGCACCAGGCATACATTAACCCCTTGATCACCAATAAAAATTAACCCCTTCCCTGCCAGTGTCATTTTTACAGTAACAGTGCATATTTATAGCACTGATTACTGTAGTAATGTCACTGGTACCCCCAAAAGTGTCAAAAATGTCAGTCAAGGGTCCAATCTGTCCGCCGCAATGTCGCAGTCCCGCAAAAAAATTGCAGATCGCCGCCAGATCGCCGCCATTACTAGTTAAAAAAAAAAACAGTAAAGATGACATAAATTTCCCGTAGTTAGTAGCTGCGATAACTTTTGCGCAAACCAATCAAAATACGCTTATTGCGGGGTTTTTTTACCAAAAATATGTAGCAGAAAGCAAATTGGCAAGAAAAGTAAAAAAATTGTGATTTTTACATTTTTTTTTTGGGGGGGGGGGGATTTCATATAAAAAAAAATGTGAAAAATATTGTTATTTTTTCAAAATTGTCGCTCTTTTTTTTGTTTATAGCGCAAAAAGTAAAAATCGCACAGGTGATCAAATACCACCAAAAGAAAGCTCTATTTGTGGGGAAAAAAGGGCATACATTTAATTTGGGTATAGCATCGCATGACCATGCAATTGTCTGTTAAAATAACGCAGTGCCGAATCGCAAAATATGGCCTGGTCAGGAAGGGGGTAAAATCTTCCGGTCTTAAAGCGGTTAAAAATACGCTCATTGAGAATTTTTTTGTCAAAGACATGTAGCTAAATACATTTTGGCCTAAATATATGACAAAAATTGAATATATTGGATATTTTTTAACAGTCAAAGTATTAAAAATCAAATTTTTTTTATCAGTTTAGGCCAATTTGTATTCTGCTACATATTTTTGGTAAAAAAAAATCACAAAAAGCGTATAGTAATTGGTTTGTTTAATTGGTTTTATTTTTGTTTTTGTTTTTATAAGTAATGGCAGCGATCAGCGATTTTTAGCAGGACTGCGACATTGCGGTGCACAGATCAGACCCCTAACTGACATTTTTGACACTTTTTGGCAACCAGTGACATTAACTCATGATCTCTCTCTGCCTGTGTGACAGAAGATCCGCCTGCTTTGTTTACATAAGCAGGCGGGTCTTCTGTCAGTTTCCGTGACGATTGCGGCAGGCCGGCGGCGATCGTCGACGCTCCTCCCGCTGTCTGGCTCCCGCTGTGTCCAATCACAGCGGGAGTGCAGCACATAATCACGAAGATATATGTTATTATGCGCAGCCGAGCCACCCTGCCGCAGTATATCTGGGTGGGGCGGTTGGCAAGTGGTTAATCACTGGGTTTTTTGCTAAATAAACGTAAAAAAGACAGAAAAGTTTAAAATCCCCTGGAAGGCACCTGCTGTGATTGTACGCAGCCAGTGATTGACAGTCAGGACCTGCTGATTGACTATGTACATTCACTGCCTAGAGCTCTGTGTTGACAGTTAACACAGGACACTGTACACAGGGACCAATCTCTATGTTTCTCATCCCTGGAAAGCAGGGATGAGAAACTTAGAGATCTATTAGTGAAAGCAGCACATAATACACACATTACACATTGTTAAACACATATTTAACCCTTTGATTGCCCTAACTACTTGCCGCCTATAGGATGTCCTCGGGTTTCAGTGGTTATACCGGAATGATGGCTACAGGCATCATCCCAGTATAGATATTGTCAGCCGGGAATTCCCTGTAAGTCAAAAGCGTTTAGAGTGTCTAATTAAGATCCCCCCCCCCCCCGCCTTTCCTCGGCTCTCCTGTCCCATCACGGAGCCCAGGAGCAATGCGGCCAGCAGCAATTGCAGCCATAATAGAGAGTTATTGATGTTGTTCCTCTCTCTCTGTGATCTCGGAAACCTGGAGTGACGAGTAGTTTATCTCTTCTAGTTCCGCCTCTTTGTTTAGCTGGCCATCAACGGCCAGGAAAGCAGCCGATCAGACCGATCTGTGTCTGATCAGCTACATAGAAGGCCAGAGGAGAGATTTGGGGTCTAATAGACTCCAGATTTCTCCATCAAGAGGACCTGTCACGGCCCATGCTGTGACAAGGAATGTTGTTCATCCCTTGTGAGAGCAATAAAGTTAATCCAAAAAAAAAAAGTGTAAAAAAAAAAAAAATTCTATAAAATAAATAATAATAAAAAAAAATTAAAGGGCCCTGCCCACCGTGCTTGCGCAAATGTTAATAACTTATACGTTACTCCCGCATGCCTATGTAAAACAGTAATCACTCCACACGTGAGGTATTGTCACGAACATCAGGGCAAGAGCAATAATTCTAGCACCAGACCTCCTGTGCAACTCTAAACTGGTAACCTGTACAGGCATTTAAAGTGTTGCCCGTGGGGAATTTTTAAACACCGTAGTTGTCCGCCATTCCGCAGGCAGACGCAATTTTAAAGCGTGACATGTTAGGTGTCTTCTTGGCGTAACATCATCTTTCACATTATAAAATTGGGCTAACTTTACTGTTTTTTAAAAAAATTCAATAAAGTGTATGTTTTCCAAAACAATTGCGTTTAAAAGACCGCTGTGTAACATAAAATATTGCAAATGTTGCAACAATCATCTAGGGTCGCTGCAAATAAAAAAAAAAAAAAAATATATATATATATATATATATAAATATATCTATATCTATTTATATATATATATATATATATATATATATATACAGATATATTTATCTGTATATATATATATATATATATATATATATATATATATATATATATATATATATATATACTGTATATTTATAATGTTTTGGGGTTCTATGTAATTTTCTAGCAAAAAATGCAGATTTTAACTTGCAAGCAACAAATGTCAGGAAAAAGAACTGGCCTTCAAGTGGTTGAGTCAAAGTGTCCAATTTTTTTCTTTGTTATTATTTATTTATTTATTTATTTTTTAATTCATGAAACTGTTCTTCTTCCACAAAAATATACAGTGCGAAGTAAAAAATTGCTACACCCACCATTTTGTTCTATGGGGCCTCTTCTAATATACATATATATATATATATATACATATATATATATATATATATATATATATATATATATATATATATATATATATATATATATATAAATGTTTGGTGGTTCTATGTAATTTTGTACTATATCTTCGCTCCTGGGTTCCTCCTGTTGCACGACAATGCCCGCTCACATGTGGCGAGAGCAAGCGGCCAGTTCCTGGAGGATGAAGGAATTGATACCATTGAATGGCCCCCACACTCGCCTCACCTAAATCCAATAGGACATCTCTGGGACATTAGGTTTTGGTCCATCTAATGCCACCAGGTTGCCCCTTGTCTTTTTAGGAGCTCAGTGATGCCCTGGTTCAGATCTGGGAGGAAATACCTCAGGACACCAACCTTTGTCTCATTAGGAGCATGCCCCGACGTTGTCAGGTATGCATACAAGCACATGGGGGGGCCATACAAACTACTGAGTACTATTTTGAGTCGCTGCAATGAAATTTCAGCAAAATGGACCAGCCAGCTGCATCATTTTTTAGTTTGATTTTTGGGGTGTCTTTGAATTCAGCCCTCTGTAGGGTGATCATTTTCATTTCCATCAAGCAATGTGGCATCCTTTCATTCCTAACACATTACCCAGCCCATACCAGTATAGATCCTAACACATTACCCAGTCCATATCAGTATAGATCCTAACACATTACCCAGTCCTTACCAGTATAGATCCTAACACATTACCCAGTCCATACCAGTATAGATCCTAACACATTACCCAGTCCATACCAGTATAGATCCTAACACATTACCCAGTCCATACCAGTATAGATCCTAACACACTACCCAGTCCATACCAGTATAGATACTAACACATTACCCAGTCCATACCAGTATAGATCCTAACACATTACCCAGTCCATACCGGTATAGATCCTAACACATTACCCAGTCCATACCAGTATAGATCCTAACACACTACCCAGTCCATACCAGTATAAATCCTAACACATTACCCAGCCCATACCAGTATAGATCCTAACACATTACCCAGTCCATACCAGTATAGATCCTAACACATCACCCAGTCCATACCAGTATAGATCCCAACACATTACCCAGCCCATACCAGTATAGATCCTAACACATTACCCAGTCCATATCAGTATAGATCCTAACACATTACCCAGTCCTTACCAGTATAGATCCTAACACATTACCCAGTCCATACCAGTATAGATCCTAACACATTACCCAGTCCATACCAGTATAGATCCTAACACATTACCCAGTCCATACCAGTATAGATCCTAACACACTACCCAGTCCATACCAGTATAGATACTAACACATTACCCAGTCCATACCAGTATAGATCCTAACACATTACCCAGTCCATACCAGTATAGATCCTAACACATTACCCAGTCCATACCAGTATAGATCCTAACACACTACCCAGTCCATACCAGTATAAATCCTAACACATTACCCAGCCCATACCAGTATAGATCCTAACACATTACCCAGTCCATACCAGTATAGATCCT
Source organism: Pelophylax lessonae (assembly GCF_965119305.1). NCBI lineage: Eukaryota > Metazoa > Chordata > Amphibia > Anura > Ranidae > Pelophylax > Pelophylax lessonae. Next base: position 48,888,464 of record NC_138770.1, read on the forward strand.
AACACATCACCCAGTCCATACCAGTATAGATCCCAACACATTACCCAGTCCATACCAGTATAGATCCTAACACATTACCCAGTCCATATCAGTATAGATCCTAACACATTACCCAGTCCTTACCAGTATAGATCCTAACACATTACCCAGTCCATACCAGTATAGATCCTAACACATTACCTAGTCTATACCAGTATAGATCCTAACACATTACCCAGTCCATACCAGCATAGACCCTAACACATTACCCAGTCCATACCAGTATAGATCCTAACACATTACCCAGTCCATACCAGTATAGATCCTAACACATTACCCAGTCCATATCAGTATAGATCCTAACACATTACCCAGTCCATACCAGTATAGATCCTAACACATCACCCAGTCCATACCAGTATAGATCCTAACACACTACCCAGTCCATACCAGTATAGATCCTAACACATTACCCAGTCCATACCAGTATAAATCCTAACACATTACCCAGTCCATACCAGTATAGATCCTAACACATTACCCAGTCCATACCAGTATAGATCCTAACACACTACCCAGTCCATACCAGTATAAATCCTAACACATTACCCAGTCCATACCAGTATAGATCCTAACACATTACCCAGTCCATACCAGTATAGATCCTAACACATTACCCAGTCCATACCAGTATAAATCCTAACACATTACCCAGTCCATAGCAGTATAGATCCTAACACATTACCCAGTCCATACCAGTATAGATCCTAACACATTACCCAGTCCATACCAGTATAGATCCTAACACATTACCTAGTCCATACCAGTATAGATCCTAACACATTACCCAGTCCATACCAGTATAGATCCTAACACATTACCCAGTCCATACCAGTATAGATCCTAACATATTACCCAGTCCATACCAGTATAAATCCTAACACATTACCCAGTCCATACCAGTATAGATCCTAACACATTACCCAGTCCATACCAGTATAGATCCTAACACATTACCCAGTCCATACCAGTATAGATCCTAACACATTACCCAGTCCATACCAGTATAGATCCTAACACATTACCTAGTCTATACCAGTATAGATCCTAACACATTACCCAGTCCATACCAGTATAGATCCTAACACATTACCCAGTCCATACCAGTATAGATCCTAACACATTACCCAGTCCATATCAGTATAGATCCTAACACATTACCCAGTCCATACCAGTATAGATCCTAACACATCACCCAGTCCATACCAGTATAGATCCTAACACACTACCCAGTCCATACCAGTATAGATCCTAACACATTACCCAGTCCATACCAGTATAAATCCTAACACATTACCCAGTCCATACCAGTATAGATCCTAACACATTACCCAGTCCATACCAGTATAGATCCTAACACATTACCCAGTCCATACCAGTATAGATCCTAACACATTACCCAGTCCATACCAGTATAGATCCTAACACATTACCTAGTCTATACCAGTATAGATCCTAACACATTACCCAGTCCATACCAGTATAGATCCTAACACATTACCCAGTCCATACCAGTATAGATCCTAACACATTACCCAGTCCATATCAGTATAGATCCTAACACATTACCCAGTCCATACCAGTATAGATCCTAACACATCACCCAGTCCATACCAGTATAGATCCTAACACACTACCCAGTCCATACCAGTATAGATCCTAACACATTACCCAGTCCATACCAGTATAAATCCTAACACATTACCCAGTCCATACCAGTATAGATCCTAACACATTACCCAGTCCATACCAGTATAGATCCTAACACATTACCCAGTCCATACCAGTATAGATCCTAACACATTACCCAGTCCATATCAGTATAGATCCTAACACATTACCCAGTCCATACCAGTATAGATCCTAACACATCACCCAGTCCATACCAGTATAGATCCTAACACACTACCCAGTCCATACCAGTATAGATCCTAACACATTACCCAGTCCATACCAGTATAAATCCTAACACATTACCCAGTCCATACCAGTATAGATCCTAACACATTACCCAGTCCATACCAGTATAGATCCTAACACATCACCCAGTCCATACCAGTATAGATCCTAACACACTACCCAGTCCATACCAGTATAGATCCTAACACATTACCCAGTCCATACCAGTATAAATCCTAACACATTACCCAGTCCATACCAGTATAGATCCTAACACATTACCCAGTCCATACCAGTATAGATCCTAACACATTACCCAGTCCATACCAGTATAGATCCTAACACATTACCCAGTCCATACCAGTATAGATCCTAACACATTACCCAGTCCATACCAGTATAGATCCTAACACATTACCCAGTCCATACCAGTATAGATCCTAACACACTACCCAGTCCATACCAGTATAGATACTAACACATTACCCAGTCCATACCAGTATAGATCCTAACACATTACCCAGTCCATACCAGTATAGATCCTAACACATTACCCAGTCCATACCAGTATAGATCCTAACACACTACCCAGTCCATACCAGTATAAATCCTAACACATTACCCAGTCCATACCAGTATAGATCCTAACACATTACCCAGTCCATACCAGTATAGATCCTAACACATTACCCAGTCCATATCAGTATAGATCCTAACACATTACCCAGTCCATACCAGTATAGACCCTAACACATTATCCAGTCCATACCAGTATAGATCCTAACACATTACCCAGTCCATACCAGTATAGATCCTAACACATTACCCAGTCCATACCAGTATAGATCCTAACACACTACCCAGTCCATACCAGTATAAATCCTAACACATTACCCAGTCCATACCAGTATAGATCCTAACACATTACCCAGTCCATACCAGTATAGATCCTAACACATTACCCAGTCCATACCAGTATAGATCCTAACACATCACCCAGTCCATACCAGTATAGATCCTAACACACTACCCAGTCCATACCAGTATAGATCCTAACACATTACCCAGTCCATACCAGTATAGATCCTAACACATTACCCAGTCCATACCAGTATAGATCCTAACACATTACCCAGTCCATACCAGTATAGATCCTAACACATTACCCAGTCCATACCAGTATAGATCCTAACACACTACCCAGTCCATACCAGTATAGATACTAACACATTACCCAGTCCATACCAGTATAGATCCTAACACATTACCCAGTCCATACCAGTATAGATCCTAACACATTACCCAGTCCATACCAGTATAGATCCTAACACACTACCCAGTCCATACCAGTATAAATCCTAACACATTACCCAGTCCATACCAGTATAGATCCTAACACATTACCCAGTCCATACCAGTATAGATCCTAACACATTACCCAGTCCATATCAGTATAGATCCTAACACATTACCCAGTCCATACCAGTATAGACCCTAACACATTATCCAGTCCATACCAGTATAGATCCTAACACATTACCCAGTCCATACCAGTATAGATCCTAACACATTACCCAGTCCATACCAGTATAGATCCTAACACATTACCCAGTCCATACCAGTATAGATCTTATCACATTACCCAGTCCATACCAGTATAGATCCTAACACATTACCCAGTCCATACCAGTATAGATATCCAGCATGATATTTTTCCCCATTGAGATCTGATTTCAAAGCGTTCCTTTAATTTTTGTGAGCAATGTATATACTTATGGTCAATGTTAAATGCTGGTTGCAGCATTTCCTCTGCTCCCAATTACTTTGTTCAGATTACTGATTCATTTTTCAAGCAGGGAATCCCCACTGTTCATAGAAGTCCTGTCCTGGGTGATGGCACTGCCACTTCCACTTCGCGAAGGTTCTTGTTCTCTTATTTACCTACAGTTTTAGTGTAATATTCTGTTTGGGGAGGATAATTTCTCATAACCCCCCCCCTAAAAGAGGGCTACCCATAATTCACTACTGCACCCCTGAGCTCCCCGTCCACTTCCTCCATCTATTGGGTACTTCACCTTCTCCCCAATGCAGCCTGCAGAGGCAAGTAAGTTCTCCAGTCTCTGGGGGTAGGGTGACCACATTTCTAAACTGCCATTCAAGGATGCCCCCTCTCCATCACCTTCATTACTATTCCCTCAGTTCCCTGTGTTACCTTTAATACTATCCCCTTTAGTAAGGTCCCTGAGTAGGATAGGAGCAGGGGAGGACCGGGCCAGGGGGGCAATTGCCTCCTGGGCCGCTCTGATGCCCCATAAAAAGGCTGCACCGCTGCAACGTTTCCCGGGCTCTCCCACTCCTCCTGGGAGCCACATCATCTTACGTGATGATGGAGAGTGGGAGGAAGCCGATGAACATCCGATACCCCAATCTAAATCTGCCGAGGGGATTGGGAGATCCATTGCCCGATCTCCTCTGTAGACCTCTGAACCACAAGTAGTCAGCTATGACCATTTCTTGCTTAGAGCTGTTAAAATCCTAGCTAGAAAACCCGAATTTACAGCTGATTGAGCACAGCCAGAGGGCAGGCCCCTAATGTCTCCCTAAAGAGAAGTCTCCTGCCTGGTGCTTTCCAATAAGGGGCTTGTTAGCTCCTATGGTTTTAGACCATAGTTTTTAAACGCTATACCTTTCACACAAACCAATCCATTTACACTTTTTGGGATATTGTTTTTTTTACCAAAGATATGTAGCAGAATAAATTTTGGACAAAATCTATGAAAAAAAAAACTTGATTTTACATTTTTTTTATTGAATATGTTTTATAGCAGGAAGTAAAATATATTTATTTTTTTGTTCGTTTTTTTTTTTGTTTTTTTTTTTTCAAAATTTTCAGTCTTTTTTTCATTTATACGATATAATAAAAAATAAAAAAAACCCAGAGGTGATCAAATACCAGCAACAGAAAGCTCTATTGTGGGGGGAAAAAAAAGAACACAAAGTTTATTTGTGTACAGTGTCACATGGCCGTGCAATTGTCAGTTAAAGTAACGCAGTAACACGTATCACAAAAAATGGCCTGGTCATGAAGGGGGGTATATCTTCTGGAGGTCAAGCAGGTTAACGTGTGTGAATAATGATCATTTTTGCTGTAGAGGAGAAGTGGTTAATAAATGTCTTTGCTGCACTTTTAACAAATGTCCACAAGATGGCAATAGAGCTCTGTGTCTCTTTAGCAGTTGAGTGCTGAGAAGTGGTAACCAATTAGTAACATAGTTAAAGATTTCTGGGTTTAAAAAAAAAATGCAGTCTCTGATTTCTAGTGATGGAGCGGAATGTACCTCTAAATACAGCCTGCATTTATTTTTCATATATTTCTGAGGCTAGGAAGATTCTAATAACTAATCTAAAGCAGATTTCCCAGAATGGTTTGGATCTGTTCCTACCCTGCATTACCTTTTCAGCTCTCGCTCTGGTGTCCCCTCTATAGGTGAGAGAGGTCATGGATTTTGTTATTAATGTTCAATGAATAAAGCCACGGTGACCAAGTGCAAAGGTCAAGGTGTACTGTTTTACCTATTACATGGTGCTGGTGGGTGGAGCCTTGTACATCAAAATATACAGAGCCGGCTCTATCCTCATATCAGTGACCAGCTATACAGTTGGGCTTAAAAGTTTTCATACCGTGGTAGAAATGGTGACATTTTGGGATTGATATTGAGAAAATGACTTATCGTGCCAAAAAACTGCCTTTTTTTTAACCACTTTACCACCGGAGGATTTTCCTGCTTTACGTCCAGGCCACTTTTTGCAACTTGGCACTGCGCTACTTTAACTGACAATTGCGCGGTCATGCAACGCCGTACCCAAACGAAATTTACGTCCTTTTTTTCCCACAAACAGAGCTTTCTTTTGGTGGTATTTGATCACCTCTGCGCTTTTCATTTTTTGCGATATTAATAAAAAAATAGCGAAAATTTTGCGAAAAAATTGACATTTCTACTTTGACAGTTAAAAAATATCCAATATATTCAATATTTGTCATATATTTAGGCCAAAATGTATTTAGCTACATGTCTTTGACAAAAAAATCCTCAATGAGCATATTTTTAACAGCTTTAAGACCGGAAGATTTTACCCCATTCCTGACCAGGCTATATTTTGCGATTCGGCACTGCCTTATTTTAACGGATAATTGCACGGTCATGCGACCCTGTACCCAAATAAAATTGATGTCCTTTTTTTTCCCCACAAACAGAGCTTTCTTTTGGTGGTATTTGATCACCTGTGCGATTTTTAATTTTTGAAAAAAAGAGCGACAATTTTGAAAAAAAAAAAACAATATTTTTTACATTCTGATATATAACATTCCCCCCCCAAAAAATGTAAAAATCAATTTTTTTTAACATTTTAGGCCAATTTGTTTTCTGCTACATATTTTTGGTAAAAAAAAATCATAATAAGCGTATTTTGATTGGTTTGCGCAAAAGTTATCGCGTTTACTAACTACGGAAAAATTTATGTCATTTTTATTGTTTATTTTTTTTACTAGTAATGGCGGCGATCTGCAATTTCTTTTGCGGGACTGCGACATTGCGGTGGACAGATCGGACCCCTGACTGACATTTTTTACACTATTGGGGGTACCAGTGACATTACTACAGTAATCAGTGCTATACATATGCACTGTTTCTGTAATAATGACACTGGCAGGGAAGGGGTTAACTTTATTGGTGATCAAGGGGTAAATGTATGCCTCATGCTTACTGACGTGTGTGGGGGGAGGGGATTGTGTGACACAGATCGCAGGTTCAGCTATGCTGAATCCTGTAATCTGTCCCTTCCTGTCACAGAGGAGATCCGCCCACTTTGTTTACACAAGCGGGCGTATTTCCTCACTCGATCCCCGACGATCGGGGAAGAGCGGCAGTGATCACCGCCTCTCCTCCCCTGGCCCGACTCCCGCTGTGTCTGAATACAGCGGGAGCGAGCCTCCGGCGGTGCGCGCGCTGCCGAGAGGGCGCGTTATCCAGCGATGTAGGTCTGCGTCGCCGGACGATAACGAGCCACTTTGCCGCAGTACCAACTCAGTGAGCGGTCGGCAAGTGGTTAAAGTTCACCTTTACAGAAAATATGTAAGGTGGACTTACACTGGACCCCCCTCCTCATCCTCCCTAGCAGGGCCGTCTTTAACACAGGGCAAAAGGGGTAGCTGCCCTGGGCCCAGTCATTGTTGTGGGGCCCATAGCAGCTGCCCCTTGATCCCGCACTGCCTGCAAATAGTTGACAAGAGGGAGGGCCCAAGAAAATATTTACTCAGGATCCAATCAGTATTAAAGATGGCCCTGGTCTCGCTGTACCTGAGTCCCGCGATTCCCCGCTGTCAGACACTGGGATGCTGCTTCACCGGTCCTGGCTTAATCACCTATGTATACCTCTCAGGGTGTACGGATAGGAGGCATTCCAACTGGTTAGCACCATCACATGGACGGTGCTGACCAGACTCCGTCTAGCCCATCCTGTTCGCGCTGGAGGAGAAAAGAGGAAAGAAATCCAGGAAGATTTCAAATCCTCTGACTTGTGAAGTGGTGTCCCGTGTCTGAAACCGGAGAACTCAGGTACAGTGTGATCGGGGGGCAGCGCCATCTTTAAAATTGATTGGACCCTGGGCAAAAAAATGTTTGGGCTCTCCCAAATCCACTTGTCTACTATTTGCAGGCAGTGCGGGCTCAAGGGCCCACAACGACTAGGCCCCAGGCAGCTGCCCCTTTTGCCCTGTGTTAACCACTTAAGCCCCGGAGGATTTGGCTGCTAAACGACCAGGGGGTATTTTGCGATTCGGCACTGCGTGACTTTAACGGACAATTGCGCGGTCGTGCGACGCTGTACCTAAACGAATTTGGCGTCCTTTTTTTCCCACAAACAGAGCTTTCTTTTGGCGGTATTTGATCACCTGTGCGATTTTTTGATCACGCGCTATAAACAAAAAAAGAGCGTCAATTTTGCAAAAATAGCAATATTTTTCCCTTTTTTTTATATGAAATTCCCCCCCAAAAAAATGTAAAAATCAAAATTTTTTAACATTTTCGGACAATTTGTTTTATGCTACCTATGTTTGGTAAAAAAAATCGCAAAAAGCGTATTTTGATTGGTTTGCGCAAAAGTTATTGCGTTTACTGACTAAGGGAAAGATTTTTGTCATTTTTGTTGTTTTTTTTTTTTTAATGCGTAATGGCGGCGATCTGCGATTTTTTTTGCGGTACTGCGACATTGCGGCGGACAGATCGGACCCTTGATTGACATTTTTGACACTTTTGGGGTTACCAGTGACATTTCTACAGTAATCAGTGCTATATATATGCACTGTTACTGTAAAAATACACTGGTAGTGAAGGGGTTAACTTTATTTGAGAGGGAGGGGCTGTGTGTGTCCATAGGGGCGTGATTCTTACTGTGATTGGCTGTGGCTTCAGCTGTATGCAGAGTGATCAACAGATCTACATAGTAGATCCATATGATCAGCTCTCATACAGAGGGGAGAATGACAGGCAGCTTGTTTACACAAGCTGCCTGACTTTCTCCCTCTCCCCCGCTGATCGCAGAGTGGCCGGCGGACATCGGGTCCGCCGGTCACACGCGCGGGGGGGTCCGTGACCACGCGGGAGCGGGAGCGCGCCTCCGGCGGCGCGCGCTCGCTCCCTAGACCCTCACAAGCTAGTGACGTAGCCCTACGTCACTTTGCCTGTGAGGGGCTGACCGCCGACGTAGATCGGCGTGCGGCGGTCGGCAAGTGGTTAAAGATGGCCCTGCTGGGGGGGATGAGGAGGGGGTCTATTGTCAGTTTACCTTACAGGTTTTCTATAAAGATGAACTCACCCATGAAGGACAGTGATCATATGAAGCCATTTATTATCACGTTGTGGTCTAGCTCCTTTTTAAATATTAAAGATAACAGAAATCATCCATCCTGATCAAAAGTTTTTATCCCCTGGAATGTTTGGCCTTGGTACAGCCACACAAGGTGACACACACAGGTTTAAATGATTATTAAAGTTTAATTTTCCACATCTGTGGCTTTTTAAATTGCAATTAGAGTATGTGTCAGTCAATGAGTTTGTTAGCTCTCACTTGGATGCACCGAGCAGGCTAGATATTGAGCCATGGGGAGCAGAAAAGAACTGTCAAAAGACCGGCGTTACAAGGTAATGGAACCTTATAAAGATGGTAAAGGATATAAAAAGATAGCCAATGTCAGGAGTGTATGCGCTCCTGCTCCATTATAGCTGCTGGTTCCAGCATCCTGGTTTTGGCTATGGCATTCTCCTTGTCTGTCTGTCCATCTGCAAGGTGATTAATGTGGCCAATCTCTGGGTGGAGACCCAACCTAATTTAAGCTAGCCAAGCTTGCAATCTTTTGCTTGTGATTGAATGTGTAATACCTGACCAAGCTGCCTGTTTGTCTGCCTTGCTCTACTAGATTGGGTTGGGGTATGACCTCGGATCAGATAACGGCTATTCTCTGAACTCTGCTTGCCTTTTATATGGACTGTTATTGAACTATTTTGCCTGTCTGCCAACCGCAAGTACCTGTTTGCTTTGCTCAGTTTGCAGACTACTTTCTGATAAAGATACGTTCCAGAAACTCAGTAGAGACCCTTTACCCATCTTTAAACCACTATTACATAGTATGGTAGATGAGGCATATAAGAAAAATGTGATTAAAAGAAAAAAGTTATTTGATTAGAGAGCATTATGTGAAACCGTATTTTTATCCCATTCCAAAAGTGCATAAAAATGCCACCTCTCCCCCAGGATGTCCAATTATTGCCAGTATGGATAGTCTTACGTGTTACATCTCTCAATACGTTGACTACTTTTTGCAGCCCATTGTAACATCTCTTCCTGCATATGTGAGAGACTCTACCCATGTACTGGACCTATTGGAACATTACAGATGTAGCCGGGTCTCAGGGCTGGCATTGTTCAAACTGTTATCTGTTATTAAAGTTCTGCAAAGACAGTGACTCTGGAATTATGGGAGATGTAGTCCGGGAGGAGCCAGGATCAAAGACTGCTGAGAGAGAGAGACTCTTCTCCCAGGGAGCAATGGGATGCACGGAGCTTGCTGGGAGTGTCTTTATAAAGGGGGGCAGGATTCATTCTCGCTCTCTTGCCTCGAAGACTGCGCACTGAAAGGAAGGGGAAGAGCTGCTGCGGATCGCAGGAGAATAGGCCGAGGCCTAGTGGCGGGCACCGGAGCGGAAGCGAGTGGTGTGAGTGTGTGGCGAAGTCTGGGTAGCGTGACCGAGCGGAAGGTTGCTGGCAGGCAGAAGGAGACGCTGAGAAGAGCAGGGCCTGGCCGCAGTGGAGAGCAGAGCTCCCGGTTTGGGTGAGAGACATCCAGTATCTACATCTGCATTATTTACAGACCTAGGCTGAGTTAGGGCAAAACTACCAAACTGTTTGCTTCAACAAGGCCATACTGATATAGAGTTAAACCACTGGACACTGCAGTTATACATATAGTGTGAGGTGGGTGTACTAGGCCTCAAGCCCTCTATTCAGTCTTAGGCTGTTAGTTGTTGGGACACATCAGGATCTGTTTGCCTTCATCTCTGTGGATTACAATTATTGATTGCCTGGGGTAATACAGTTCATCATCATTACCTTTATTGGATTACAATTACTTTCCTTGGATTGTTGGGTTTTCCTTGCCGGTAAAGACTAGTGAGGCCTCACTCTCCAGGAGACGTTTGCAATTCAGTATAAAGGGGGCCCCGTTATTACCCAGAGTGCACTCTGATAGTAATCCAGCATTGTTATATTGTGTGTTCTACATTAAGTTATTAAGTGTAGTTATTCTAATCTGTGGTCACTCTCTAAGTACATCAATACAATTTATTGGGTTTTAATCGTTGCTGAATGCAGTCCTCTAGCATACATACGCATTTATTTGTGTATGCATGTGTGGCCTGTGTTCCAGATCCGGGGTGCTCAACTAAACCTAAATCTTTGGTTGGGGATTCAGGATCTACGTCCTTAGTAACATTTGCATTATCTTTAATTCTGTTTGTACACTCTTGTTTATTTCAAAAGTCAAAAGCAGTAAACTGATTCTTCATTGCAATCCTTGTGATCTCAATCATTCAGAATGACAGAACAATTAGCATCAGTTGGGTCGGAGCAGGCTCAGGGCCGAAGAAATGAAGAGGATACCCATGCAATAAGCCACCTAATTGGGGTAGGGCTACACAAATGGTCTTCTGAGTACATGTGGTTGTCTTCGGAAATATGTTCTCTATATACATCAACCCCCTATATAGCAGGTATTGAAGCATTGAACTATTTTCTTTTGAATACTGATTATTTAAACCCTTTTCAAGCCCAGTTTATTAGTAATTGCACAGTGTTTGCATTGACACACAATTATTTTAAATTCCAAATAGCTCTTTTTTTACAAAAATCCGGTACAGCGATGGGAGCTCATTTTGTACCTATTTATGCAAATTTGTTTATGGGTTTTGGGAGGAGAAACACATCTATAGGAACAATCTCTTCAGCAAACATCTGGTTTATAATGGAAGATTCATTAATGATATTATTATCACCTGGAATGGTCCTGCAGATGTGATCCCTGTGTTCGTAGACTTCTGCAACCACAAACCATACAATTTTCGGTTCACATTTGTAGCAGATCCCAAGCATTTAGTATTCTTGGATTTACTGTTAACCTGGGATAATGGGGGCAACATCGTTTCCAAAACATTATGGAAACTGCTGTAAACTCCTGTTTACATTATAGGAGTTGTCATCTATCCAGTTGGTAACACAATATACCCATCGACTGAGTAGGAACTGTACTAATGTTTCAGATTACAGGAAGCAATGCACAGTTTTACACCAAACAATTTATGGAGAAGGGATATAAGGAAGAACTTAACCATGAAGCCTCAATTAAATACCTTGATAAGTACAATGGTGGTATGATCCCCAAAAATCTCAAAAGAGCTCTAGGGATATTTCTACAAAATGTATTACGAACTATAATGACCAACATTGGCAAATTAAAAACATCTTCCAAAAACATTGTCCCATTTTAGTATAAGATACAGCTCTCCATAACATCTTACCATCAAGGCCCAACACTGTCTGTAGTAGGGCCAGGAACATCAAAAGTTGTATAAACCAAATAATATTAAAGAAAAACAGCCCAAACATGGTGGTATTTCCTCTATGTTTAGTTTTCAGGGCACATATAAATGCAAAAATTCTAATTGTAAAACTTGTGCTTTTATAACACATGGTCAAAAAGAGTTTAATTATAAAAATGGGAACATTTACAAAATTAAACAGTTTATCACATGTAAAGAACCAAGGAGTTAAGTGAAAAACCTGGTGTGAGGGTCTAACACAAACACCGTGTTTGAAGTGGGAGAGATCCAGAAAGAGTAAAAAAGAAAACTGAGCATAGAAAGAGGAACTTAAAAGCCTGGGAGTGAGAGAATCACACGCCGGAGAAAAGAAAAAGGAAGGAATGCAGAAAGAGAAAAAGAAAATATAGGGTTGGCAGGAAGAGGGAAACAAAGGGAGATGAAAGGAAAAAGCAGGGGAACTAAGAAAGAGGTAATGGGGAGGGAAGAAGGAAAGAAGAGGAGAAAGTAAAGGGGAAAAGAGGAATGAAAAGGAAGGGGAGAGGAAAGGGGGGGGGGGGAAAGGAAAAGAAAAGGAAAAAAAGTTGGATGAAGGAAATAATATTAAAGAAAAGAAGAGATAAGAGAGAAAAATGGTTGAGGGCTAGTGGGATTTTAACGGTACTTAGATCAACGATGGAAAGACCACCATGTATAAAAATATATAAATTTTATTGTTCCATTAAAAATTACATACAAAATAAGGAGAAGAGATTATAAAATAAAGGATTGTACAGAACAGATTACCATCATAGTCATATCAATTACATACAGTTCTGAACATTGCAGGCAGTATAGATGTTATGCAAGCTCCGGTAACCCCAAACCAGGGTACCGGGCATTAACCCAACATGTTTCGCGGGTTTCAACACTCCGCTTCGTCAGGGGTGTAAGATTATACAATATATTGATTTGCCTTAGAGTTCCTGTGTAATAGAAATATATTATGAGAACATTGTAATCAACAGTTTTATACAGAGGAGTTATTTGCATGCACAAACACATACTGGTCCGGGGCTCCCACCACCATAACACATGCAGGGGTAGCCACCCAGTGAACGCCTCACCCACGGATGTGGAGGGGGTCATTAAGGTAGCGTGATTTAGATAATAAAGGTTATGTGTGACGTTGTCACAATACCTGTATGTGATAGTATCGGTATCTGGTAGCTCATGGAATGCCCATGGGGTTGTTTGGCCAGACAAAGTGGCACTTCTTTCTGTAGAGCATAAGAATATTTATGTAATACCGTAGCAAAAAGGGCCCTAGGTTTGCAAGGATTCATAGCTCTATTGGGATTGGAGCTTACCAAACTTTAGTTAGGAGTATACAAGTGTATCTATAATTACATCTGGATATCCCAAGTAGTTCTTTTTTGGCTCCAAGTTTGCATGTAAGCAATTATGGAGGGATATATAGGTTTTCCGGATAGAGGCTCCCTTTGAGGAGGTGAGAGGCACTTGGATATCTGTATGGTAAAAGGCAAGTTATGTATGAATTAGGAGAGCATGAGTCTAGGTATATGCCGATCTGTCATATTCAGAGAATTGCTCCCCAGCGCTTACCTCGTGTCTGGTCTGCTTGTGTACACCCCGGCATCTGCAGGGGAATTGTTCGCCCGCCACCTTATGAGCGTCCCCTCAACCCGGCGTGTGTGCGCACATCCGGGCGGAAGTGACGACATCACGTCGGGTCAGGTCTCTAACGGCGCTCGTCAATGCGCAGGCGCGCGCCGTGCTGCGTGATACTCAACCGCAAAAGCAGCTGTACGCAGCCACATGATCAGACATGGGCGGGGACATAGCCCAGTAAGTCTGTCAGTCCAGAGACCACACATCCGTTGGGAGTGCTGAGTGATACCGCCCCCCGCAGTTGGGTAGCGGGCAGCGAAGGACAGTGAATGTGCATACAAAGCTCCAATGCGGACATCAAATCCTGTATGGATGGGAAATAAAACATTGGAAAAATACAGCAATATAACATCATATACATATATGAACGTAGGACACCAATATTAGAAAAGCATTTGCAAAAAAACATGTGTTCAAGGGTATATTGTATGGTGCCGAGATTGTTCCCAATCATAGCGGCACCAGCAATAGCTAGTACTAGGCATCACAAAGAATTCTGTGTAGCCTGTCATATCAATAATTATTACAACATAGTCTAAATTTTGGTTGCTGATCAGTAGTGATAAATAGATGTTAGCAGATCCAGGGAAAAAGGAAAAATAATAAATATGAATATAAAGAAGAAAAAAACAGACATATATTGTTTGATACAATATATATAAGATAAAGCTGTTTAAAGTGATCCCTCGATTGAATGTAAGTCGAGGGAAACTCTCATGGTCCAAACTGGTCCCATATACATGTAGATCGCGGCTGCAACAAGCGGCCGTACGGATCCCTCCATGGGGGTCCCGGATGGTACCATGCAGAATACGAGGCATAATAATATGCCGCATATTCAGCCAAGAAATGGTTTATAAGTAATCATTTCGTTGATACCTGGGGGTTGTGTAGCGTTCAATGTTTCAATCCAGTAGCATTCTTTTTGAAGAATGCGTTTGTCCCAATTACCCCCACGGGGATCCTGGGGGATAACCTCTAGGACGAAGAATGATACAGCAGAATTGTCAAATTTGTGGTACAGATTAATGTGTCTGGTGACACTAGTTTGGTATGTGCCTCCCTCCGAATGATACACATGGTCCCCAATTCTTTGTCCTAGTTTGCGTATTGTCTTACCGACATAGTAAGAGCCACATCGGCAAGTCATTAAGTAAACCAGTCCCTGTGTGTTACAGTCAGCATATTGTTTAGATTTTAGCCATTGGCCATTGGGCAAGCGGATACCATTACCACTGTGGATCCAAGGGCATCTACTGCAGGATCCACAGGGGTATGTGCCTTTTTTATTACCCCAATGAGGGCTCTGAGTTGTATAGTGACTTTTAACAAGATTATCCCTAAGGGATGTGGCTCTTCTAAAGACTAAATCGGGTCTAGGTTTAACGTATTTATTTAGCGTGTAATCCTGTGTGAGAATAGGCCAATGTTTGCGTAGGACATCACGAAGAATTTCCTCATGTGCAGAAAAGTTTATCACATGTGGCATGTGACAGGAGTCACTTTGGGCTGGGGGCTTGTGGAACCCAGATTACCTTAGAGGGGTCAGGGAACTCCTTGTCCAGCTTCCCAGACCCCTCCTATGTGTAAGTCACCTTGTGTCTATTAGGGGCACAGGGTGACCAAGAACCCCCAGTTGGGTCTGCACTAATCAGACTCGCTGTACAATCACTCTGGACTCAGCATTTCATTTTACCCCTGTTATCCTGGGTTCTTTATGTGTGGTTTGTGTTGAAAGAATATTGTAGGAGTGTCTCATAGACCAGAGCTTGACACCATCTGAATCAAATAAATTTATCTTGGTCTCATCATACCACAGGGCATGGTTCCTTTATTCTATGTCTTTAATCTGCTTGTCTTCAGCAAACTGTTTGCAGGCTTTCTTGTGCATCATCTTTATAAGAGGATTCCTTCTGGGATGACAGCCATGCAGACCAATTTCATGCAGTGTGTGGCGTGTGGTCTGAGCACTGACAGGCTGACCCCCCCCCCCCCCCCCACCCCTTCAACCTCTGCAGCAATGCTAGCAACACTTATACGTCTATTTCCCAAAGACAACCTCTGCATATATGACACTGAGCACGTCCACTCAACTTCTTTGGTCGACCATGGAACCTGTCCTGGTAAACCACTGTATGGTCTTGGCAACCATGCTGCAGCTCAGTTTCAGGGTCTTTGAAATCTTCTTATAGCCTAGGCCATCTTTATGTAGAGCAACAATTCTTTTTGTCTGATACTCAGAGAGTTCTTTGCCATGAGGTGCCATGTTGAACTTCCAGTGAGCAGTATGAGAGAGTGAGAGCGATAACACCAAATTTAACACGCCTGCTCCCCATTCACACCTGAAACCTTGTAACACTGAGTCACATGACACAGAGGAGGGAAAATAGCGAATTGGGCCAAATTTTGACATTTTCACTTAGGGGTGTACTCACTTTTGTTGCCAGCGGTTTAGACATTAATGGCTGTGTGTTGAGTTATTTTGAAGGGACAGCAAATTTACACTGTTATACAAGCTGTACACTCACTACTTTACATTGTAGCAAAGTGTCATTTCTTCAGTGTTGTCACATGAAAAGATATAATAAAATATTTACAAAAATGTGAGGGGTGTACTCACTTTTGTGAGATACTGTATATATGTATGTGGATTAGCTGCTAAAGGGGAGGGGGGATTGTCCCAGCGTGTATATCTCTTTGTGCTTGTGTTTGAATAAACAGTTCTTATTCTGGTTTGCTCCAAAACTGGTATTGCCTAGTTCTTGGGGTAACTATAGCTAGATTCACGGGTCTCGTGTTCCAGAGCTTAGGAAGCAGCTTCTTGGTGGAGATACCTAGTCAGGGTGTCCGGAGTCCATCACATAAAAAAAGAGTTTAAGGATAAAAATGGGAAAATTTACAAGACTAAACAGTTTATCACATGTGACACCCAATATGTTGTCTATGGACTGAGGTGTCCATGTGGTCTTTACTATGTGGGTCGCTATGCAGTTGCCAGAGGGTGAAAGATACTGTTAGATTATGTCACAGAGAAACTTTCTGGATATTTACTCTCAATTCCATGAGCCCTGGGGGGGGGGGGGGGGGGATTAGAAGGCTTTAGAAATTAGTGCCATCCTTTACATTTCTTTGTACCAGTTTCTTTGTTTTCCTTTTACTTTTCTTTCTTTTTCTTTTTACTTTTCAGTAGGGTGACATTAGGCACGCTATACCATAGTAGGCAAGTTCACTGTGGGGGTTGCGGGGGCATGTGGGTTTGTATGGGGGGTGCACATGTGGGGAGGCTGCGTCTTCTTATGCGTGCTCTTGTACACCTCTCACACGTGCACATGTTGCCAACCAGTGTCCCCGTGCTTAGAGACATATATTGTGTGACTATATT
Organism: Pelophylax lessonae; assembly: GCF_965119305.1. Lineage (NCBI taxonomy): Eukaryota > Metazoa > Chordata > Amphibia > Anura > Ranidae > Pelophylax > Pelophylax lessonae. The sequence continues at coordinate 48,905,603 of NC_138770.1, forward strand.
GAACTATTTCCAATGCACATTCACATGGCTTACGTTGGGTAGTATACCATATGAGCTGGATGTGCAGGTTGTATCAGAAACTGTAGAAACCATACTATAAAAACTATAGAAATCATATAATATTTACTTATATCGTAATTATTACATATAACATTGTTATTCAATGATACTGTAGTGGTTGTAATGACCCAACTCAGTGTCATATAGGTAAACACATTTTGTCGGTAGCCTTGCAGTCTATTGCGATCCTACTGTGAGTTCAGATGTTTTTGTGTGTTTTTCACCACGATATAGGAATTATATTCATGAATTTACATATATCCATTATATCATTTTGTATAGATTTTTTATGAAAGAAGCATGCTGTTGGAACGTTATAGGCTTTTTTTTTTCTTCATACATAACATGCACCTACCTCTGTTAGAGGGATTTTTAATAGATGCTTTTAAATAGATGTTTGTAAAAAGTGATTTAAATGTATGTTCTCTTAGTCAGTTTAGAGGATAGGTTTGATAGCAAGATAACCGTTTGTCGTAGGCTCTGACGAAGAGGCTTAGCCTCGAAACGCGTAAGCCTTTCCAGCTTCATGGGACGGTACACCCTTAGATCTCGATGTTGACGACAATGTACCTATTTTGATATACTTTTATCAAGAACTCGTTTGTGAGTATTTTTATACCTTTTATTTGAATAAACCTTTTTAGAGGATAATGCATTAGGCCGGTGCACCCTTGTGTTTGTTTTGTCATAACCGTTTGTAGCACATAACATAGAAGGGGTTAATGTTAATGATAAGTGAATGCACGCCGCGATTGCACACTAAGTTGCCTTGCTAATTAATTAGTAATCATATGTTCCTTGGAGAAGCCTATTGTCTGACATGGAATGGGTTGTTAACCATATGAATGACACTGCTTATGGGCCCCCTTGAGACCATTGGGCAGACCTGAAGAAGGTGGCCCCGCCCTCTGAAATATGTTAGCAACCTTAGCATTAGGTACCAGCTGGCACTGCACGAGGATCACTTGGATGTGTATCCTCGATTCTCGATAGAGTCTCCTGGTGATCAGAGGATCCTTGTTGTGTGAGGGTGGCTTGTGTGCAGCCTGCAGGTGGCTGCACACCGATACACTAAGAACTTTGGCTGTCAGCTTACCCTGGATCCAGCCTTGAGCCCTACACATGGGAGAGCCACTACAGTTTTACATAGATGCTATTGTTCTCTGAACACAATGTGAGTATTTTATGTTACTTTGTTGTCTTTTAATGTTAAACAATAAACGTTGTTGCACTAGGAGCTGGTGCGCTCTGTCTTTTCTATTTAAGTTTTTGCTCAGTTTGCACCTGCCCTGGCGTGGTGGCCAGGCACTATAGCATTGTATATAAGTCCTGGGGGCAACCGAGTACCGGTAGGCCTGCTTACCTTATGGGAAGGGAGGGCTGCTATAGGTGAATGACCCAGTAACCAGCTATTAGTGTCTGACCACCTGAGTTTGGGGTAAGCGTGACATCCAAAGCTTTGAATGTGGCAGTCAGTACTGTTCAATCACTTATTAAGAAGTGGAAAATTCTTGGATCTCTTGGTACCAAACCAAGGTCCGGTAGGCCTGGGATCTCTTCATACCAAACCAAGGTCAGGTATGCCAAGGAGGACTGTAGCCACAACTGCCAGAAGAATTGTTCGGGATACAAAGAAAAACCCACAGGTAACCTCAGGAGAAATACAGGCTGCTTTGGAAAAAGATGGTATGGTTGTTTCAAAGAGCACAATACGACGATACTTGAACAAAATTGAGCTGCATGGTTGAGTTGCTAGAAAGAAGCCTTCACTCCAGAGTATAGTATGCCAGAGGCTGTAAGGCGTGTCAAGCTGTTGTCTTGCGTGTTGTACCCAGGCTTTTTTGTGGCATTGGCGCTTTATAGGCTTCTTTCTGGCAATCTTGTTACCCAGGTCTTTTGACAGTTCTTTTATGCTCTCGATGGGTCAGTATCTAACCTGCTTAATGCACACACGTGAGAGCGTGTACATGATGCCTAAACCCTGCACTCTGTACACAGCGGACTTCTAAACCCTGCACTCTACTTAGCACACCATAAACCCTGCACTCTGTACATAGCGGACTTCTAAACCCTGCACTCTGTACTTAGCACACCCTAAACCCTGCACTCTGTACATGGCACACCCCTAAACACTGCACTCTGTAAATAGCGCACCACTTAACCCTGCACTCTGTACATAGCGCACCACTAAACCCTGCACTCTGTACATAGCACACCGCTAAAACCTGCACTCTGTACATACCACACTGCTAAACCCTGCACTCTGTACATAGCGCACCGCTAAACCCTGCATTCTGTACAAAGTGCACCGCTAAACCCTGCACTCTGTACATAGCGCACAGCTAAATCCTGCACTCTGTACATAGCGCACCGCTAAACCCTGTACTCTCTACATAGCGCACCGCTAAACCCTGCACTCTCTACATAGCGCACCGCTAAACCCTGCACTCTCTACATAGCGCACCGCTAAACCCTGCACTCTCTACATAGCGCACCGCTAAACCCTGCACTCTCTACATAGCGCACCGCTAAACCCTGCACTCTGTACATAGCGCACCCCTAAACCCTGCACTATGTACATAGGGCACCGCTAAACCCTGCACTCTGTACATAGCGCACCGCTAAACCCTGCACTCTGTACATAGCGCACCGCTAAACCCTGCACTCTGTACATAGAGCACCGCTAAAACCTGCACTCTGTACATAGCACACCACTAAATCCTGCACTCTGTGTGTAGCACACTGCTAAAAACCCTGCACCTGTACGTAGTGCACTCCTGAACTCTGTACATAGCGCACACCTGAACCCTGCACTCTGTATGTACCACACTCCTGGACCCTGTACTTTGTACACAGCGCACCACTGAATCCTGCACTCTGTACGTAGCACACCACAGGATCCTGTGCTTGGTACATAGCGCACTCCTGAACTCTTCACATAATGCACTCTTGGTATTTATTGCCCCTTTAAGATCCTCCCACTGGTAGTGCAATTCTTACAAATAACACTGGCCCTGTGAGGACAACCATAATGCTGATGTGGCCCTCTATGAAATTGAGTTTTCCTCTCCCCCCAGCTGCTGTGGGGGATGTTTAAGGATGGAGAGCAGGGAAGGGGCTCGTAAATATTACATTTACTGGCCCTTTGCTTATCTAAATGAACCCTACACTGGCCCTTTGCATATCTAAATGAATGTACAGGTACATCAATTCATGTGAAGTGGTTAAAAATGAATTAGTGTGTTAATGAGGGGGGGAGGGGTAGGAGGAACCAGGGAACGTAAAATGAATTAATAAATGAATGCACAAGCTTGAGCAACAAAAATTTCAGTACACCAATCCTTGTCATGGATTTTAATGAGGAAAACACACAAAACACAACGGCAATCATACATGGGACACCCACATTTCATGTTATACACTCAGCTGGGTATTATCTGGAGGAACCAAATCTTCCCGTATTGCTCTGCAGCCAAACCTGGAAAAACAGAAATAGATGATAAGTAGATAGAAACATTTTCTAATCACAAGTGAGCATCTGATGCCATTTTTTTCTTTTGTTAATCACTTCCATACCGGCACTTTTGCCCCCCTTCCTGCCCATGCCAATTTTCAGCTTTAAGCGCTGGCGCACTTTGAATGACAATTACGCGGTCATGCAACGACTGCACCCAAACTACATTTTTATCATTGTTTTCACACAACTAGAGATTTCTTTTGGTGGATATTTTATTTTTTGCTTAATAATTATCCACTTAAGGACCGGA